>NC_073710.1:0-302130 GCF_023634085.1 Falco cherrug | reverse complement strand
AGGGACCTCGCCGGCAGACCCAAAGGGATGCCAACCCAGAACCCAGGACCCAAACACCACCCTTCCTGCCTTGTGCAAGGGAGTCGCTCCCCAGCCCAGTGAGCAACGCCCCACTCAGACCGGCTCTTCCCTTCCTCCTTCCAAGGCATCATCATACCACCAGTGCCCCAGAGACACTCCTCAGTTCCCAGCCCAGGGCCAGACCTCCCATCCTATGCCACTCATTGCAGGAGTGGCCAAAAGACTTCCCCTAATCACTGGTGGGGGGAAATGAATGTCCTGACCTCCTCCTGAGCTAGAGCGATGGGTCAGTGCTTGATTTCCACCATCCCTCCTCATTCCCATCCTCCAGGGTGGTCCCTGGAGGCATCCCCCACAAGCATGAGCCACTTGGCTGTGGGCATCCAAAAGCCCTCCCTCTTCCCTGTCCCCAGGCAAGCCCCTATGGCAGCCCCTAGATCCAGCGATATGCCAGTGGCCTGGAAAGTGTCCCTTGGCCCAGAGGCTGGACAGGACTTGGGGATGAGAGCCGAGCAGGGCTGCAGGACTGCTCCCAGCACAGGGAGGCTCTGCCTGGGCTCGTGCCCACCCAGTGAAAGTGTCCACAACCTGGCAAGGCAGCCTGGCGCTGCCTTCCCCAGCCATTTGGCTGAGAGATGTCTCTCCCCTGGCACTGGTGGGTGCACTGGGAGGTAAGGAGCCTAGCTGGGTGCTAGGAAAAGGGATTAAAAGCATTCAAATGCCATAGTCTCGCAACCCAAACGCACAGCATGTCCACGTCCTAAGAACCACCTGTGAGAGTGCAGCCAGGAGCTAGGGGTGGCACAGAGGAGGGTGGCAGGGATGCACAGCGTGTGGGGTGGTTCTCACTGACATGAGGTTCAGCAGAGAGGAGGAGGAAGGGTATGATGGGACTGCAACATCACCAGTGGCTGAAAAGGACGAGTAGGGAATGGCTGCTCCTTGCAACACATCTGATACGCAGCCAATAAAACCTTTCAGCAACAGGTTTGAAATGACCCAGAGGAACCCCTGATTCACGCCAGCACTCAAACCCCAAAACTGGCTGCCGCAGGATGTTGAGGCCATTGAGACACAATGCTTCAAAGCCACCCCAGCTCCTCCACCGCACCCATTAAACAAGAGGTGGTCACAGAGAAGCTCTCAAGAGCTGGCTGAAGAATGAAGGTGAGCTACACCTGCCCCCTCCACGTGGGGTGGCAGGAGCTGCAGGGCTGCCAGGTCCTCACCCAGCCTGGGACACAGCACAGCAGAAGGGGGGGGTGACGGGTTCTGTCTCCTATCTGGCCTCAATGCCACCTGCAGCCCCCCCATCCAACATCCCCTGGGTACCACAAAGGTCCCTGAAAGACATGCTGGGACAGCGGGTTGGGAAGGTGCCTTGAGATGCGCAGCAGGTCCCACCACCATGCCCAAGCTTGTCCCTATGCCTCGTGGCAAGCAGCACAAGCACCCATCTCCTACCTGAAGGGCCGGTCGGCTGTTGAATTCACTCCAGCGAAGGACTGGCTCCTATTGATCTTGGTGACCAGGACTCGGCGCTGCGGGCGCACAGACAGGGACATCGTTGAGTGTGACCTGGAGGGCCTCCCTGAGGGGCACAAGAGAAGCGAGTCACCAGCAGCAGGGTGGAGAAACACGCAGGCAGGGCTGCCACCAGGACCAAGAAGGGCACCCATGGACCAGGGTGGCTACAGCAGCCATGATGGGCTGGGAGCCTTCCCTCCGTCTCAGCCCAGGGACAGTCCCGGTGGCACCAGGGACGCGGGTCCTGTGCTGCCCCCAGGACGCTGCTGGTGCCCTGCCCTGGGTGGAGCAGGGCTCTGGACACAGTGAGCACTCAGCAGGGACAGACAGACGGACATGTCCCAGCTCAGCTCCTGTGGGAGCCAAAGGAAGGGGCTGATGCCCAGTGCCTACCATGGCCCTTCCCAGACATGGCAGTGGCAAACCCTGCGCTGTGTCCCAGCCTGGCCACCTCCTCCTGAGCCCCACCTTGTCCCATGTCCGGCTGTCACCCGTGCCACCCCACTGCAGGGCAGGAAGGGCGTGGGGCTGGACCCAGCCACGCAGCCCTTTGCTGTCTCTGCGTTCGCATCCACCCGCTCCAGCAACCAGGAGGGAAACCCACACACAACAAAGCACTTTGGAAAGTCCTGGCTCCTTTGCCAGGAGCTCTGCATCGCGGAAGGAAAGGCCGAGCCATTCCCTGCCGGACCCTGGAAAGTCCACACAGGCAGCACGTGGCCAGCCCCACGGTGGCCACAGCCCTGCCCACTGCTCCTGGCAGTGCCAGAGATGGTGCCAGGAGTCCTGACACTGCTGCCGGTACCTGCCTGTCCCCGCCACAGTCAGTGCAGTCGATGCCAGCCAGGATGGAGCAGATTTCTGAGTTTTGGGGCCAAGACCCAGCTGCCACCCCACATTGCAGAGAGCATCGCTGCAGCCCTGGCCAGGGCTTGGCAAGGGCAGCCCAAAGCAGAAGGCAAGAGCAGGGGCTGTGGGGCTGCTGGCCTCGACACCCCAGCAGTGCCAGCGGGGCACACAGAGGAGCCCAGCGTACAGGAGCCAGGTACTGGATGCTCCATCTCACCCCAGTCACCACTGGTGCTGGCTCAACCCCTCTGTCCCTGCCAGACCCCAGAGCCAAGCTGTGGGCTGGGGAGCCAGGAGCTGCCGGGCACCGTGTGGGCTCGTGCCCAGCAGTCACACACGCTGCCACAGAAAGCCAGGCAGGGCTCCAGGGGCACGCAGCTTCCCCCACTGGCAGATGGGGCCAGAGCCAGCTCCCCACACCGTCAGGGGCTTACTCCGCCTTTCCTCCTGCCCCCAGCATGGCGGGCAGCAAGCCCCTGGCCTCAGCAGCACCAGGGATGGCACAGGGATGCAAGCGCTGCTGGGGGTCCCACCACCATCCCCATTCCTTCCGCGGCGCAACAGAGCCCGGCTCCAGCCGACCCTGCGTGGCACAGACCTGCTCGGCCGCCAGCGGGCATCTGCCTGGTGCTGCGCTCCTGGCCACCTCACAGCCATGGCCGGGCGAGGCACGAGCTGGGGCCGCTCGGGGTCAGAGCCAGTCACTGCCAATGACCCCTGTGCCAGCGGGGCCAGGAGGCAGCAGGTCCATCGGGTTCCCAGCTCAGGACCACGGAGCAGCTCTTGCGCTGGTCCCACCGCCTCGGTGTTATCTGGGTGATAGTCCCTCCAGTTTCCAGGACAACACTGTCCCAATTAAGCTAATTAGAAGGAGCTGTAATCCCTGGCAAGCCCAGCTGACCTGCAGGGCCTGGGCAGATTACTCTCTGCAGGGCTCTTTAATCTGCTCCCCACCAAGTGAGCAAGGCCCATGGCACCTGTGCTTGCTGCCCAGCTTGGCGCTACAGTGGCTCATCCATAGGGAAAGCACCCACCACCCCAAAGGTGGGGCTCTCTATGTGTGGCGCAGGTCACAGCTCCTACGGGGTGCGCACAGCCCTGCCAGCCCACCCTTCCTCAGCCCATGTCGCCATCTGGGGCACAGGGTCCTCTAAAGTGGGTCACCGAGGCAGGAGCCTGCACTGGGGAAAAGGATGCTGAGAGCATCCCAGGGCAGGAATGCTGAAAATGTGGCAGGGGAGAAGGATGCTGGGGGTGCTGTGGAGGACCAGTGCCCCAGCACAACTCCCCAGGAGTCAGAGCAATCCCCAGCCACTTGCCCAAGCAGCTCAGAGGCTCCTGCAGCCACCTGCAACTGCACTGGGTCATGCTCCAAGGCACCTGAGCCTCCTGTGCTGGCACGGGGAGCAGTGCCATCAACAGCAGCTGCTGACGGGACCACATCTCTGTGCTCCAGCCCAGGGACCCAGCTCTCCCCCAAACACCCACCGCAATGCACTGCAACACGAGGCCACATCACTGGCAGGGTGAGTGCAGACATGAGTTGGCACCAAGAGACTGCGCAGCCGTGGTACTTGCTGCCAACCAGCCCAGCAGCCGGCCACGGGCACTGCCAGGTCCTGCCAGTGCCAGCCTGTCTGCCGCAGCATCCTGCATCCCCACAGCTGGCACCCTGCAGCATGCCAGGGCCCCAAACCCCCTTCAGGGAGGGGGACACCAAAACCTCGCTCTGTGGGAGCAATGCCCTGGGAGCCCCAGGGATGCTTGAGCCCAGCACAGGTGGGCAGCCAGCCAGGTGCCGGTGGGCAGAGCTGCCTGCATGAGGCAGGGCAGGCAGGGTGCGTGGTCTCCACTCCTGGCACACTTGGCTCATGGTGAAGGAAAAAACCCTGGCGCGGTGCATTCCTGACATTACCGAGATAAGAGGTACCTGGTACCGCAGCAGCATGGCCAGCCCCGCGGGGAGCAGGGCCCGGGGCACGCTTGGAAGGAGCCGCCGGCCACTGCGGCTCACCCAGACTGCTGAGCCCCGCACCAGGCTTACCAGAGGCTGGCACCACGCAGAGCACTGGCACACTCGTGTCCCTGCTGTGGGCTGAGCCCCAGCCACATCCCTCCCTCTCCCGAGAAGGAACCGCAGAGGTCCTGCCCCGAAGACCCAGCCCCTGCCAGCCCCACCACCCCCTGCCCTTAATTAGGGCTTTGGGGCTAACAAAGCTGCCTCCTGACCAAGCTTTTCACCTTGCCGTCCTGCGCCGCAGACCGCCGGGCGCAGAACAACCCCGTCTGTCCGTCCGTCCACCCGCCCGGCCCCGGCCAGCGCTGCCCGGGGCAGAGCAGCAGCTGTGAGCAGCTGGCGGGTGCTGCGGCGGGGGTGCCGGAGCCCACCCCAGGGCTCTCCAGCCCGGCCGCCGGCTCCTCTCCCGACAGCCGGTGCTCTGGAGATGATTGGGATCCCAGGAATGCCGGGCTGAGCGGCGGAGGGGGGGGGGGGGGGGGGGGGCAGTCCGACCGGCTGGGTTGGTCCCAGCTGGTTTCTGTTTCCGACACTCAGACATCAGCCCCAGGTCGCTCCAGCGGGTGTATCAACACTGCCCTTGTCGGAGACGCCCCAGACCGGCTCTCCCCGAATCCTCAGCCCCAACGGCTCCACGGGACCAGCATCTCCAATAAAGTCACCCATTGGAGGCCAGCGACGCCTAGGGTGCCAGACCCAGCACCCTCCAGCACCCCTGGAGGGCACCCATGGCTACCCAAGGGGCTTCCCCAGGAGAGGCTGGCAGGGCTGGGCTGTGGTCCCTATGCCAATGGCACTGTGGCCACCTCGCTGGCACAGTCGGGTACCAGTGTACACCCCCCCCATACTGCTGTCCCCCCAGTGAAGGCATGGCACAGTGGCCATGAGCCAGTCCATCCTGCCTGTGGTGTCTGTGGTAAGTGGAGTGTCCTGCCATCTCATGCCAGCGTCACAGCCCCTCCATCCCAGCACGCTCCAGTGAACCTTGGGTGCCTGGCAGGGCCAACCTCAGGAGGCTGCGAACCCCAGCTGTTGGCTCAGCTCCCCCCAGCCCTGCCGCGCATCCTTGTTTGCACAGCTGCGTCCTGCAGCTCCTGCAGCCCCCGCGCATACCCCGGCCCCCCACCAGCCCCTTCCGGCCTCAGCTGGGCCTTGGCCGGCTCCCGGCTGGGCTGCAGCAGCTCTTCCCTCCCACCACCCGTCCCTTCCCGGAACACGGGACAGGAGTGTCCGGGGACCCACGCCATGCCATGCCATGCCATGCCATGCCACCTTGGTCACGGGGAGCCTGGGAGCCACCTCTTCCCTGACCTTCATGTTCTGCCTCTCCTCCAGGCAGGCAGGACACCCCCTGCCTGCCCCTGCGCTGGGCGAGGAGGGGGACTGGGGGGGTTTGGGAGCAGGATGACTCAGGGAATGGCATCCTGACCCCCTGTGACTACCAGGGAGCCAAACTCCCAGCCCCGGGGTTGCAGACCCCGCTGGAGCAGGGGATAGCCATTTGGGTGCCACGAGCCAGGGGCTGGATGGGTGCTGGTTGCTGTTGGCCCCATGGTGCTGGGGTCCATGGCAGCGGTACCCACCCTCACAGCCCCGGGAGGCCAGCTGGCTCCTTGGGCCGAGTGGGAGGGCGGCAGGAAAGGGAAGGAGCTGCAAATGGGAAGAATTGGAGGAAGTGCTTATTTACCCTGCGAAGTATCACCGAGGAAGGGCAGGGCAAGGCACAGGCAGACACTCACAGCTGGCTCCCCGGGGGGGGGGGGGGGGGGGGGGGGCGGCTCGCAGCCTCCCACCCTGCCACCCATCCCACGGGCTCCCAGTTTGCAGCCAGAGGGGGATGCAAGCCCCAAACTGGGACCCAGGGAGGTGGCCACTGCAGGGGCCGGGGGTTCATCAGTGCTTGGCTGTGCTCAAGCCCAACCTGTTTTCTAGGATGGCTCCTGAGAACCAGTCCAGGACCACATGGTCCTAGTGAAGCGGGTCTCCTACCACCAGAGGCACAGACCAAGCACCCAGCCAGGATCCCCATGGCTTTGGAAGCCTAGGGACCATAGCTCACCCCCCGTGCCCTGCTAGATGGGACTGCAGCCCAGCCAGGGGCACCAGACCCTGCTCCTGAGTGGGCTGAGACCACTCTCTGAGGTGCTGAGATCCTTTGGAAGCCTCCTCCCGGGGCTAGCATAACATTGTGAAGGTCCCACATGCCACCTTCACTACTGCCTGCTCACCTCCAGGGTGCCCTGCTGCGTACCAGTAGCTTCCCCCCTCAAATTCTTCCCAGGCAACTTGCCCCTGTGCGCAAGAGTAGCCCCAAGAGCCCCTGTTCTGCCCAGATCCCCCGGGGCCACCGTGCCAGGGATGCTCGACATGGAGCCAGGCTCTCTTTGTCCTCATTAGCGCAGCCACAGACAAAACATGGACACATGAGAGGGAGAAAACTAATTTGCTGAGAAAAACCATGGTGCCGTGGCACTGGGGACGCATGCATTGCCCGGGAGCAGCAGGCAGTCGTGACCCCTCTCCTGCCTTGAGGCGCAGAGCCTGGGCCTCAGCATGGGCAATGGCAAGGCCAGGCAGCTGGCGGGCCTTATCCTGCCACGGGCACCTTGCCCCAACACCCCATCGCTGGACACAGAGGTGACAACCATGTCCCTTGCAGGTGGTGGGTGCCCATGTCCCTGGTGCCCCTGGCAGGGAGAGCTCTTCTCCTGGGGAAACCGCTCAACCAAAACAGCCCCCCGCAAGCCCAGCCGGAACAGCCTCAAACACCTGGGGGTCCCCAAATCAAGAGCGTTTGCCGGCCAGCCCCGGTGCCGCCAGTGCTCAGTACCTTTCGGTTTGCCGTTCATGGTGGGCAGCGGCAGCACGTCCCGCTCGGGCTGGGGTCGGCGTCCCGGGCAGCTGTTGCTCTCTCATGCCGTCCGTCCGCCCGCCCGTGCTGGGGCCGCAGGGCTCCCCCCGGGCCGCAGGGCTCCCCCCGGGCCGCAGTCTCCTCCCACGCTTCCCCTGCCCGAGGGCTGACATCACTGCCCAGCGCTGCAGCCCCGGCCCTGACTCAGGGGCTGAGGACGGATGGACCGGAGGACAGGGACAGGGGAGGGTGCCCATCCCCCTTGGAGGGAAGGGGCCCCACCAGCACCGGCTGCTCCAGGAGCACAGCACGGCTCAGCCCACATCCTGCCCTCCCCATCGCCCCCCTGGGGAAACTGAGGCACGGTCACAGGGGAGGGGGCCCCGCTGCAGCTTGCTGCGGTGCAAACTCCCCCCCAGCCCCTCTCCAGGTTTAAAGCAGGGGGAAGAGCAGGGCGGCAGCCTGAGCCGGGCACTGCAGCGTCCCCCATCAGCCACACGTGCCACACTAGCTTCATGTCAGCCAGCTGGCCCCAAGACTGCTCCCCCCGGAGATCCCCTTTCCCCCACACCCAGGGCAGGCTCGAGCCAGGGAGCAAACACCGCCCTGCCCAATGCACCGCTGGCCCTGAGCCGCTGCCACTCCCCTTAACGGGGGGGGGATGCTCCAGGCACAGCCCCTCGCCCCAGCGCTGCCGCGGGCAGGCATAAAGCCGTGGGCAGAGCAGGCAGCTGATGCTCACACCACTGCAGGGAGCAGTGCCAGCAGCCCTGCTGCTCGCTTCTGCAATGCTTTTTAAAAAACTATATATATATATAAAACCGCCGTGGCTTCACTGCAGGCTTCCCACGGTATGCATTCCCACGCATCCCTCTGGGCAGCCTGCATCACGCAGGAGCCACCAGGAAAAGGGTCTCCTTGCTCAAATGTCCCCCAGTTTGTGTCATCCAGGTCTCCAAAGCCTCAGAGGGGAGAGGAGAGCCCCAAGGGTTCCTCACAGGGCTCTCAAAAGATGTTTGGTGCCATTCCCATGCAGGAACCAAGGATGCTGTGCTCCCCACGGGGTCCCGCTCCCACAGGGAAGCGTGGCAGGCCCACTTGCCCTCTACGCCAACCCCAGCAGCACCTTCTGGCCCCACAACTCCCTGTTTAGAGCACAGGGATACCCTAAACAACCAGGAGAGTCTGTGGCACAGATGTCACCCCTTTCCAGCGCTGTAGGTCCCTGCATGGGTCCTGCTGCTAGGGTATCCAGGCCTGGCACCCCCCTCCAGCTCCAATGCCAGAGGCTGGAGCAGCCAGCTCCATCCAGGCTGGGACCAGCTGCCATCACGACGTCACTGGGGCAGGAAGAGACACCTCCCTCCCAGGCTCCTTTCCTGTTTGCTGCTGCTTTTAGAGCAAGGTCAGGCCAGGTTCAGAGGGAAAAGCATGGAGCAGAGTCTTGGGGGGGGGTGCTCACAGAGATGGGGTACTCCCAGACAGCTAACCCCCACCCTAAAGGCAGAGCCACTTGTGGGGCTGTTTCCCCAGCCCAGACCTGGTCCTCTCCTTGCTGGTCCCTGTGCAGGACAGGGCCAGCACACCACAAGGCAGAAGCACCTGGGACTCCCTTATGCATAGCTGCCCCACCACAGGCACTCAGGCGTGTGGCTCTGGAGCCAGGCACAGCCAGGCCTGGCAAGCTGGGGCTTGCAGCAGTGCCACCAAAGAGCATTGCGTCCCAGGGCACCCTCTCGTCCTGGTGTCCGGGTGGGTGCACAGTGCCCGTGCTTCTGGGGGCAGCTGGAAGAGCTGGTGAGACTGAGCTGGCTGCGAGCAGCATCCAAGGGAAAACCACCCCACAACTGGCAAATGGAGGCACCTTGTCACCCACCTGCCTGCAGCCTCCACACTGGCATCGTGGCCATGGAGGGGAGCCAGCAGCCCAGCACGCTGCAAAGTATGGTGCAGGGGGACTCACCTCCAACCCAGCCTTCCAGAACTTGCTTGAAGACCATGTCTCCTGTCTCGCCTGGATGTGATGGATGGAAGCCCATCCCCCAGCTCTCCCCACCGACAGGCAGAGTCCTACCCAGCAGCTGCCATGGGCAGGGGGCCACAGCCTAGCTTTTCACCCCTTGCTTCTTCTCCCGGGGGAAAAGCTTCGCTCCTGGCACCACCCTGGGACCAACCAGCCTTCTGCAAAGCCTCCACTGCGCTGGCAGCCATGTGGAGCCAGTGCCCGGCACATGGCCAGGCAACGCGCCCGCAGCCACGGCCCATGCCAGCTCGTTTGTTCTCATTAAAGGTTAACAAGAAAGCCATGCTAAAGCTGCCGGGAACTGTGGAAGAGGCGTTCCCCTCCCCACTGCCACGCAGAGTGGAGGGATGTCTAGGCTTCCCCACCAAAGGGGTGACAGCCAGGCTGTGCTCCTCCCGGGGACCCTGCAGGGACCCTGCCCCTCCGCAGCCCTGCCTGCAGCCCTGTGAAGGGCAGCCGACTGTGGGCAGCGCAGGCAAGCCGTGCGGCACAGCACCATCCTGGGCATCACCCACGAGGAGGCCGCCCGGAGCAGGCAGGAGGTGGGGTCGTGCATTCAAAAGGTGGCAGAGGACACCAAAGGAGGACATGGGCATGCAGCATCAGACATCTCCGAGCACCTCACAGCACCCTGCACGGCTCCCGGCAGGGCCTGCCAGCTCAGGGACACCTTGCCAAGGGAGGGCAGAGGAAGGGCATGAGCTGTGCCAGCACTGCCAGGGCCTGGGCAGTAATTGAGTTAAATGCATCTCTGTCCCTGATCTGGCCAGGGACAGGGAGCGGGTGCAGGGAAGGGGACAGCCCCTTGGCCACACAGGGTGCCAGTCACCTCCCCACCTCAGGGGACTTCCCTGGATGCTCAGCTCAGCTCCACCAGCCAGGGCAGCTGCCTCCATCCCTCCTACATGGCAGAGATGCGGGTGTAACGCCCCGAGCGCACCCTTTTTGGGGGTGTCCCTGTCATGCCCTCCTCTAGCCAGGCCGGGAGAGCTGCCCCGGGCATCCCCACCCTTACCACAATAGCTGAACATGCAAACAAAACTCTCTGTTGGCAGCAGTGCTTGGACACGCATGTACAGCCATGGCCAGTCCGTGTACAGGCAGAAGAAAAATCCAGACTCCCCAGAAGGACACTCCCACTTCCCTGCCCTCCATGGGACACAGGACTGGCTTCCCAGAGACCCCATGTCCTGCCAGCACTGAGTCCTGGAGAGGTTCCCTGACTGCTCCATGCTGGCCCCAGGACCACCAGCACTGAGGCTGTGCCCACCCAGCTCAGCCCTGGAGAAACCACCAGTCACATGAGCACGGTCCCCTGGTGGCACCCGCACTAAAAACCAAGGTGATGGAGAAGTTATTTCAGGCTGTTCCCAGACAAGCAGTCCCCTGACACAGACACCCTTGCATGGGTGGGAATGTCACCACAGCTGGAAATGTGGCACAAAAGGGCGCAGGCCAGGCTCAGCAGGTGTGCAGCGGGCAGCAGTCACTGCTGGCCAAAAGAGGCTGGGGAGATGAGTGCTAGCACGTAGGCACCAATCCGGTGAGGGGCCAAAGAGCTCCTGGCCACGGGGGAGACCTAGCAGAGGCAGAAGGTGTCAATTCTGGCAGAAAGACCCACCGTCATGGCTTGGAGAACCATGGTGGGTGACCAGGTGACCTGTGGCCAGGCAAGAGCCAGTCCTGGTCTGGGAAAGCCCAGTTCTAGATCTGCAGATGGTCACCCCTACCACAGTGCCAACCCCTCTGACTTTATTTTTTGCAGAAACCATCAAAGCCAGCTCAAAAAAATCCTCACAGCCCAACGCTGCAGATCATATGTGGAGTTTTTTCTGCAGGTATGATGCCCCAAGGGGTGGAGAAGGACCAGCCCTTGTGCTGAGCCAGGTTCTACCCACAGCCAGGCTGGCACCATCGCCCCCAGCAGCATCCTGTGCTGGAGGGGCCGGGCACCCCGCATCCAGGCACCAGGGCCACGTCAGACTCAAGCCCTCGCTTCCTCGCATCGTCCCCACACGGCAGCAGAAATAGAAGCGATATAAATGGCAGCCCTATAAATAAACCCAAAGCACAAGGCAGGGAGTTCGTCCCAGCCTGGCAATGGCCTCAACCCACACAAAGCCAGGGCTTGCTCTGCCTTCACTGTCCCCTGGGGACCCCAAATGCCAGCTCCCTGCCGGCGAGGGGTCTTCCAGGTCCTGTCCCTTAAGTCAGAGACACAGCAGGAACTCCCAACACTCCCTCCAAGCCTTGGCCACCAGTGCTCAGCACAACAGCACCCCTAGGGGACATCCCCACGCCCCTGCCCAGCTCCTCTCAGGGTGGCAGCAGGGACTGGACAATGCCCGCCCTGGGTAGACTCCTGGGGAAAGCAAGAGCTCTGGCCAGGAGCCTCAGGCAGGGTTTGGAAAGGGATGCCCCTGTCCCCACCACTGTCCCTGATGCAGATCAACAGTTATCCCACCGGCTGCACCCCAGCACACCCCACCCCTGCCCTGCCCATCGCTGCCCGTGCTCCCACACTCAACCCCACCATGTCAGGTCCTCCACGGGGGCTCGGCCACCACCACACCAGCTCCCACCACAGCTCCTCTCCACCCGGGGGCCTGCAGCGATGCATCAGGGAACTCTGCCAGCCGAGGACAAGCAACGCTGTGGGCTGCCAGCCCGGCACTGCTCGATTTTGTGCGGCGTCATAGCCAGCCCTGCCCAGGGGACACGGCAAGGCTGGTCCTCAGCCACCAGCCCAGAGGTAGGTTCTCAGCCAGCCCAGGGTTTATAGGAAGGCCAGGACATCCCAGGGGCCTCAGCAGTCTCCTCTGGGAATCTGGCAAGGGTAAAAGCCGCCGAGGCTGCTTGCAAGTCCTGGGACAGCCAGAGATGTGGCAGGGAAAGAGTTAATGGTGTGAGGCCTTCCCAAGCACTTCTTGGCAGGGTGGGGAGGGCGGGAGATAGAAGGATCGGGCCAGCAACAAAGCGCGATCTGTCTCATTAATTCCTCTGAGCATTCCTCCCTCAGTCACCCAGGAGGAGGAGGCAGCACCCAGCTGACATGGAGCACCCAGGTCCCCCCGGAGCCCCCCATGCCCCGGAGCCCTGCTTGGGTGCAGGGGTATGACGGGGGGGAGATGGGGGCAGCACCTCCTCCAGGACCGATGGCTGTGGTGGCCCACAGACACTCGGGCAAGGCCCTATATGGCTGCGGGCAGCGGCCATACCCCTGCCCAGCTGTACCCCTGCCTGGCCGTAGCCCCTGCCCAGCCGTACTCCCTGCCCCTGCCCGGCTGTGCCCCCTACCCCTGCCTGGCCATGCCCCCTGCTCAGCTGTACCCCCTGTGCTGCCGTACCCCCTGCCCGGCCGTATCCCCTACCCCTGCCTGGCCATACGCTTTCCCTGTTGCACCCTTGCCCGGCTGTGCCCCCGGCCCTACCCCTGGCCCGCAGGGCCCGGCCGTGCCCCCTACCCCCGCCCGGCCCTACCCCCTGCGCGGCCCTTCCGAGGCCCCGGGCAGGGCTCCCCACGCCGCAGAGGAAAACAGCCGGCGCCATCCCAAACCCGGGAGCGCAGCAGCGGCCGAAGGAGCCAGGGACGAGGGCCGGGGCACACACACACCCCGGGTGACATGGCGAGGGGTGCTCGCCCCCACAGCCCGCGGTCAGGCCGTCCCTCCCCGGCCGCGGTGCCGGCCCTGCCGCAGGGTGCGGAGACGCCCCGGGAGCGGCGGGGAGCGAAGCGGAGCCCCCCGGCCGTGCCCCCCGCCCCACCCCGCCCGCCGCAGCCGCGCACCGGGCGCCCACCCCGGGACCGGGCGGCGGGCGAGGTTCCCGGCAGGCGGTGGCGGACGGCGACGTGGCCCCCCCGAGGGTGTAGCCCCTGCTCGAAAGCCACCCGCCCCGCTCCCCCCGCCCCGCTGCCCCCGCGGCCGGCGCCTCCCGGGCGGGGGACGGGTGCAGGGGTGCCGGCGGCACTCACATGTCCCAGGCGAGGCGGGGGGCGAGGCGGGGGGCGAGGCGGGGAGCGAGAGTGGGCCTGGCTCGGTGCATCCCCTTTGTTCCACTCCCATGGACGGGGAGCAAGCGGGGAGCTCGGGCAGCTTTGGCAGCGCCCACCCCGGCGCTCTCCATGGAAACGCGGGAGCCATGTGATTTCGGCAGGAAACCGCGGCAGGGCCAGCGCCAATGGCGGCCGCACGGCCCGCGCCGCCTCCCCCGCTGCCGCCGCCGCCGCCGCCACGGCCGGGGGTCCCGCGCCCACCCCCCGCTCCGCCAGCCCCGGCGGGACGCAGCGCCCCTCGCCCGGGCTGCCTGCCCTCCTGGCTCTTCCTGCCGGGAAGACGGCGGCTGGAGCCCGCACCCCCCCCCCCCCCCGCACCCCCTGCTCCACCGCTCCCTGAAAGACCCCTGGCCCGTGGCACAGCCGGCTGGCAGCGGGGGTGGCATGGCCGGGCGGCGCAGTGACATGGCCAAGGCTGTGCTGGTCGGTGGCAGCGCCAGGACGGGCGCCCGAGCACACGTGCTCCCGGCTCTGTGGTTCCCCCCGCGCCCCGACCCCGGCCGGCCCACCCCGGGAGAGCAAAGCATAGGCACCGGCCCGCCCCCCGCCCCCCCAGCCTCCAGCGGGAAAGAGCAGAGGAGAGCTCGCAGTGTCCCCAGTTAAGGGCCGCATCTCGCTGTTGCGAATGCAGGCTGCCACCCTGCCGGGCGCTGCGGTTACATGGCACTGGGTTCCTCAGGGAGCATCGTGGCTGCTGTGGATCGGACCTGCCCCGCCAGTCCAGGTCCTAGACCCTGACACCCCTGCGCGTCCCTGGAGATGGAGGGGCCAGAGGAAGCCACGCTTCTGCAGCACCACACCTGCCCCTCTCCTTCCTCCCAAGCTCATCTTTCTCCTGCCTGTCCTAGATCATATTGAGTCGACCCAGTTTTAAATGGGACTGATGCCTTTGCAGCCCTGGTGAGACATCCTCCATGCAAGGACGAGGCAACACAGCACTCCAGCCAGCCCCATGATGCAAAAGCACTAGTTAGACCGTCATCAGGTCTCAGAGCTCAGCAGAGCAGGGCAATGTCAGCGATGAGGAAATCATTACACCCCTGTTGCTCTCCTGGGGCCACACTGAAGGTGGAGTGCTTGCTGCTGCCAAGGATGCTTGGTAAGAACCGAGATGTCCCAGCTCCCAGCCCACCGCTCCAGGCTGGCCCAGTTATACAGGGAAGGAGAAGCAATGCACAGATGGGAGAGAGAACAGCAGGTCCCATAGCCACCAGGGAAAAGGCAAACCAAAGGGCCAACATGGACACGCAGAGAGCGTGTGTGGATCCATCAAGCCAGCTGCTTGATCAACCAACCCAGGTACCAGCGCCACCCGGTCCCTGTCCCACTAGGATGGCCTGCCACATGCCTGGTGTGGTCAGGACTGCCATGCCACACTGTCATCACTTCATCCAGCATCCCACATGGGCCAAGTGGGGGTTGGATCCCACCCATACCCTGTGGATGGTGTCACCACCTCACTTAGCCCCAGAAGCTCTCCAAGGCCAGCCAGATCTTGCTGCATGGGCTGGGGGGTGAGGTTAACTGGGGGGAGGCAGGAAACCCCCTCTGCTAACACCACTGAGCAGGCTGTGTGGATGGTCAAAGTCCATGCAGTGATGTTCTGCTGAGTTCTCGGGACTTGCCCCATACAGACACACTGCCAGCGTCCCTGCCAGGGCTCCTGCTGAAAAAATAAGGGGGAAGCTGACTGCATGTAGCACTCAAAGGAAGCTTTTGGTGACCTCGAAACTCCTGGAGTCCCTTGGGTCACCCTCACTAAGTCCTCCCAGCCCTACCAACTCTGGGTCAGCACTCTGGCCACCTCTGCAGGCTCCCTGCCAACCTGCCACCACACCAGCAAGGTGGCCATGGGGCCTTGGCGTGCAGCTGCAACTGGCATGGTGCAGTGGGTACTTGGAAGCACTGCATGGCTGCCTCTGATCCTCCTTGTGCCCCAGGCTGCAGGTGAGCAGCTGGCTTGGTGGGCTGCCTAGTGCCCACCACAGCTTGCCTGTGATCACGCAGCCCAGCTGAAGACCACCAAGCTGGTCCTACCAGCTCTCTTGCAGCAAGGTCTGTCTTCAGGTAGTGAGCATTTAGAGTGGGATAGGACAGGGTCGGATAGGGTCGAATATTTCACTTGGAAGGGACCTACAACAATCATCTGGTCCAACTGCCTGACCACTTCAGGGCCGACCAAAAGATAAAGCATGTTATTAAGGGCACTGTCCAAGTGCCTCTTAAACACTGACAGGCTTGGGGCACCAACCACCTCTCCAGAAAGCCTGTTCCAGGGTTTGACCACCCCCTCAGTAAACATTTGGGGTGCCTGGAGGCGGGCTGACCCACAGCACCATTGCAAGGTAAACCACTGTTCCCGGCTGCTGCTGCCACGGCAGGGAGCAGCTGCATTGCTCTGCAGGCATCGGGAGAGGGGAGCGCAGCGAGGCTGGGGCCAGCAGGGCTGCCTGCAGCACTGCTCCCTCAGCCACACGCCTGCCTGCCCTGCCAGGCTGGGGATGTTGAGCTAAACACTGCCTCTGCCAAGGCTCGGGCTGGCACACCACTTAGGCTATTGTAGGTCACCAGGAGCTTGCTTGGCGCAGACCAGCTCTGCAAATAAAAAGGGCAGGCTCACCGCCTGAGTCCCCACAGCACCCCCTGGCCTGCCTGCTCCCCAAAACCCCCCTCCTGCTTTTAAGCAGGGATGATGCCTAGGGGCAGGCAAGGGTTAACCTTCCCAGCATGGATAGGGATAGTCCTGGGCCCCAGCCACTGGAGGAGGCTTCTTGTCCCTGCCCATGCTTTGGGTGCTGGTGAGGCAGGAGTCCCTGAGCGCAAGGGCACCCTGTCTGAGCAGCAGCAGGCATCGCCCAGCACCTCCCAGCACCAGATCGCACCTTACTGGGGAGTTTGGTGACCCAGGACCACTCCAAGCACACTCCCCTCTCCCTGGCAGCCTTAGCCACCAGCTGTGCCTGCTGCCTGCATCTGCCTGCAGTGATGCAGAGGAAGGTCTGGGCCATCAGCGGAGCCCCATACCACGGGTCTCTGCCCAAACTGCTCTTCTCGCAGCAGGCTGGGCCTGCAGCCACATCTTCCTCTCCCCTCTCTCCCGAGGGCAGGAGGCCAGCCCTGGCTCCAAGCCTGCCTGCCTCCCTCCATGGCTGCCCTGGAGCTGCTGCATGCTCAGCATTCCTGCTCAGCGTTGGAGCAAGCCAGTAAGGCAGGCCAGAGCCCCAAGCCTTGTGCCAGGACAGCCACACGTGCTGAGCACACTCAGAGCCCAGCTGTCACTCCCGAGAGCAGCTGAGGTGCCTCAGCTCGGCAGGTCCCTGCCGCAGGCTCAGAGCTGAGCATCTGGCATCCCGGCTCTGGGCTTCTCATCCCTCCAGCTGCTCATTTTTTGGGGAACACAACCTGGGAAAAAGCTAAGGGAGCCCGGGCGGTGCTGGTGCAGCATGAGCAATGGAGCTGCCGCTCCAGCTGACTCATCAGCCCCAGCCACGCTCTGGAACTGGCCAGCAGCAGGGAAGGGCTGTGCCAGCAGGTCCTCAGTGCTGCTGGAAACCCTTCCCCGGTGTGCTCAGGGCCAGCGCTCAAGTGGCAGCAGTCTGGGGCACAGCCCTGACCCAGCCTGTCCCTCTCTGGGGGGCAGAGCTGCCTGTCCTCACACTTTGCCTGCCTGCAGGGCCAGGAGAAAGGAGGCAAGGACATCCCTGGAACGGCCATAAACCTCCCTGGTGTTGGCTGGCACTGGGTGCCAGCCAACTAGCCCTGACTCTGGCTGGCAAGCAGGCAGCAAGTCAGGGCTTTGCAGCAAAGCCAGAACATCCAGATTGCAACTGCACCAGGTTCAGCTCCAGCATGGTCCAAGGAAGGCAAGGAGCTGCAGAAGGGCACCATGGGCTAGTCCAGACTCTCCCTATGGCCACCAGCCGGCTGTCCCCTCTCCTGTCTCCCTTCTCCACACTGGGAAGGTGGCAGGCAGCATCTCCAACCCCTCCACTGGCTCAGCCTGGGGGCACTGAATGTGCCCTAGGACCACGTCACCTCCTGCAACCAGACAGCCTTCCCACCTCAGCGCAGTAGGAACCATCTCACACACACCCCAGAGGAGGAATCACTCCAAAAGTATTCATGATTCACAAGATTCCTGCAGTCCCTTGGGTACTGTCTGACACTGAGCAGGAAAGCTGAGGTCATGGGTAAGCCCAGCAACCAGCCCAGCTCAGCACAGACAGACAGTGGCAAGGATGCTGGCACGGCTGGCCACGGTGCAGCATCAGCAGCCTGAGGTTTCAGCATTGCACCCAGTAAAGCTCATTGAATCAGCTGCGGCAGAAATACCTTGCCCCAAAGCTGGCTCAGGCCAGGCACGCTGGTGCCATAGGGGACGCAAGAGGAAAAGGCAATTCAGAGCATGGGATGCTCTGGCAAGGCTGAGTTTGCATGTCTGGCAGAGCTGTTTGCAAATGCACACAAACATGGTCCTCCCAGAGCAGCGCAGGGAACACCACGCGTGCCCTGATCTGCTCCATGGTGGTCCCAGGCACTGCTGAAGTGGGGTCCCCATCCCGTAGTAAGCAGCACCTGCTGTGCCCAAAAGCACAGCGTGGCTCCATGCAGGGCCAGCCAGCGGGCACCCACGCTGGTCTCCCAGAGCGTGCACGCACTCCCTGCAGCGCGCACCAGCCTTCAGCAAATGATCCCTCCCCTCCAAAAACAACAAAGAAAATGCTGGGATGGGGATTAAGGAAATGAAACCGGCTGCACAGGGTAAGCAAGGATAGGAAGTGGCTGTAATCATCTCCTCTCCCCGCTGGCCTGCAACTCTCCCAGCCCAGACTCTGCAGCAAGGCACATATAAACCCAAGGGGAAATCATGCGCTGGAGAGCGTGTTGGACAGCTGGGAAGTTTCCGAGCCATCAGTGCTCCTGGGACGGGAACAGGCACCAGGTGAGCCTCCATGTTCCCAAGCCCAGCACTTTTGTGCTTATCGCATCCCTTCAGAAGAGAAGATGCAGGGACACCTTCTGACACCACAAGCTGCACTCTGCTCCTGGCACTGGCACCACGAGATGGCATCTCAGGAGCTTTGCCCTCATCCTGCACCTCTTCTGCCTGTCCTGAGCTGCTGGTCCAGATTTGTCCCCACTGGGATGGGTGTCCCTGGAAGAAAGTGGTCACAGCCAAACAGGCAGACCAGGGGTAAAATTGGTTGCTTTTAGGGCTGGCAGAGGGGTGACATTCTGATAGCACAGACGCTGCTGCATTCTCCCCACCCAAGTGATGCTCCCCTGAGCATTAGGAGGGCGTGGGAGCGGACCCATTCTGGCTCTCTGCAGGCCAAGCCCCCTCTCACACACCTCTAGCACATGTGTGGATGCCACCAGCCCTGGGCCGTGGCTCCAGCCGGTCTCTCCTGTGTCTGTCACATGCCTTCGCACGCCGGGGCCAGCTCTGTTTACATGTCCAAGTCTCATATTCTCCTGCCGGCAATGAGTCAGGCTTCCCTCCGACACCCTGCTGGCGCAGCAGCGTCAGGGCCCCAGCACTGTGTCACCAGCTGGCGTTCACCTCCCACCCAGCACCAAGCGGGTGGATGCCGGACTGGGGAATGGCTGGAAAGGGCTCTCGCAGCCCTCTGCTTTCCATCCCATCCGGAGCCATCTGCAGCAGCATGGAAGGCGCTGGAGGCTGGAGCTCGCTGCCAGGAAGCTCTCCCTGGCTCAGCTCCACCAGGCCGGCTTCCTTCCCCTCTACCCCACAGGCACGTCATGGCTCAGTGTAGGGAGGAGTCAAGCCCTAAGCAAGCCCCCAGCCCTCTCCAGGGGGGATGGTGTGGGTGGGATGGCCAGGGTACTGTTGAGGAACCCCTATGTCTGCAAAAGTTTGGGGCGCAGGGGTGCCAGCTCACAGGAGAGGGGGTCCCCTGGATCTGGGACTGCCAGGGACAGAGGCTGGAGCTCGAAGCAGAAGCCACCCCTCTTCCTGGCTGCACATTGCCTGGCAATGCCGAGCTGGTGCTGGACTCGTAGGGTGGTGAGATGGGTGCCAGCTGCATGCCATCTCCCTGCCCATGCACAGCGATTTCCCCAGTGGGAACCAGTGGTCTGTCCACTTGAGAGGGTCCCCAGCTGAGCCACAGGGAGGGCAGCATTCCTAGCCCTTCTGTGGGGGGACAACAGCACACTCCAGCCACATCCAGCTCCCCCTGCCTTTCCCTTGCTCCCTGGTCCTTCTTCCCCACCTATCCCAGAGCCAGAAGAGCTCTCCCTCTCTGGAGAGAAGCCTTTCTCCTTTGCTTCCAGCTTTCCCAGGGTGGGAAAAGAGCCTCAAGGCTCCTTTGTGGATCCCCCCATCTGGTTCCCCCTCACTGTGCCCAGGGCTGGGAGCGGGCTGGCTCTGCAACAAGCACAATAACAAGAAGTGTGTTGGAGCCCTTGGAAGGAGTGATGTTCCCGGATGGTATGCAGCCCTGGCAGCACTGGCTCTGTTTTAAAGGGTAACTTTATCCTGTAATAACAAACAAGAGGAGCCAAGTTCTTCCCCAGCGTCACTTCCCTGGCTCCAAGGAGAGGGACACAGCAGGAAGAGCTCATCGAAGTGAGCTTGGATCCATGTTCTTGCCATCACTGGGTCTCAGTCCACTCCCTAGAGCCAACAAGGGGGGAAGGATGCTCTAGGGAAACAGGGCTGGGACCTGAGTGGGACCCAGCCATGTCCTGGCCAAGACTGGGACAAAACCCATGTGGCTAGAGAGGGTGGGAAGGGTATCTGCTGATCTCCAAGGACATCCCTGAAGTCCCTGTGCCACTCACCACATTTGCACAGATGCATTTGGGTACTGATGTGCTGGGACCAAGGGGACAACCCCTCCAGCAAGCCCTGCCCTGCAGGCGAGCAGCAGGGAGGCCCCCCCAGCTTATGGCATGCCCTGGGCAGCTTAACCCCAGCTGCCACCCCTGCAGACCCCCGTCCCTGCCCATGGCACCGCACAGGCACGCTGGCAGCTCAGTGCAGCACCAGCTCCAGGCATAGCCTCCCAGGAACTTGTTCTGCCAGAGCTGGAAATTCAGGCCCAGCTGGTGCCGGGGAAGAGCAGGGAGAGGCTGACCTGCACCAAAGCCCCAGCAGGACCCTTCAAAGCTGCACTGGGTCTGACGGCCAAGGGCTCGCTCTGGTGGTGTCACCCTTTTTGTGGGCAGCAGCCCGGCTGCAGCAGGATGGGTGAGCACCTCGCTGCAACCCAGCGTGCATGTTCCCATGTGGCATTCAGGCGGCAGCGTGGCTCACCCAGCACCTGAATGTGGTTTTTTTTTAAGATTCACATGTGGCTGTGCCAGGGCCCCAGGGCACGGAGCAGGCTAGCCCTGACCAGCTGCTGGTTTGTGCTGGGGGTGCACATGGGGCACTGGGCAGTGTTATGGGCACATCAACATATGCCGTAGGTTTACAGGAGACATGGAACATCTCTGCATCACTCTGGCAGGCTGAGCAGCTGGGCAACCTACCTCTGCCCCTGCATGGGCACCAATGCTCAGGAAAGGTGTCCCACAGCGCTCATCACCAGGGAGGACACAGCCACAGCCTGTGCCAACAGGACACTAAGGTCCCCTCCCTGCCAGACAAGAAGGAGGGGAAGGGGGGTGGAGGGGAAGCAAAATTTGGGAGAGTTCAGTTGCAGAAGACAACAATCTGGAGAAGGTTGCTGGGATGTCTGTCTGATTTCCACTTACCCAAGGAGTGGCAGGTAGCACCTCTGGTGACCCTGGGGTTCAGTTAAACCCCAGCTCATCAAACGAAGCTGGTGGAGTGCTGCAATTTTCTTCCCCAAGATGAATTTCCTCCAAACCATTTATTGGGTATCTGGGTTAAATCTGGGCACAGCTAGTAAAGCTGCTGCCTCCATGGTGTCCCCCCAGCAGACCAGGGGGGCTTCCAGAGGAAGCAACAGGCAGGACCTGACCAGCTAAAAGGGGAAGAGAGAACAAGGAGGGAATCATTGGCACCTGAAGCCTTCAGGACCTTCTCTCTGCACCCAGAAACAGCAACACCAGCGTCCGCCCTTTGCAGGAGTGGCTGTGGGATACAGCGTGGTTCAGGGGCAACCTGCTGGTCCCCAGGGTGGTAGAGCCTGCAGCAAGCTCCCAGTGCCAAACCATCCTCCCAGGCAGCTGCGGAGCCTTCCCGTCCCTGGCTGGCGGCAGCAGAGAGCAGCAGGCCGGGCAGCAGCAGGTTAAAAGCCCGAGGTGGGACTTGGTGAGCTGCTTCCTCCCGGCTAACGATAACCGGAACCGGGAGAAGGGATGCACGGGGCTCCGCGGGGGCAGATAGCGATGGAGCAACCCCAGCCCACAGCTGCGGCCATGCCGGAGGAAGCCTCAGCACTTTATCTGCTGGCCACACTTGGCTTCCTCGGCAGCCCATGTGCTGCAGGGACCGGGATGTGCTTCCTCCCGAGCCACGTTTCTCATGCTCCCAGGCTGGGTGCCGTACTTCGATGGCAACCCTGGCCCCCAGCACCCCCTGACACTGCATGTCCCCAGGTGATCCAGCCTTCCCCACTGCTGGTGGCTCTGGAAACGGTCACCAGGCACCCTGAGTCATGGGACCGCGGTGCCACCAGGAACGGGAATGTCCCCACCGTGACTATCCTGCTGCCCCGTCCCCCCCATGCCATGGACAATGCCCACACCTTGGCAGAATGAAGAGCTTGGAAGAAGACTCCTGCCGAGGGGATCTGCAGGTCCTGGCTGAGGCCCCTGCAGTTCTAGTTGCCTCTGCTCCTAGTCCTGCCCTGGCCAGCGAAGGTCTGCCACACCTGGAGCTGCTGCGGCTGGCCACCCCTGCCACACTGGCTGCTGTCCCAGCGCTTCGTTGTGTGCTGGCTGTTTGTGACCTGCCTCCTGCCCGCTGCTCCACCTCCACAGCTGCATCTGTGTCACAGGAACAGCCCTTTTCCGTTCCCAGCCTCCTCTTTTGACCCTCTCCTCCTGGAGCTGGCTTTGCCTGTCATGGGGGCTCTGCCTGCTGCTGTTTGCCCCACTCGGGCACGGCACGTTGCCTCCCCAAATGGGTCTCACCCTCATCCTGGCAAGTCCTGCCAGGACTCCCCATGTCCTCCCCACGGACCTGCCTGACCCCAGCTCCTGGTGCAACAAGTATTTGCTGTGGCTCTGGTCTGAAGGATGGCAGCTGGTGGAAAAGCCTGGAAAATATGGCCCCTCCTCACCACTGAGGTCAATCCTGGAGAGCTGCCAGGCTCCCCAGAGCAGAGATACGTTTGCCCCAAGTGCTACTATGGCCCCACAGGGGCTGGCGGAGGCAGTCTGAGCTGCTCTGGGTGACCACCTCCCTGCCTGTGGTCCCTGGAAGTCCCCAGATGTGTCCCCGTGCCCTCTTGCACCCCTGTGTGAAGGGTCCCCAAGGGGTTGCTCAGATTTCGCTGCTGCTGGACTCAGCAGCCCCCTGCAGCAACGCACTGGGGCCAGTTGGCACCTGTCCCCCAGCTTCAGAATAGAGACGGCTCAGCTGCTAAAGGTAAATGGATCCTAAACCACCCTTGCTCTGTCCCAGCTTGCCCATGCTCCCAAGGAGCTGCTAAATGGCCAGGTAGAGCTGACATTCTAAGTGTCTCCTGGAGTGCTGTGCTGCAGCCCACTGAAAGGACACAGGGCATGGCACCCAGGGCTGAGTCTTGCCCTCATGGTGGGCAGGGGGGGCACTGAGGTCTGACACTGCCCAGAGCCAGGAGATAAGCCTGACACAAAGCCGGCAAAAGGGAGCAAGCACGGCAGGAAACATCAGGCAGGAGAGGAAACGGAGATAATCAGCTGCATGAGCACAAACACCCAGAACTTGTGCAAAGGAAAAGCCAGCACCACTTGGCAAGTGTTTGAGGAGGGAGACCTGCCCATCTGTCCTCTCACTGAGGCTTTTTGAGGAACACATGTCCTGGAGCACCTTAAGGTGCTCGGGCATTCCTGGCCTCCAAGTTACCACAGCTGGCACAGTCCCTGGCAGCTCAGCTCCAGCACGTGCTCCCTGGGATAAGCCTTGTCTTGGAGGAGGATGGGCTTCTGAGGAGCAGCTAGCCTCCCTCATGATGGCAAAGCACTCACCAAGGGTGATTCCCTGTTGCAGGGCTCCAAGCTGGGTCATCCTGCCCCAGCCTCCTGTTGGTTTGAAAAATAGGATTGGACTGACCTGCCGTCACTTGGCTCTGCACGGCAATTAGCCTGTGGTCCCAGCACCCAAAGGAAAGACCACTGCCCCGGCTGCCTACAGGCTGATGCTCATGGTGCTTCAACATCCAGCAGCCCCTCAAGGTTTATTCTCAGCCCCAGCAGATGAGCTTCCAGTAACGCCAGAGTGGACTTCACCTGCAGAGCTTCCTATTCCTTCTCCCACTTCTGGCACACAGGGCTACTCACGCCCCCGGTGACCTGCCCACGCTGTGATGTCCCAGGTCCCTGGGGGCAGAGAGATATACTCACAGATTTATCAGCCTCTTGAGCTCAGCCAGAACCCCACTGCCATAGTGGGTGGGCAGCCATCCTGTGTCACCAGCACTGCAGACCATCAGCCAAGCTGATGAAGCTTCTCCCAGCTTTCAGTAGTCCCATCTCTCCCTGTGTTCCCAGAGGAGACAGATTCTTGTGGGGCTGGCAATGATCACAGTGGGGGCTATAAGCTGCCTGCGGGCAGTGATGGGATCCCTGCCAAACTCAGCCACAAGGATCCAGGACATGGCATGGGGCAGAAGGGAGGAACATGGAGATGGGCACAGCCACCCACGGTGACTGGCTGGGTCCAGCTGGCTTGTGTGGAGCAACCAGGGCAGAAGAGCCTCTGCCAAGGGGCAGGAAGGGCGCTCAGTAGAGGCTTGGCCATGTCTGTGGAGCACTGCTAGGCTGAGCACAGCCATACAGCTGAAGGATCAGGCCCTTCACCCATGCTCCTGTCCCATAGCCATTCCTCACGAGGGATTTCTCTCCTCCTGCTGCCATCACAGTGCTGACAAATGCTCGGGGAGGTGCCCTGACTCCTCTGGCCACAGGTATGAGCTGGGAAAGAAAAGAGCAAAGATGAGTGAGCGTTTGCATGGGAAATCAGGTGGCTGGAGCCCAGATGGTTCACAGCTTCCCCAAGGATGAAGCAGCTCTTGGCCAGGGCAGCAGCATTGCTCCCCATCTCTAGCATGGCTCTGTTTGCTGAGCTGAGCCCAGGAGGGGAAAGCCAAGGCCAGCACCTCCCCGCCAGGGAGCACCCGAGCAGCATCAGGTCCCTTGCATGGGTATGGTTCCCCACAGCTGTGCTGGCAGCACCGGCCCCCAAGGGCCTTGGGAAGAACAGCACAGGCTTGGAAAAGCACGGTCAGCCTGCACATGGGGAAGACAGTGAGCTCTAAGCAGCCCAGGGTCTTGGCCTCCTTTGGCACAGCCAGACATGGGTTGGCATTAGCCCCATGCCAGGGACGGGGCAGCGGAGCCCCAGCTCCTGGAGAGAAGTGGGCACCCAGGTGTCCCAGCTCCTGCAATTGCTTCAGAAAGGACGTGTCCCTCCATTATGGAAAGTCCCTGCAAAGTAAGGGACACTGTCTCCATCTGGGGATGCTCCCAGCACCCCTGAATTTCACAGGGGCATCTTGCCTCTCCTCCTACCCCTCACTGGGCACTTGGGCTGCTTGGGACCCCCAAGAGGGGGTACAAGGGCACAGGGGTCCCAGCTCTGGCAGCCCTGCTACCTCCAGCCACAGGCACCCTGTCCCCAAGCCCAGGCTGCAGACACCCCCTGCTGTCCCCTTGCCCACCCAGCCTCTTAAAAGTCGCTGCTACCAAAATGCCACTGCCTTGGGAGGAACTGGAGCCAGCAAGGCAGAAAAACTCTCTGGTGCCTGTGACTCACTGGGCTGTGGGTGTCAGGGCTTCCTGGAGCACAGCTCACCTCAGTGGGGCAGAGACGTGGTCCCAGCCCAGGAGTCTGCCCTGATGCTCTGTCTGCCTGGAGCAGGGGATGAGGGCTTCAGCATTTGTGCTCCTGGTTGAGAAACAGGGGGGCTCCTTCACAGAGCCGTGCATGGCCTCGAAATTCCCAGCAAAGCTGGTGCTGCCAGGCAAGCCCCCGCTACAGGGAGAGGCACAACCCCAGAGAAAGCCAGACCCAGAGGGACAGAGGAGGTGCAGCCGATCCTCCAGAGGAGGAGGAGGAAGTGGTGGCCTGAGGGAAGGAGCAGTGGGTTTGCCTCTCCAAGCCAGGTTGCTCTGCCCACCTGAGCCTAGGCTTGGATTTGCAGGAGCCCCAGCTCCTTTTCCCCATGCTCCCCAAAGAGAAGCTCTTTCCAGAATGGGTAGAACCCCCTGAGAAAAGCCAGCACCACCCCAAAGTCCTTTCCTTCAGGGATGTTACCACCTCCCGGGCAAAATTCCCACAGTCCAGGGCTGCCCAGCCCATCTTACTAAGGTTCCCAGCTCCTCCATCCCACAGAAGTGCTGTTCCCATGCTGTGCTCCCCCATGGGACCAGATTTCCCCCACCCAGGGGTGCCGTGCCCAGCTGGGGCTCCACCATGGGAAGAGCTGGCTGCCTGGAACTGACAAACTTGACTGTGGTGCTTGGCCTTCCCGTTCCAGCCCTAATACTGCTCCCAAAGACGATGTCCAGCACAAACTCCCCACAAGAAATCTGTAGCAAAGACATACTGTGCTTGGGGTGGAAGCATCGCAGAGACCAGGCAGACCCAGGCACATTCAGCAGTCAGGAGGGACAGCAGGGCTTTGGGCTGGCCACCTTCCCTGGGACCTCCCCTTGGCTCAGAGCAGCCAAAGGCAAGGCAGGCAGACTGCTATAACACTGGGTTAGTTTTTGAAGGCACCAGCTCCAGGCCAAGGCAGAGAAAGTCTCAGCAGGGAGAAGGCACAGGTACTAATTGACTTTATTAGCAACATGAAGGCAGGGATTACAGGCTGCCCTGCACGCTCGGTGGAGTCCCAAGTAGGTCCCTTGCAGGGCTGAGCATCCCGGTGCTCCAGGGCACACAGAGTCCCCTGGCACTGCAGGGTCCCTCGCAGGGACAGACAGTGGTCACCAAGGAATAGCTTTACCTTCCCAGTTGAGCAGAGTGCCGCTGTGTTTCTCAGAGAGGATCAGCAGCACAGAGAGCAGCCCCCGCACACTTGTGTCCACTGTCAGGTCAGCCTGCAATGGGCACAAGTGAGGAGCAGGGCCGAGAACTGGCATCACTCCCAGTCATCCGCCAGCACCCGCTTAGTGTGTGCACATCGGCAGCGGGCTCCTTCCACCCAGACTGAGCAGGGGGCCGTGGGAGGTGGGACAAGCCTGTTGTGCTCACTGATGGCTTGGGCAGAGGTGGCTCCAGCTGGGAAGCCAGCTGCAGGTTTAACCCAGTAGGACACATAAGAGATCCATGCTGCAAGTGGGACACTACGTGCAGTCTTCGCAAAACTCCAGTGTTTCAGGGACCACCCCCACCCCAAAACAGGGATCCTGCAGGATGAGGGGAGACCTCACGGACCTGCTGTTCTTCAAGGAAGGGGGCACAGGATGCAATCACGCTGCTCCTTTCCGCCCTGTTCTGTCAGATTCAGATTGTCTGCGCATCTCCAGGCTGCCCAAAGCACCTTCCCTCCCAGACCAGCCTCTGCTCACCCTGGATATGTGCTGATGCTATTTCCCAGGCAGCACCCACACATTCTGCAGCGGCCCAGCACAGAGGCAGGCAACTTGCAGCCCAAGAGGCAGCTCATTCTCACATGGATCCCTCGTCCCAAGAGCCATGTCAGTCACTCAAGGCAACTCCTGGGGAAGTCTGTAGGCTTGGGTTCCCCCCATGGGTTCTCCCCTCAACCCACTCAGCTGGAACCCACCTCCTGGCTGCCCATGTCAGTTTTCACCCAGCCAGGGTGAAGTGCCACGCAGAGGATCCCGGCTTCCCCATAGGTCAGAGCCTGGCACTTGGTGAGCATGTTGAGAGCAGCCTGGGTGAGGAAGGAAGAAGCATCAGCCATGGGTGATAAAAAGCTCCGCACACCAGGCTCCCTCTCATCGCTGCCTCATAGTGAGGGAGAACAAGCAATGCCAGGTCTTCGAGAGACAGTGTGTGTCTCCCTTAGGTGGGCAGCAGCTGGGCACGGAGATGCCCAGGGAGCCTGGGGAGCACAGATCAGGCCCTCCATCTCGTGATCTCAGATGCTTCCCTGAGATCATGCCAGGCAAGGGGCAGCGCTGACTCCCACCGAGCTCATGAGCACAAGCAGGTCTCCAGTCTCCCATACCTTGCTGCAGCGGTAGGAGATGACAGGGTGGAAGAAGGACTCGGGAGTTTTCTCAATGGACCCCAAGATGGTAGAGATGTTGATGATGGCTGCCTTGCTGCAGCTCAGTCCCTTTTCTGTACTGTCCCGGGCAGCCTTCTTCAACAGGGGCAGGAACACCTGGGGAGAAGCAACCTTATGGGATGCCTGTGCCTCGAGCCAGCCACACTTATGGCAACTGCAAGGGCAGGGAGGATGGGGAAGAACAGCAGGAGGCCAGGAGAGCCCAGGTGTTTTGCTGTAGTGGCTCACCTGCTCCCAGTTAGCCCAGCACAACATGGGGGCTACAGAGGGCTTGGGCTGGGAGCTCAGCCCTGCACGGTCCCCTCCCTCCTGCAGCCCTGGGAAACTTGGCAAAGCCCTCCATCGTGACCACAGGCAGCCCAGGCTACCCTCAAGCTGGAGCAAAATTCCCCCTCCATGGCGAGCTCCATCCATACCTGGGCCATTATCATGGGCCCCACCGCATTGGTCTTGTACGTTCTTATCATGTCTTCAGCGTCCACCGTCTCCAGTGATGCGGTCGGGGTGTAGATGCCGGCGTTGTTTATCAGCAGGTTCAAGCCCGCGCCGTTCAGCTTCCCCTCCACCACCTTGGCAGCGGCAGTGACAGCCGAGGGGTTCGCCACGTCTGCAGGGGAAGAGAAGGTCTGAGAGCCGGGGGTCCGCGCGGGGGGGCTGGGGAGAAGAGGGAGGGTCGGATGCTGAGGAACAAGCTCACGCATCCCGACCCGCGTGGCCTTCCGCCTGCGGGCACCAGGTGGCGCTGTGCGACCAGCACCCCGCGCCCCGGCACCACGAGCCGCCGAGCTGCGCCCCTGCCCCAGCGCAGGGCGCCCCGCCAGCAGCAGGACCCCGACCCTGGGTGCCCTGGGGGTAGCCCACCGGGCAGAGCCCCTCTGGGGGCAGCCCCGCGGTGGCAAGGCACCGCTGTGGCTCCCACGCTGCAGAACCCGGCGTGGTCTCTGAGGGGGACAGTCCCCACAGGGGCTGTGCTGGGACCCGCTGTGGAGTGGCTCTGACAGGTCCTACAGCTCCAAGGGCCGATCGCACAGGAGCCGCCTTCCTGCCGGAGCCCTCCTGGTCCTGCCTGGGACTTGGGATCAAGGCAGCTCAGCTGCATGGTAGAGCAAGGACGCGGCCACTCGGCTGGGGAAGCTGGAAGCTGCCCAGAGTGGGTCTGAAGAACCTCCTGGTCCCGTGGCTGTGGGGTAAGGAAGCTCCAGGGAATGGGGTACCGGGGCTGAGACAGGTCTGGAGCAGCTGGGCTTCTGGCAGCAGGACTTGAAGCAGTTCTACAGAATCCCCCATGTAGAGCCTGAAGGCAGGGAGCGAGGGAGAAATGGTGCAAGCACAGCTGAGTTTACCAGCTCAGAGGCAGGGTGAACCTACCCAGCTTCACAAGAACCAGGTTTGGGTGTTTGGATGCCAGGTCTCTCAGCTCCTGCAAAGAGACATGGAAACAGCCAGCACAAGGCAGAGGTGATGCCAAGCACCATCCTGGGGCACCAGTGATGGCCCACCCCTAAGGAAACTTCTTCCAGATGTTACTCAGCTTTTGTGAATGGCTGGACTGGTGATCTGCCTAGGTTCTCAGGCTTCTTCCAGGCTTTGAGCACAGCGCAGCCACAGCTGCAGGATACTATGGCCATTCTCCCAAAGGGCCTGTGTGTACCACCAAGCCAGAGCCACAGCAAAGGATGAGAGCAAACTATTAAGGACCAGCTCACCCGGGAAACAATGCAAACTGGCCAGGGCTATGGCCAGAAGTGTCTCCCAGAGGCTGCTGGAAGTGAGATGGAGGAGGAATGGCTGAGTGCCAGCATCAGACTTGACCTTTGGGGAAGTTACATCTGGATCCAAATAGCTCATTCCCAGGATCCACTCTGCTCTGGACACTGCATCTCACACCCTCAAGTGAAATAAGCCTCTCGGCACATATTTATTGATTATTTTCACCAAAATGGAGGATTCAGAAGCCCTTTCCAGAATGCAAACTTTCAACTTCGCAGTTCCTAGCAGCTCTTTGCTGAGCCTTCTTCAACTATAGCAGGTTTTAGGCAACAGAAACCAAAATACCACATTCAATGCATCTAAAATGAGCACTAATAGAACTAGAAGCCTCTTATGAACAATCCCACAGAGAATGCTGCAGAGATGCTACACAAATTGGTGGCTTCTTGTGAGGGGACCCATCCTATCAACACGGAGCAGGAGAGCTGCTGGCACTGGCTGTGATCCACCTCCATTCTCTGGGCTTCCCCACCAGACCCTGTGTTTCCATATTACTCCTGAGCACAGGAAAAGACAGAAACCCCATCTAAATGGTTTGTGATGGCCAACAGATGGTTCTCCTCCTGTTCTGCCCAGCTGCTGGCCTCAACAGCCTCACACCATCCAAGCATAAATCTGACCTCACCCACCCCAACACCTGATCTGGGCACAAAGGGGCAGGAGGAGCGATGTGGCACCAGCCTGATGGAGGATCACTCTGTCCTCGGTCTCCTGTGGTCATGGACTTCAGCAGCAGCACCCTGAAGACACTGTCCTCACCCTACCACAGTTGGACAGGGCTTAGAGAAGCATCCCCTGTTGGACAGCGATGCACATGGACCACCTTGGGGAGAAACCGGCTCCAGTCCAGCCCTGCAAGAAGTCCTCTGACCTCATCAGTGCCCAAATCCAGCAAGTTATTGGGGGGTGGAGGGGTGGGGTTGTGAGAATGGGGCAAAAGTAAGACCTCAGCTAGCCTGGACCCAACCAGCTCGGGCACCAGCAACAGCAGGATGTGCACACCCCTGGGCTGGCAGCAGGGCGGATTCTCACTGCACTGTCCCTGCTCCTGAGCCAGGATAAAGGTGGCAGCGAGCACACGAAGAGCATCTCAAGGACTTCCGAAGGCACGATCCCTGCCGCGCACCACACCGACCCCTGCGTACAGCCGAGCTGCGAGGTGAGGCAAACCGATCCACTGGAGCCAGGATCCACCAGAGAGCAGATCTCCCTGCCGGTGTGGCAGCGGGTCACGGGCAAGCAGAGAAAACCTGCAGCTGGCCCTGCGGAAAGCCGCTGGGACTCCTGCTGAAGCAAGGCGGGTGAGCCTCTCCCACCTGAGCCCACGGGACACAGGAGAGTCTCTCCCATCTTAGGGAAGTGGAAAGCGGGGGAGCGGGGATTCCCCGGCCCCACGGGCCACCAGTTAACGAACCCCCAGAGAGCGGTAACACGGCGCAGAATGGGCAGAGGAGCATCCCCGCCGCTGCCCCGGCCCAGCGCGGTGCCGGCGGCACACGGGCCGGGCGCTAGCACGGCCGGGCGAGCTGGGGCGCAGCCAGCGTGGCCTCAGGAGGCTCCGCAGCGCGGGCGGGTGGCCCGGCTCGTCCCTCGCCCGCAGCGCGGCGGCCCCTGGGCGGGCTCACAGCGGGCAGGGCACGGCGCAGGCACCGGACCCTCAGCCCCGCGCCGCCCCCGTCACGCCGGCGAAGCCAACCGAGCGTGTCACTAAGGGCGCTGCCCGTGCCCGGGGCGGTGCCGACACCCCTGCCCCCCGCACTGACCTGGGCCCGCGGCCCCTCGGGGTCCCGGCAGGTCGCGAAGATCCAGGCGGGCGGGCGCGGCGCCCTCAGCAGCTGCTTCACCAGCTCCAGCCCGATGCCGCGGTTGGCGCCGGTCAGCAGCACCGTGCGCGCCCGCACCGCCGCCATCGCCCCCCTGCCCCGCCGCCCGGCCCCGGTCCCCGCGCCGCCCCCGACACAGTCCCGCCCCCCGCACCGCCCCCCGGGCCCCGCACCGCCCCCGCCCGGCCCCGCCCCCGCCCAGCCGCCCGGCCCCGCCCCGCCCCCCTGGCCGCCCCGCCCCCTGGCCGCCCCGCTCCGCCAAGCTCTGCCCCCCAAGCCCCAGCTGCCCCCAGCCCCAACCCCGCAGCCTCCCGTTTCCCCTTCCCCCCGAACATTCAGCACCAGCTGCGCCCCAGTTCTGCGGCCCCCCTCGGCGAGGAGCAGTGGTCCTGCAGCGATGCTCTAGGGGGGCTAGAAGGGACCCCCATCCCTTCCCAAGGCTGGGGTGCAGGCTTACAGCATGGCTGGGGTGGGGGCCCCAGCACCTTCGATTTCCCCCAGGTGGGGGAGGAAGGTAGCCGCACCCCCTGTTTTATCAGGCAGGTACAGACCTGTGAAGGCACCTGATCCCGCTCGCTCCATGATGGCCAGACACAATCGATTGAGCAAGTGGGCTGCCGGGGGGGGGAGGGGGGCTGTGGCATCGGGGGGACGTTTTGCTTGGATTCGCCATGGAAAGGAGGAAAGCAAAGAAAAGTCTTGGTGGCATCTGAGGATGGGGCAATAGGGTGAGAAGGGAAAGGGAAAACAGGAAAGAAGCCATCAGCGTCAGCTGGAGGCCTGTGTACCAGCTCTGCCACCAGCCCAGGGTGGGTGTTGATGTTTGTTTTCAGCTGTTATATGGAAAACCAGATGCACAAACAACATTAAAATCCCGTTACTGATAGTACACAGCCAGGAGCTCAACAGTGAAGTAATGACTGAGCAGCTCTGATTTATAGGAGCACCCTTAGCTCTGTTGCTTATTTTCATCCTTGTCTGCCAAATGCTAGACAAACCAACTCTAATACCAATAAAAAAATTGGAAACTAAATAGTCTGGTGGTAGCATCAGGTGATTTGTGTGAACTTTATCCTGCTCCACTGCAGCTCCAGAGCTTCTGCTGCCCAGTTTGCTTTGGGATATAAAACGCTTTGAGAACCTTCTTGCTTTGAGCAATGATACAGAAATTGGAATTTACTAGATATAAATCTTGGATTATACTAAGAAACAGAAACTGTCCTTACAGCATGTATTTGGATTGAAGATCCCATTCTCCTTTTCCTGCCTCATTCTGTGCTGAGGCCATTAATTAGGTGGCTTGTCACTGGAAGTGCTGCTCCATCTGTTGCAAAGACTGGCAGACAGGTAGCAAACCAGGACAGCGGGGCACAAGTAAACACCACCATGAACTGCACCGAGGAGTGGGCTTTTGGCCACCTATTCCACAGAGAGCCTGCACAATGCAGGCAAATTACGTTAACAAACTCTTCCCAGGTACTTGTTTCAAACAGCCTTGGATACAGACATCCCCTGTGATCTGCTGTGTGGAGACGGTTCATGTGCAGCCACAGCTGAGGGCAGCAGGAGCCTGTTCTGAATACAAACATGAGCTGTGAAAAAAGACAGGCTTGAACGGGATGCTCCCCAACATGGACATTGCTTCACCCACCTTTATGCCTCAGTTCATGTCACAAATAGGGGATTATATTTATTTTTTAAAAATCTTGTTAGTTAACTGTTGTGAGGCTTCTAGAAGGTAATAAAGAGAAATGCAACAAAACCAAAAAACAAAGGCTGACCCAAGTGCTTTCGTTTCTTTACAGCAGGCCTCAGTAACTTCCTGCTGCCTGGTAAAGCCCAATTCTGTTATTACTGAATTTTGGAGCGCTTGAGTGTATAAACGCTGCCCTCAGCCCCACCTAACCTTGGGGCATTCTTGGCATCCATAACCTTGGCATCCTGCAGACACAGCTTTGCTGTCCCCATGTCCCCACAGACCCCAGCTGCGAGAGCCCTCTCCATGCAGCAGCCCCTGGTACAGCCACCTGAGCCTTACAAGTAACGTCCTGCCCTGACGCATCCCACAGAAACAGGATGTGGTGCAGGAATGTTCCCTATGGATGAACAAGTCTCACTGCTGAGAACCCACCAGAAGCTTGGAAAAGGAGGAACGTCTTTACTCCCTGCCTGAGGTAGCCACAAGTGGCGTACAGTTCCCCACAGGTTCATCTGGATCTTAAGAGACCCAGTGGTTCCTGTAGCTGTTCTCTGCACTGGGCAGAGGCTGTTTGGAAACCTGCCTCTGCCTTGGATTCTTCTCACCATTTGCCCTGCCAGGGTCCTGCAGGCTTTGCATCTGCTTTCCCTGCTGCCAGCGGTCTGTGCTCCTGGGCTCCAGGCCGGCTCTGATACAAGGATGCAGCTGTAACCTGCACTGGTCTGCTGGGAAAATGGCAAAGCTATGGAAAGGGGCCGTGAGAAACCTTACTTGGACCCCTGCCCTTTGCAGGCTCTCACCTGTGAGATCCCTTTGCAATGAGATGTCACTAATCCTCTTCAGCTGGAAAAAAACCCAAGTCAGTTGGGTGTACGACCTGCTCAGCTCCAAACAATTTCAGGGCTGGGTAGGTCTTACCCTGCTCCTTGATTCATTCCTCACTCTCTATTGATTCTTCAGCAAATGATTAACATGTGATAACGTGGCTGGAACAGCCCTGAATGCACTGTGGAGCAAATAGGCTTGTTAAATAGTAGCGAGTTTGTTCTTACTTGCATTAAATGTACTAAAGGTAATCGTGTTGCCCCCTGCTCCCCGGGGTTGGAAAGAGGAGCCCATTCCTGCTTACTGCTGTAAGCAGCACTGTCATGGCCCTTCATGGAGATGCCCAGGTAAGCGTGAGCATGCCTCAGCTTTCAGCCACTTGGTAGTGGAGGAACTGGGAAAACTGGCAAACTGGTGCTCAGCCTTCCCGGTGGGATGAGATGGAAAGCCCCCAACTGGGAAAAGCAGCTGCCTGAGGGGTTGCAGGAGGGGAGCGTGCAGAAGGACCTTAGTGCGCAGCCCAAGTTTTGGGCCATGCAATAACATTTCAGAGCAGAAGCAGCATCTGAGCCCCTGCTGGGAGCTGGCCCGAGGTCCCTTCCAGCGGCCGGCGATGGCAGCAGCACGGCTGGCTGTAAGCAGGGCAAGGCTGGCAGCTGGGCTTGGACCCTCGGGAAGCAGCGCTTCGTGCCAGCGGCGCAGCATGAGATCCCAGGGCAAAGTCCGTCTTACCAGGTTCCAACTCCAAAACAGTGGAAAGCTGCAAAAATGCGATGACACAGCAAAAATAGGAGATGTAAAAAGTTATTCTTTTGTTTCTGATGCTGTCAGGTTCTGAGGCACTGTGGAGGTTTCTAACAGACCGTGGGTGATGGCCTCATCCTCTGCCTAGAAGAAGAAAACCATGGAGGTCTGTTTGGAGGAGCAGAACTCTCACTCAAATGGCATATATGAGCAAGTATAGCTGTGGTCATTAAAAGGTAAAAATGTAGAAAAGGCTATTGAAATGACCTATCAGAGCCTGAAAGCCAGCACTGCAATCCAGGAGGTGTGCTGAAGTGGGGACAACCATCAGGGTCCGCAGGGGGACATCAGTCGGAGGCAGGAGCTGGAAGACCCAGAGCTCTGCACTGCTGCTAAGGGGTAGGAACTCACCAGGCAAAAGAAGTGTCTCAGCCCAACGTGGAGAATCAGCAAAGCAGGAGGTCTGATTGGCCTCAGGAGGGAAAACTGGGAAAAAATTAAATGTGTAGAGCTCAGGGACTTGGCAGGCTGAGGAAGGGGCAGGAGGGCAGGTCTGTGATCAGCTCCCAAACGCCAGCTGCAGCTGTGCAGGAGGGAAGGACCCGATGGCTGTCGTGTTCCTGCAGAGGAGTATTTCACCTGGAAGCTGGACAGCACAGCACTGGGTGGCCATCAAGCAAGAGCAGTTCGTGAGGTGCTGGTGCAGAAGGTACCAGGGGGATCACAGAAAGGCGCCTTGCCATGCAAGAAAAGCTACAAGCAGTAGAAGGGTAAAAAAAAGTCTTGGTTGCTGCGAGGTTACCCAAGTGAACGAAATGTGCTTAACGTGCTGGTATTGTACCTGTAGGCAAAGTCTTAATAACGGCAGGGGAACTAAACAAATATGTTGGCAGGGAACATTTACGCCAGGATCCAGAGGAGGAAGCGTTGGCTATCACCTGTTGACAATGACTATTTTTCATTCACTGAAGCAGAAACATGGTGCGTTTGTGTGCATTTCTGTCACGTGCTCTGGGCTTTATCTCTGGGTCTACACTGAGTAAAACAGATCGGTAAATTTTGCTCCAAGGATGTTATCCTGGTTTCAGCTGGGCTAGAGTTAATTTTCTTCTTAGCACTAGTACAGTGCTGTGTTTTGGCTCTGATGTGAGAACAATGTTGATAGGACACTGACGCTTTTAGTTGTTGCTGGGTGATGTTTATACTAAATCAAGGACTTTTCAGTTCCTTGGGCCCTGCCAGCCAGAGGGCTGGGGGGGGATGGGAAATTGGGAGGGAACACAGCCACGACAGGTGACCCAAGCTAGCCAAAGAGGTATTCCATACCATATGGCGTCATGCTGAGTGTATAAACTGGGGGAAGAAGGAAGGGGGGGACACCTGGCATTATGGTGTTTGTCTTCCTGAGTAACTGTCACGCGTGATGGAGCCCTGATTCCCTGGGCATGGCCGAGCACCTGCCTACCTGTGGGGAGTGGGGAATGGATTCCTTGCTTTGCTTTTCTTGCTATGCGCGGCTTTTGCTTTACCCTTTTTCCCCACCTTTCCATTTTGCTATTATTATTATTATTATTGTTAGTATTATTGTTCTTACATCTTTATTCTTTTAAAATTATTAAATTGTTCTTATCTCAACCCTTGACTTTTACATTCCTTTCCGACTCTCCTCTCCATCCCTCTGAGTGAGGGGAAGTGAGCAACTGGCTGTGTGGTGCTTGGTTGCTGGCCGGGGTTAAACCACGACAGATGTGAAGGCAATTGAACATCTGCAGACAGAGTTTGCTTGCTATGGCAGCAGAGGAGGGCTGCGGCTCTCCGTGTGCAGGGGGTACATGCAGTGCGGGGTATTGCACGTGCTGGGGCACAGGGGGAATTACACTGGAGGGAGACGTGCAGCCAGATCCAGCTGGTGGAACAGGTGTATCAAAAGATTTAGTATCTCACACCAAAGTGTTGTGATGGGATGAACAAAATTCAGTTCTCTCTAACAGATACGTGGTGATAATATTTCAGCACCATCACCACAGAAATTGCAAACTTCTGTGTTAAGACCTAGCAAAAACAAATCAGAGAAGCCTTCCCCTGTGGTTTGTGGCATGTCTCTACTTGCAAAATATGTCCTTAAATCACTGCTGCTTGTAAATATGCCTTTTGGAAAAGGAACATGCTTTATATGCGTTCAGTTCATTTTTAGCATATCTGGGAAAGAACTGATTGCTGTTGATGTGAATATTTCTCGAAGGCATGATGTCCAGATCTAGATGTGGTCTGTGCTAATTTGATAAAAACTACTCACCTGTCTGGTGCTGGATCAATGGGTGCTGTGGCCACCTGAGTTGTGGCCTGGCGGAGAGCCTGGTGAGGGCAGGTGGGGGTGGGAGGCGCGATCCCTCATGCAGCTGGGCCATGCTGCATCAGATGGAAGAAGCACAGGAGGTGCTGCCACCGTAACGGGGCTCCATCCCTACCTTGGGTGGGGCTGGTGGCAGCATCCTCCCCTCCGTTGTACCTAGAGGCATTCAGAGCCTGGGTCAGCCCCACGCACCAGTACCAGCTGGGGCTGACCTGCTGGGAGGCAGCTCTGCGGAGAAGGACCCGGGAGTGTGCTGGGGGACAGCAAGTTGCCCGTGGGCCAGCAGGGTGACCTCGTGGCCAAGGGGCCAACGGGTTCCTGGGGTGCATGAGGAGGAGAGTGGCCAGCAGGCCGAGGGAGGGGATCCTCCCGCCCTGCTCTGCCCTGGGGAGGCTGCGTCTGGAGTGCTGGGTCCAGTGCTGGGCTCCTCAGTTCAGGAGAGATGGGGAACTGCTGGAGGGGGGCAGGGGAGGATACAAAGATGATGAGGGGACAGGAGAATCTCCCTGATGAGGAAAGGCTGAGAGAGCTGGGGCTGTTCAGCCTGGGGAAGAGAAGGCTGAGAGGGGACCTCATCAATGCCTGCAAATATCTCAAGGGCCAGTGTCAGGAGGACGGGGCCAGGCTCTTTTCAGTGGCACCCAGCGACAGGACAAGGGGCAGCGGGCACAAACGGCAACACAAGAAGTTCCTTCTGAATATGAGGAAGAAGAACTTTACCTTGAGGGTGACGGAGCCCTGGCACAGGCTGCCCAGAGAGGCTGTGGGGTCTGCTTCTCTGGAGGCATTCAAACCTGCCTGGATGCAGCTCTGTGCAGCCCACTCTGGGAGAGCTGCTTCAGCAGGGGCTGGGCTGGGGGGGCTCCAGGGGTCCCTTCCAGCCCCGACCATGCTGTGATTCTGTGTGACTGAGCCCTTGAGACAGCTACCCAAACATTAGATGGGGAGGTGACTGAGGCAGGGCAGAACTGCCTGGTTTGGTGGCACTGTGGTGACCATGCAACTGGCCTGAGGTGCAGAGGGCTCCCTGGGACCGAACTTCGGCACATCCATACTTCAAAGTAGGGGTTTTTTTGTGGGGGGAAGGTGAATGCAGTGGCAATATGAGAATGCTGCAGTCTCAGAGCAGGACCAAGTCAGAAGCAAGTGTAGGAATGAGGGGATGGCATAGCTGGACCATAAAATGGGCATCCTTACCGCCGCCCCAAGCTGCATCCCCCCTATTGGGTTTGGGGAGGATGCGCTGGGCAGGATGGACCCAGGTCTGTAGGGAGGACGTGCCTGCCTCACAGTGTCTGCCAGCTGAGCCCCAGAAAATGAGCAGGAGTGGGGAGGAGGAAAGCAGCTGCAGCTGGAGCACGAGGGCTCCCCTGGCACTGCAGCTGGGAGGCAGCGGCTCTGTTTAACGCTACTGCCAAGACATTCTGGGGGAGAAAGTGACCCATCAGCAGTGTCAGTGTCTCCATTGCTGCCCAGAAGCTCGTGCAATGGCTCTGGGACTCAGCACATGAAAGCAAGGGGTTGGCAAGAGGTTTCTGGGTGCGTGTCTTCACTTGCAGGGGAACAGGAACAGATGATATGCACACACACCAGCCCCAGCCCTGCAAATCTGTAACACATCACTTGAGGTATTGCACATCACTGGGCTTTACTGGTGATAGCACAGAACTGTCAGTGCCCCACGTGTATGGGTGAGGTGGAGAATGGGGCTTTGAGCAAGGCATTTCTCTTTGCAGGGGAACATCCTGGCCACCTGAGTCCTCTGGGGCTCCAGGCAGAGGGACTGCTCAACTTAGGGCTGCACCCCAGGGGATGGAGCGCTTGAGCAGCAGTGTGGTGATGTGCAACTAGTGCAGGGTCCACTTCTGCCAGTAGACAATGCTGGGTGGGCACCGCTCCATGGGTCATTCATGGGACATCCATTGAATGGGCATTGGCTTGGAAGAGGCCAGGTAAGGCAGAGAACATCTGCTCGTGTTCTCTGAGGCACAGCCTGGTATGATGTGGAAAGTCCGTCTAGCCCACAGGACGCTCATGAAGCTATGAGCCATGGAGCATCCCACGCCCCCCTCACATACTGCTCCCTCCTTTCCCACCCACAACAGCCTCTCCTCGATTACAGGGCCAGGTTTCCAAAGGTCATTTGAGTTCGCCTGATAATGCCAAGTGATTTTTGCCCTTTGGTAATGAGGCTGGATCCCATCCAGGATCCCTGTCATAGAGAGTTTGAAGAGCTGGAGGGGTTGTACCTGGAGCCAAAGGTTTGTGCAAGCCCTGTGTGGGTGGGGTGGCTGTGGAGCACGCTATAAAGAAGCATTAAGGAGCTGAGCAAACAACACAAGCTGAAGTAGAGGGAGGAGAAGCAATATGGGAGAGCTTTGCATCCACTCCGTTCTGGTGACGGGGGCCAACCGGGGGATCGGCCTGGGGCTCGTCCGGCATTTCCTGGGGATGCGAAACCCACCCAAGTGGGTCTTTGCGACTTGCCGAGACCCCAGGGGGCAGCGAGCGCAGGTGAGGCTGGGCTGGGCGGCAGTGGGCTGTGCTGGGGGGGGCGCTGGGTGCCAGGGCGGCAGGGTAGAGCCAGGAGGGGGTCTGCAAAGGGCTTGGGCTGCAGCTGGGCACCTGCAGCACAGGGCGGCCGGGTTGGGACAGTGGTGGGACCAGCTGTGCATGGGATGTGCAGAGGGGACAGTGGCATGTAGCAAGTGTGGGAGGCATGGAGCCCCATCCGTCGGGAGCAGGACAGCCGGAGCAGGGTGCTGGGTGCAGGCACAGAGCTGGCGTGACACAGGCTTTGTCTGGGAAAGGCTGAGCCTCGGCGCAGCCCCTCCTGCCTCTCCGTACCCACACGGTGCCCTCTCTCTCAGGACTTACAGAATGTGGCCTCCAATCACGCCAACCTGGTCGTCATCCCGCTCGGTAGGTGCCCCGAGGTGGGGGTCCCTCGCCCCGGTTCCCCTCTCCACCTGGCACCACAGTCCCGTGCAGTGCCGGCAAGTGCCCTGGTGCTGTGCACACCCTGGGAGCCCAGTGCCATAAGGGAGCCACACTGATAGGTCGCTGCCTTTGGGGACACCTGGTGCTGCTGTCCTGGGGGACACACAGGGGATCCCAGACCACCACGGGGACGTGGGTGCTGACCTCCCCTGCATCGGCTCTGCAGAGGTCACCGACCCCACCAGCATCAAGGCAGCTGCAGCCAGAGTTGGGGAGCACGTGGGGGGCTCGGGGCTGAACCTCCTCATCAACAACGCTGGGATGGTGATAAATAACACACTTGATGACGAGACGCCAGAGAACATGACCCAGATTTACACCACCAACACGGTTGGGCCCCTGCTGCTGGGCCAGGTGAGACCCTCACCTGAGCTGGGCTGTCCCAGGGGGCACGAAGGGTGGGTGGGAGGGGGTCCTGCCTCCGCTCTGGTGCCTGATGGGCTCTCGGTCAGTGAGAGGCTCGTGGAGCAGTGGGCTGGAGCTCAGGAGCTGGAGCCTGGCAGGCTGGGGCAGGGGGAAGAGGAGGGAGGATGCTCCGGTGCTGGTGCCAATGTTGCCCACTGTGGAAGGAGCTGGTCCTCCCCTGTGCCCCTCCACGTGTGCCCCTCTCTCCTCTCTCCTCGCAGGCGTTCCTGCCCTTGCTGAAGAAGGCTGCCCAAGGGAGCCCGGGCTCAGGGCTAAGCTGCAGCAAGGCAGCCGTCATCAACATATCCAGCTATGGGGGCTCCATTAAGGAAGTCTATTTATGGGATCAGATACAAGCTGTCTCGTACCGCTGCAGCAAGGTATGTGCTGTACTGAATAAGGGTCTCACCTTCTTAGCAAACAACTCCACAAACCTTCAAATGTTTCCTCTCCCAGTTCCTGCACCTCTCTGCACCGTGGCTGAGGTCCCATCAGTCACTGGGTCCCTCTCATGGCACATTCTTGTGCCTGGCCCTCAGTAGGGTCTGCACATGTCCCCTTGCAGCCAGCCGACCCTTCCCACCGACGACCCTGCCCTGTCTCCCCGCAGGCTGCCCTGAACATGCTGACCAAGTGCCAGTCCCTGGGGTACCGGGCGCACGGTGTCCTCTGCGCTGCTCTCCACCCTGGCTGGGTGCAAACTGACATGGGGGACTCCGTCGGAAACGTGGTAGGAGTTTCACCTCGGCGGGTCCATCGGAGCCCCTGGGACGGTTTTCCCGTGGGAGGGAGCCGCTGCCCTGAGCCCCTGCCCGCCCCGTCCCCTGCCCTGGTCCTGGGTGCCTGTGGCCCCATCCCCTCGGCTCTCCCGGTGCTCCGAGCGGCTCCTGCCCCTGGCCCCGGCTGCTGCAGGGCAGCCCTTGGCCAGCCCTGGGGCAGGGGCTGCCTCTCCCCCTCCGCCCCGCAGGCCCCCTTGACGGTGGATGCCAGCGTGCGAGGGATGCTGAAGGTGCTCTCCTCCCTCTCCGAGAAGGACACCGGCACCTTCCTGGACTGGGAAGGGAAGGTCCTGCCCTGGTGAGGTGCCGGCCAGACTCCTGGCAGTGGGGCCCTGGCCGCTGCTCCCGCCTGCCCTGCATCCTCAATAAAGCCCTGCCTGAGACCCCCGGCTATGCTGTGCGCTGCCAGGCCCCTGCCCGAGCACCCCCTCATCACCGCGGGCTGTGTCGGTGCCCCAGCTGCCCGCTTGACCCGCAGCTGTCACTGGTGTCCCCATGAGTCGCAGCCTGTGTGTCCAGTGACACCGTCACCGACCCCCAGAGACGTGCCCCCCGGGAGGCACCGGAGCCAGGACAGAGCCCCTCTCCCTGGAGGAGAAAGGCGGGATGTCCTGATGCACAGGGCCGGCTCTCCCCCTGCCCAGCTGCGGGGCACACCCGGGTGTTCAGCCCAGGGTGCCCGAGGGGCTGGGGGCACAGGGACCAGCTGCCCTCTCCCCTCAGCTGGGGGATGCTCGGCCGCGGTGGGACAGACGGACAGACGTGCGCGGGCAGCGTGCAGGGACCATGCGCTGGGCTCAGCCCAGGCGTTTGGGGCTGGGGGCGCAGAGACAGAGCAGAGGTATCAGCTCCCGGTGTTTACAGAGGTGGGGGGTACAGGGGGCTGCAGGGCCGCGCGTGGGCCGGCCAAGGGGAGCGAAGCTGCTTCCCATGCCCTTCCCGCTCCCTGGCAGCCCGGGGCGGCTGGGGGCGAGCAGAGGCCCGTGCCAAGGGGCGAGTGGGGGGCTGAGGCGCAGGCAAGAGGTGCCGCCTGCGCGCCCGTCACCAGGGCAGGCTGCTCCCTGCCCAGTCGAGGAAGGCTCCGGAGGTGTCCTGCGAGAGGCTGGCCAGCACGGCCAGGATGCCCCGCATGCTGCGCTCCACCATCAGGGGCGCCTGCAGGGGAGGACAGGGCCAGTGTCACTGCTGCAGGCTGCGAGCAGCACGGAAAGCAGCCGGCCCTGGGCAGGCAGGAGGGTGCATGGCCCGGGGAGCAGCGCCCACGGTGCTCGTGGGGGCATTTCCCCCCCTGCCACCCCCCTGCTGTCCGTGCTGAGGGTGCCAACGGGGCTGGCTATGCCGTGTGCTTGGCACTTGGCACGTGCTGCCCGCTCCCTGCCTGCTCTGCCCCAGGAGATGGTCCTGGCATCACAGCATGACACAACATCCCCTGCCCTGAGTGCCCCTGCCCTCCCTGAGAGCTGGGGGCACAGCAGGAGTCCTGCTGACCCTCCCCTGCACAGCCCAGTACCTTCTCCGTCCCCATGTCGGTCTTCACCCAGCCGGGATGGATGGCCGCGCACAAGATGCCCTTGTCTTGGAAGTCTGCAGCCATGCACCTCGTCACCATGTTCTGGGCAGCCTAGAAGAGGCACCGCCGTGCCAGCATGACCTGGGGCATGGGTGGGCAGGAGGGGGGACACCTCCCAGCCAAAAAATGGCTGTGGGGGTGGGCAACGGGACTTTGCCCTGGGGTAAAGCATCAGCACAACCCACCTGAAATGCTCAGTCCTGGGTGCTGCTGTCTCAAGCTCCATGCTTACACTTGGGTGAAGCAGGCACAGAGAAGGATAAGGGTGCCCTGAGGACACCCTATGTTACCGGGACCTCCCTGTCCAGCTCCTTCCCACATCACTCAGCTCCCCATGGAGATCCTGCTACCATTTGTTGTTTTTTAAACCAAATTGCAGCAATTCTGTTGCATCACACACTTATGACACTAAGAAATTAATTACTCACCTCATATAACTTAGACTTAGCTGAAACTATTATAACTCTAAATTTGCTGCATTATAGTATGATGCCCCATGGCACGATATCCCCTTGACAGCGCTGTCCTTTGCAGTAGCCTCGATCCCTGGGTACCAGCCTGGCATTATCAGCATTTTGCACCATTTACAGCCTCGTTCGAGGTGACTGAGGTTCTGAGCAGCAGCATCCAAGTCTGTTTGTAGCTGCCTTAATAAATTAGTGTGTGTGGGGGGGTTTATTTTCCTCTGGGCCAGGCTGGGTGCCCGGTGCCAGGGAAGGGGCCAGTGCAGGTGCTCTCCTCCTTGTGGTCCCAGCGTGTGGCAGGGCTCCTGCTGTGATCGTATAGTGGTCAGTACTCTGCGTTGTGGCCGCAGCAACCTCGGTTCGAATCCGAGTCACAGCAATACTTTTGGCAGCCACCCGGTGCACAAGGCCGGGCTGGGCTGAGCTGCGAGGAGGAGGAGGAGGGTGGTTTGCAAAGACCCCGTGCCCTCAGAGGGGGCCACAAGCTCGGGTGGGCTCTCTGCTCCTAAGCATGGCCAGACTCATGCCTACAATGATTTCCCCACCTGTAGTCATTGCACAGGGTCTGTCCTGTGGGGCATCAGTGACACTTGGGGGAAAGCACTTCAGCTTCTCCATTTTCCAGGCAAAGCTTGAGAACTGAGAATAAACCACCCACCTTTCCACCTTTCCCTCACGCTTCCTCTACGGTTTGCAAAAAAAGGGGACCAGGAGATGCTGTGGCTGCTCTGCAGAGCGAGAGGAGATGGCTCAGCTCCCTGCCCCTGCCCTCCAGGCTGGGAAGGGTTGGCCATAGCCATCACCTGAAGAAGGAGGATCAGCCACGCTACCAGCACGCCCAGCTCCTGGGGAGCAGGATTGTGGCTGCAGCACCTCCAGGGATGCTTTCACAATAGAGGCGAAGCCCCCCCGCCCCGAGCTTAGGGGTGACCCTGACACACTGTGGGTCGGGGAGCCAGAGGCAGGTGGAGATCTCTGGGGTGCACCAGGAGGGGCTTCAGCTTGAGGGAGCCTGTGAAACTGTTGCCTTGGCTCTTCAGGACCCTTCAGACCGTGGAGACACCCGTTCGCTTGGTCCGGGTGCCCTCTCCTGACGGCTGTGCAGAACTCACGCTGGACAACAGCTTTCAAAGAAGAAATGACAACGAGCTGCCCAAGGTAGCACACGGGTGGCACTCGGGGCTCAGCTGGTGAAGGAGACTCTACCCAGGCAGCGAGTCTCAGCTGACCCACCACTGGGGGGGCACCTGAAAGTAGCGGGGGGCTACTGCCACCCGGGCTGGCTCAGGTATCTGCAGGACTTGTGCTTGGCAGGGGGAGAGGGAGGATTTTTCATTCCACCAGATAAACTATTTTTCTTACATACCTTCTCTGTATCACAAAATGGAGAGCAAAATTCTCGTGACACATTTACCTTAAGGATCTGCAGTTTACAGGGCACTGCTTGCACAACTTCATGACCCTCCGATCTTCATTTACTCTTTTACTGAAAACACATCTTTCTTTACTAAGAACAAGCTCAAAAACCATTTTCCCCTCTAAAGATAATACAGAAAGAAGACAAACATCTAGAGAAGTTGACCTTTATCAGCAGCAGTACCTGTCCCACTTTTACACAGCTGAAAAGCAGAAACACAAGGAAATACATAATTTCTCCATCACTTTTTTCCCCCCAGAAAGTCAGTTTGGGCTATAAGGCCATTAAGCTTATCTGAAGAATAACATACTGTGCTTGAGTAGCTGATGGATGTTCAGGTTGGAAAACGTCAGAATCCCAGAGGGGATAGTTTTCAACCAAAATCACTCAATTTTCTGTTAAAAGACTTTCTATTTCGCAAAAATAACCTGAAGTGTATGTGCACATGTACAGAAGCAGTGTGGTGGCCCCATGGGTTGCTGCTGCCTCTGTTCTCACATGAGCCATCCTTAAAACGACGCAGGGCTCTGCTTTGGTTGGAGTGGGTTTGGGATGGTAGACAACAGAATTACAGGATGGCTGAGGTTGGCCAGGACCTCTGGAGGTCATCTGGTCCAGCCCCTGCTCAGGCAGGGCCAGCCAGAGCTGGTTGCCCAGGGCTGTGTCCAGGTGGCTTTTGAGCATCTCCAAGGGTGGAGACTCCACAGCCTTCCTGGGCAAACTGTGCCAGTGCTCTGTTCCCCTCCCAGTGAAAGTATCTCCTGATGTTCAGGGGGAACCTCCTGTGGTCCAGTGTGTGCCCATCGCCTCTGGTCCTGGCACGCAGCAAAAGTAGGAGCCAGCAGGACCCCGGCTCCTGGGGAGGGTGGTGCCTCTGGTCCTGGCACGCAGCAAAAGTAGGAGCCAGCAGGACCCCGGCTCCTGGGGAGGGTGGCTTGGGGCATCTGGGGGGAGCAGGCTCTGGCTCACGGGCTGCTAAAGGATAACGCCTTCGCCTGAACAGGGGCTTGAACCCTGGACCCTCAGATTAAAAGTCTGATGCTCTCCCAGCTGAGCTATCCAGGCTCCCGCCCGGGGGGGGCGGGACGCTCCGGACGGACCCCGCGGACCCCCCCTCGCTGGGGCACGGGGGGACAACGCGGGACACACCCGGCCCGCCCCGAGGGACCCACCGCAGCGGGGGGCGGCCTTGCAAGACAGGGACCCCCGGGACCCCCGCCCTGCCCCGGCGCGTACCAGCACCGGGTTTGTCCTCCCGGGGGGAGCCAAAAGCCAAAGTAGCGAGGAGGGGGAGGGGGAGGCGGAGGAGGAAGAGCAGGAGGAGGCGGAGGAGGAAGAGAAAAGCAGCACCGCAGCCGCAGCGGGCTGTGAACCGCCCAGCGCCCGCTCCCCGCACACCCGGGCTCAGCACTCGGCTGCGGGGCACGGCCCGGGCTGGCCCCGCCGGGGGCCCGATCCTGCCGCGGGGACGCGCCCCGGGAAGGCGCCGGTGCCGCGGAGATGCGCCGGCGGGCGGGCGGGCGAGGGACTGGGGGGGCGGCTGTGAAATGCCCTCCGCCCCTGCGCCGCCCCTCGCCCCTGCACCGCCACCCGCGGGAGGCAGAGGTCCGGCCGGGGAGAGGGGCGGCCCGGGGGGAGGGGGGGTCCGGCCGGGGAGAGGGGCGGCTAGGGGTGGGTCCGACGGACCCGAAGACATCTTCCCTTCAGCAGGAGAGGATGACTTTTCTGAAGCCAGCCCACTCTGCTGAAGCCTTTTGCTCCTCTCCTGGTCCAGAGGGAAGGAACGCCTCCCATCCCCACGGAGTGAGAGGAGGTGGGAGGCAGCACTTTCTGCCCCAGGGCCCAGCTCCAGCAAGATGCTGGGAAGGAAGATGATAGGAAGGATTTGCACCCGGAGGATCAAAAGGCCATGCTCCAGGTGAGCATGAACTCCCCCCGGCAGCATCCTCCGCTCAGCACCGGCCCATTGCCCCACGGGAGCACACTGGGAAGGCTGGAGCAAGCCCATGAGCAGCTGGGCCACCACCATGGCTCAGCACCATTCACCTCTGCTTTTCAAATGCTTTCCTCTGGCCTCTCCAGCCAGCATCAGGTTCAGGGGCAGAGGTTTGGCCAGGCATACGGCCATGCCATTCTGCTGACTTTCTGCTAATGCATTTCAAAAATAAATAAAAAAGTAATTTCCCCCATTGCACAGCCCCTCCCTGGGCACACAGCCCTGCACATGGCTCTCCAGGCAGCCCAAAGCAAGGAGAGCATCTCCTCTGCCCACAGCCCTGACCCTGTGCAGGCATCACTGCCAGTCTGAATGCAAAGACCAACAATTCTAAGAAGAAAAGTTAAACTCTGCCATAATAAGCCCTGGGGTAAGTAGACACCCTGCCAAGCAAGGGGCTGCCCAGTGAGGGGCTGTAGGGCGGAGAGCCTGACAAAGGTGGAGGATGGGGCAGGACTTGAGGTGAGCAGAGATTTCTTATTGCTCCTGTTCATGCTTCCTGGGTGTCCTCAGGTTTCTGTCTGCCAAGGAGAGCATGATCCCCAGATCCTTCCTCCCCTGAGCCCTGCATGCTCAGCTGGTGCCACAGAGCTCAGCCCAAGGGTGTTGCTGACCCCTGAGATGGGATGAGCAGCCCCTGCACCCTGGATCTGACCTCGGCATCTCCACAGTCAGTTTGTTCATCCTTCCTTTGCGGGGTTAGTAAGGCTTTCCTGGGGCAGAGCAAGGCTTGGGCACACTAGGATACTGGCTGTGTCAGGGGGATGGAGTCTCCCAAAGGAGTAGGTGAGGGTTGCATGGGCACGTGGAGCCATTTTCTGCATCCTCACATGGATTCGTAACCCCCTCCTTCTGAAACGCAGCACAGATGCCTTCAGAGCAGGCACTCTGGCTGCACATCGCAAAAACACCTGAAAAAGCCCACCTGAAGCAGAGATGTCACCCTCTTCTTCCTCCCCCTAGGGCTGGACTGTGCCCCAGGATCCCTGGGGACCTGCCAGCAGCTCCCAGTTGGTGCTCCAGGAAGGGTGAGCACTGGGCAGGGGCTGGACGGTTGGAGGGGGACTCAGGAAGGGACTGGCTCCTCCCTCCTGGGGAGGGGCACCTGGGATCGCCCCCCCTGCCCCCTGGCCCCTTCTGTCCTGTGCAGGGTTCCCCAGGGTCCCCAGTCCCCGGTGCAGGCAGGGCCACCAGAGCCCTCCCTGTGCAGGCTGGGGGCTGCAGGGGGTCCCCCCAGCCAGGGCTGGTACCGAGGGGTCACCTGTGGGAACCCAAAGCCTGCAGCAGCCAGGAGTTGCAGGGTCCCAGGGCCAAGCGCCTGGCAGGGGGCCACAGTGTGGGACAGCCTGGGCAGGGGGGCGTGGGGCAAGGGGCAGTGTCCAGGGTGGCATTGGGGGATGTGCTGCTGCCGTGTGGCATGAGGGGCTTCCCAGATGTGTCCTCACCTGTCCTAGCCCCGATGTCTTCTCCCAGAGGTTTGGGGACCTCCTGGCCACGTCAACAGCCCAGATCCTCCTGCACTGCCAAGGGCAAGAGGAACTGAGAGGTGCTGTATTCACCCAGGCAGAGAGCGCGCAGGGGATGGGCAGGGAGCAGGCAGGGGGTGGGCAGCCCTGAGTAGCCCCATGGGTTACCCCAGGGACACCATGCAGGGGGAAGCGCGTTGCAGCCACAACCGCAGCACACAGTGGAGGGATGCTGAGGCACCAGGAGGCTGCTAGATTTACGTGCTCACTCTGCCAGCACCCCCAGGCAGGGTACTGGGGGCGCAAAAAGCCCCTGGGCACGGCTGGGCTGCCTTGGCAGGGCATGGCATGGCCACAAGGCCAGTCCTTCGGCCCTCCCCGTCCCTCCTCCCCATCATGGCCAGCCCCTTGCAGCTCTCCCCTCCCCTGCAGCCCGGGTGCCTCTTGGCTGGACCTGCGTAAAAAATATAAAAGGCTGTTTTTCTTGGAGACGTCCAGAGGATCCTGGCTGAGCTCGCCATGGGGAGCAGCGGCGCCAGGGTTGTGTTGTTGACGCTGTCGCTTCTCCTGCAGCCCACGTCCCAGTTCTGGCTCTTCAATGTCCTCTTCCCACCCACGACCACCCCAGAAGCGCCCCCGACCAACAGCACGCCACCCGTGGTACTCGGTAAGGTCAGGCTGTCACAGGCAGCACACGGGGTAAGGGTGGACACGCTGGGTGCCACATGGCCCCCCGGAGCCAGTGGTGAGGTTGGGGTGCTGTGGCTGCAGTGACCCTTTGCAGGCTGGAGCTGGAGCCAGCAAGGAGGGGTGACACACAGCTCCCAGATCCCCTCCCACCTGCTGGACTGGGGATGCAGGGCTGGCTATGCCCCGGTCACAGCTGCCCAGAGCTTGGGGGACAGGCTGGGCACCCCAGAAAGCACATGGGGCTCTAATATCTAACAGCTAGCTCAGAGGGTGTTTCAGGGCTTGCTCGGTTCTGGGGGGACTCTGCTAGCAGAGGGATGGGGGCTGCAACACACCCTTGTCTGCTGCTTCCCACGGCTGCAGCCACTGGTGCAGTGGGCCAGTATCCACCACCTCTTGCTTCCCCAAAGCCCACACCGTCCCATGTCTTCAACCACTCCCAGGTGATGGTTAAGTCATCCTCTGCTGCTGCAGAAGGGCGTGCATCTCATATGCCACCCAACGTCCATCCTGCCTGGGGGATGGCATACAGGGGAGTGAGTCGACAGGCAGAGGTGCCCGGGGAGGTGAAAGGAGAGGCTGAGGCATCTCCTCGGGGAGGTGGGAGCAGCAGCCACCAGCTGGTACCTCCACCCTGCCTGGCTCTGCCTCCCTTTGTCCCCTGTGCCACTGCTGGAGAGTCAAGCTAGGATTTTGCCATAAAACCTCTGCTGAGCAGAGTTGGGGTTTTTCTCCTTTTATTTGAACCAAGCTGAGTTTCCCCTTTAAAAAGAGAAGAGAAAAAGCAGAACACCCCTGCTGCATTGCCAAAGGCTGATCCCTGCAAACTCCCTTCCCAGCGGCATCAGAGAGCAGGGGACAGTGTTTGGAGCCTCAGTGTCCTGGGGCTGGTCCTCCGTGGCCATGCTGGTGGCCAGAAGCCCTGGTTGGCCATCACCAGGTGCCTCTTCTCGGGACAACCTGTGATGGTCAGAGCATCTCATTGTGTCCCCAGTACCAGCCTCAGCCTCTGCCCCATGCCCAGCTGGGTCTGGCTGCCACATGTGCCACTCGGCATCCGTGTGTAGCCCATCCCCCTGGGCCGGGTGTCCTGGAAACCCCCAGTGCCCTTGGGACCATCGATAACCCCTCTGCCCCCACAGGAACTCCCTTAATAATTACCTAATGTCCTCTGGAAGGGAGGCAGAGCTCAGGGCTGTGCGCCGGGGGCAGGGATGCTGGCTGTGCACCCTCGGGAGCCATCAGAGCAGCTCATGGTCCTGTTCTTCTCACTGCCTGGGGAGATCCTCTCTGCCCATCCCTGCCTGGGGTCTCCTATGTCAGGGTTCACTGCATGGCCTGATCCCCAACCAGGTGCTTTGAAGGCAAGATTAGACCCTCTCCGTATCCCTGGGGAGATGTGAGGTGAGGGAGCTGTGAAGCAGATTGAGGGAGGCAACTACTACATCTTTGTCCCCTCTCGCATGGGACGAGGCTTTCAGAGGCTGCAGACATGTCCCTGCACCCCTCGGCCATGCCCCTGCCATGCTGCAGGCACCACGGGTTTGCGGGTGACATGGGTTAGAGAATCTCTAGGCCAGGCTGCCCTCGCACCCTGTGACAGGGACAGCACTGCCACTCCCCAGAACACCTGTGCCCATGGACTTCAGGGTGCAGGGAAACCTGAGGCTGGTGGGGACCTTCTCAGGTCAAAGATGCTCCTCACCTGCATCCTTCAGCCCCTGTGCCAGGTGGCATGGCTCCCACCCTGCCGTGTTTGTCAGGTCCCACAGCCACAGCAAAGCCCAGGTCTGGGTCCAAGCACAGCACAGGGCAGGCATCTATAGGGACATTAGGCCACAAAGCGGCTCGTGGTGTCCTTGGGGGAAGCGCCTTATGCAGGACATATAGCAGACAGTGCCTGCAGTAGCACTGAAGGTCCACACCATCTCCAGCTGTGCATTGTGGGACAGTCCTGGGACCCACTGGGGCACAAGATTCATCACCCAGGGCTCCCATTCCACCAGGCTTGCAGCCACTGTCCCCTGCAGTCCCTTCACCTCTTGTTGTCACCCTCGGGGTCAGCGTTGGCATCAGGAGCTGGCTCTTGGCTCCTGCACACCAGCTGGGAATGCTCCCCATGCTGTCTGTCCCCAGTGCAGGCACACATAACGGGGTGGCACCGGGATGGGTCTCCTATCTCTGCTGGGAACCACACTGAAGAGGCAGACCAAACACTCCAGTGATGGTCACCTTCCATCAAGGAAGCCCAGGTCGCAGATGTCACCTGTGAACTTGTAAAAACCACGCTGTGTTTACCATACACGCTATTTGTACTGAATTTCCAGTGTACAGTTCCGCTTGGCGCCAAGCTATTTCAGAGACCTTGTTCAGCCTGTGCAGAGGGTTTAAAGTTCAGGAAAACAGTACATGGGCTTCATGAGCCATCAGCAGGGTGACTTTCACCTCCCTGGGGACCCTGTGCATCCTTGAATGGTCCCATTACCCCAGGACAAGGTGCTGAACATGTGGTGGGGCAGGGTGGGAGGAGACGAGGATGGAAATGCAGCCAGGCAAGGGCAATAACCTGGGATGCCTCGTGCTGCTGGGGCTTGGCACATTTGGGCCAAGGCTGGCAGCTCTGGGGGTCACCCTATGGGAAGGGCTGCTCGAGGGGTCCCTGAGGATGTGTTTTTAGCACCACCTCCATGCTCACCCCGCCTGCGGGCTCCGAGCACCCTCACTGCTATGCAGAGCAGGCTGCTCTCTGAGGGTGCTGCAGGCATCCCCGGCTGGGCAGCCCCAGGGGAGTCCTGCTTGGGGGGCCAGGGGACGCGCTGGGCTGGGCAGCCCCATGGAGCCAGCGGGATGGGGTCTGTAGCTAGCTCTTCTCTCCCTCTGCGGTGCCTCCAGTGCCCGGGTGTCTCGGGAACCAGCTGGAAGCCAAGCTAGACAAGCCGGACGTGGTGAACTGGATGTGCTACCGCAAAACGGAGGACTATTTCACCATCTGGCTTAACCTCAACACCTTCCTGCCAGTGGGAGTTGACTGCTGGATCGATAACACCAGGTACCGCTCACTCCCACCCCGGAAGCTCCCCGGGGAAATGACCTACCAGGGATCTCCCTCCCCTCTCCTCCCCTGCTGGCCGTGACCTGGCACACATGGAAAGCCATGGGAACACCATGGAACTGTTTAGGAATACAGCTGGCTGGCTCCTGCTCCAAGCGCTCATCCCTTTCCCATGTCCCTGCCACGTGCTTGTGCCCAGCCAGACCATCCTCAGCACCCACCGGAGATGCTGCCACCCGGCCCGCGGCTGCAGGGCAAGGGGCTGCCGCTGCCTGCTCCGTCAGAGCCTGCCCCAAGGTGCCAGGCGACTGGCACGGATGCTGGCTTGGCACCAGTCCACCTCCCCATCCACACACAAGACTTGGAAAGAGCTGCTCAGGTCCAAGCTGCCACTCAGTGATCTCCACTAGCAGGGACATGGCTCTTCTGTTACTTTCTACCCTGTCCCCGCAGGGTGGTGTACAACCGAACCTCTCGGAAAATGTCCAATGCCCCGGGGGTGCACATCCGTGTGCCTGGCTTCGGCAAGACCTATTCCGTGGAATACCTGGATCAGAGCAAGCTGGCAGGTGAGAGGGGGAGAGGCATGGGGTGTCTGGGCATCCCACCTGCTCCCTGCAAGTGGTGTCCCCATGTCTCCAGTGGGGACTGGTTGTGCAGAGAGCCCAGGTCACCTGGGAGTGAGGGATGTTGGCCTCGGGGACATGGTCCCTTCGAGTGCTGGCAGGGACCACCCCACACTTGGCCCCAGTGCACATGGGATGCGTGGAGCCACTACCTCCAGCTGGAGCCACCAGAGAACGTTGTGTCCGTGACCAGGACGAGGGTGGAAAAGGTTGACAGGAGAAGACCACAGACCTAATTCCCACCTGTTCTCTTGGCCCATAGGTTACCTGCATACCCTGGTGCAGAACCTGGTGAACAACGGCTACGTGAGGGACCAGACGGTCCGGGCAGCCCCATATGACTGGAGGGTTGGGCCCCGTAAGTCCGGGGTTTGTGGGCAGGCCACCCATGCAGGGAGGGAAGCAGGATGGCTCTCAGGGGCTGGGTAAGCCGGCTGGTGTGGAGGAACCCCGGGACAGCGATGGGTACCTGTGGCAGTGGGTGCCCAGCGATTCGCAGTGCTCTCGTGTGAATGTGTGATGGCACCTGTAGGCTCTGCACCCACACCTCTCTCTGGTTGGGGCTCCTAGGGTCAGCCCTGTGGCCATGAGTGAGGTGGCCAAGAGCTGGTGCCCCTCTTATCTGCAGAGGAGCAGCCCGAATACTTCCAGAACCTGAAGGCACTGATCGAGGAGATGCATGATGAGTACCAGCGACGTGTCTTCCTCATCGCGCACAGCCTGGGCAACCTGAATATCCTCTACTTCCTGCTCCAGCAGACGCAAGCCTGGAAAGATCAGTACATTGGGGGTTTCATCTCCCTGGGTGCCCCCTGGGGAGGGTCCGTCAAGCCCCTGCGTGTCCTGGCGTCCGGTGGGTGACTCCTTGTGTGCAGCCACCTCTTTGCTTGCTTTCCCTCTTGCAGAAATGGAAGGCGGGTGGTAGGCAGGGAGAGGACGCAGTGGTAGAAGAGGTGAGGGACAGATGGTTGAGGGGTCTGTGGAGGCAGCATCCATGCTCTGGTGCTGCTGCTGCTGCAGGCAGAAAGCACTGTGAGGGTTCCTGCTGCAGCCCTGGCAGCAGGAGAGTGGCCCAGGGTGCACTGCGGAGCTTGCTCTGGTTTCCAGGATTGGGGCTGGTGGGTTTCTGTGTATGGAAACTGCTGCCAGAAGGGTCCACCTGCAGCCTGGCTCTTGCCAGACAGCCTGCACCACGCATAGGGTCAGCTCCTGGGCTAGGGGTGCTCCTGCAAAGCCCAAGCACCCACCCACACATCCTGGAGCCAGGGAAGCAGCCCAGGACACGCTCACCCTCTTCTCCCACCTCCCCAGCCATGCACACGCCTCCATCCATGCAGGACAGTGAGGCTGCTGGACCTTTGCTGCAGGCCATCCATCTCTTCTGCAGAAGAGGACATGGAGGTCACCCAAGGGACACTCACACTCAAGTGCACCACTTGCTTGGCTCTCCCCACATCTCAAAGCCCATCCCCCATAAGCTTTTCTGTCTTCAGGCTTTCATCTCCCTTAGCCCAGTTCCTCTTTAGTCTCTCCACAGCCCAGAAAGCCACAATCACTTGCCTAATGCTGACAGCCCAGAAAATCTACAAGTCACAAGCTGAGCCTCCCAAAATACGTGGAATTAGCAATCATGTGCTTGAAGTTTTTAACAACTGGCCCCTTGCATCAGCCTTAAGTCACCTCCTCATAGTTTTCTCTGTTGTCACAAGAGTCAGAGACATTTTAAAGGTCATCTGAGATTGTTGCACGGTCTTAGGACTCCAGACACACCAAAAATGCCAAGGCTTGCAGGAGACGTGCAGTTTGGCCACCTGCTGCCAGCACCCTCATGGGGCCCGGCTCATGCTGGTCCTGGAAAGCCCGGGGCTGGTCAGGGCCAGCTTTGCCTGCACCAAGCCCTCCTGCAGCTGGAGGTGTGATGCCGGAGAGAAGAGCCTGGAAGGTTGCTCTGGGTATCGGCAGCCAGACGGCTGAGGAGAGGATGTAGGATGGTGGGCAGGGCAGGGCTGAGCTGGGGGGGGGGAAGATCTGAGGTGGAACCATACCTCAGCCAGGAGGCAGCCCTGAGGTACTGCTGGGTGGGCTGATCATAGCACAGCTGCCCAGGGGGCCCCAGTTGCGAGGGTACATTTCCATGATGGTTCTGATGAGCCCCTGTGCATCCTGCAGGTGACAATCAGGGCATCCCACTCATGTCCAACATCAAGCTGCGTGAAGAGCAGCGCATGACCACCACCAGCCCTTGGATGTTCCCAACAAGCCTGGCCTGGCCCGAGACCCACGTTTTCATCTCCACACCCTCCTACAACTACACCTACCGGGATTACCAACGCTTCTTCACTGACGTCAACCTGGAGGATGGCTGGTACATGTGGGAGGACATGAAGGACTTGCTGAAGGACTTACCCCCTCCTGGGGTGGACACCTATTGCCTCTATGGCACAGGCTACCCCACCGTGGAGACTTATATATATGATGAGCATTTCCCTTACGAGGACCCTGTGGACATGATTTATGGCGATGGGGATGACACTGTCAACACACGCAGTTCGGAGCTGTGCAAGCGATGGCGCCACCAGCAAAAGCAGAAGGTGCATGTCCAGGAGCTGCGAGGGGTCGACCACCTTAACATGGTCTTCAGCAACCTGACGCTCAGTTTCATCAATGAAATCCTGCTGGGGAGCCCACAGGAGCCAGGGCAGTGGGGGCAGGTGAGATCCAGCCTGCAGGAGGGGAAGGAGGGGAAGACCCTACCTGGGCACAAGGTCCTTCAGGAGCCCAAAAAGAACTGAAAGGAACAAGGGCCAGCTTCTCTCTGTGCTGGTAGCCACCACAAGCTGCCATGCAGGGGAGCAAAGGACTCGGAGCTGAGTTTGGAAGGAAAAGGAGCATGACTGACAGCTCAGGTGGATGGGCTGGCACCCACTTCCACACTGAGTGTTTTTTCTTTTGGGAACGGCGATTAATTATACTCAGAGGCTTGTCACTTCCCACTAGCGGGTGAATAATTAACCATGCTGGCAGCTCATTAACACCACACTTATGAATTACAGCATACACACAAGTCCTTGCTGCTAGCAAGCCACGTTTAGGCACTTTAGAGGCCGTGGAGCCCACGGTGCCGTAGCCTCTGCTCACTTGGGACAGAGCAACTCACGTAAGGAGTGTGGGCTCTGACTTACCGGGGCAGTCATGGAGGTCGCATGGGGGTGGCACGGTAGGTATGGCTTACAAGAGCACCTCTGCCAGCTGCCAGCGTGCAGGCAGTGAGCTAGGCTCCTTGGGCAAGACCAACTCAAAATCAGCAGATTTACAAAATAATAAACACACTTTGCTTCTGAGTGCTGAGCCTGCCTTGTCCTTGCAGAGTGGGTCAGTAAAGCCAGCCATAACCAAAACCAGGCACTCACTGCCCGGAGGCACCCCCGGAGCTGCTGGGAAGAGCCACATGCTCTGCATTGCAACTGGGATTGGCAGTGCCACCAGGCCTGGCAAAACAAGCGGGGTGACAATATGATTGGGGTTGGTGACAGGGCCAGGGTGACAATGCAACTTGGGCTGGTGACACAGCCAGGGTTGGTGATGTGACCAGGCCTGGCAATGCAATGGGGACTGGCGACACAACTGGGGCCGGTGATGCAGCTGGGGGTGGTGACACAGCCAGAGCAGCTATGCAGCCAGGGCTGGCGACACAGCCAAGGCTGGTGATACAAACAGGGTGGCAATGCAACTGGGACTGGCAACACAGCTGGGGCTGGCGATGCAACCGAGGATGGAGATGCAGCTGGGGCGGCAACACAGCTGGTGGTGGTGATGCGCCGGGGCCGGCCGCGCTAGCGGGGCTGAGGAGGCAGCCGGGGGTGCGGCAGGCCCGGTGGCGGGGCGCGGGCTGCGCTGGCGGCCGCGGGCAGGGCGGGCTCCGCGCGGGGCGGGGCTCAACGCGGCGGGGCGGGGCCTTCACCCTCATGCCCCGCTCCTACTGGCCGCGGCGCTGCGGGCGCGGCGCCGATTGGCGGGCGGCGGCGCGTGCTCGGGGCGGAGGCGCGGGGGTCGGCCCGGCGCAGCCCACGTGCTGCCGCGCCGGAGGCCATGGTGTTGGGCCCCCGCGCCGCCCCCCGGCATGGCCCGCCGCTCTGCTCCTGCCCGGGCCCCCCGCCGCCGCCCCGCCCCTGCCCGGGCGCCCCGCCGCCTCGCTGCCCGCGGGGAGCCCGCCGCCTTTCGGAAACCGGCGCCGGGACGCGGCGGGGCGAAGGCACGGGGGGCCGCGGGGGGATGCGCGCCGCCGCCTCGCTGCCCCACATCGCGCGGGGCCGCGGGGAGGAGGGCGGCGGGCGGCGCAGCCCCTGCCTGCTGGTGGCCTTGCGGCCGCGCAACGTGGAGGCCGAACGGGAGCGCTTCTTCCGAGCCAGCTTCGCCTACGACCCGCAGTTCGAGTACGCCGAGCCGGTGCCCGCCGCCGTGCTGGACAAGTACGGGGCCGCCTCCGACCGCTTCGTCGCTCAGGTGAGGGCGGGGCACGCGCCGCCTGCGCCCCCCGTCGGTACCGCCGGTACCGCCGCCCGAGCCCCTGGCCCCCCGCCCGTGCCGTTGCCGCCCGGCCGCGGGGAGCAGCGCGGCGGCTCCGGGATGGAGTGCACAGCCCGGGAGAAGGCAGAGGAGGAGGGAGGAACCGGGGGAGCCCGGGCCCCCGCTCCCCGCCTTCCCCCCGCCCGTGCGGGCAGCACCCCCCGGTGCGGGTGGCCTGGTGCAGGGCAGCGTCACCGGCCCGGTGCCACCGGGACGTGCCGTGGCGGGGCCGGGCCGCCTGCATCCGCTGCCGGCTCTGCCCCGGCTCGCCCCGCTCAGCAGCTTCTGCACACTGCCCCCAGCACCCGCGCCTGCCTGGTGACAGCTCTGCCCGGTGACAGCCCCGCCGGTGCTGGATGATGCTGCCAGCACCCAAGCCGGCCCCTGCTTGGGCGCACGCACGCACTGGCTGGGCGCTGGGGGCACCTGGCCGGGGTTGCTGTGCCCTTGTTGCCGCAGAGGTAGTGGAGGGGCTGCATGGGCGGGGGGCCGCAGTGCCCCGGGGGTTAAGTCTGGCATTGTTCTGCGGGGCCTAAAGGTTGTCCGGTGTGGCAGCATCCTTAAGGCATCAGCAGATGCAGTCAGCGCTGATAATCGTTGGTGCAGGCTCCGCTGAAGGAGTCTGTATTATTTCACTTAACTTTTTCCAATGCCCATACGCTACCAAAACGTTCCCGACTGGCTCCTGCCCGGGTCAAAGTGGTGCATGGATGGCAGCGAGCGAGCAAGCGGCACCCGGTTGCAGCGTGGGCAGCAGGTAGGGCTCGTGGTGGGTTCGTGCTGCCCGCAGAGGAGCCTGTCCTGGCCTCAGGCAGTGGAGCTGTGCTGTCCCTTTGCTCTGTTCCTGGGGCCGGGACCCCCACTGTGCCCCTCCACCGCTTTGCTGTGGGGCTGGGGATCCCACCTCTGGCAAGAACATCCTTTCTGCCACACGGACTCTCTCACTTTCAGCCACATCCAAGGGACCTGATAACCAAACCTCTCGCTTGCGTGCCAGAGGCATTTCTGTACACCTTCTCACCGGGAGCTTTTGCCTGGTGTTTCAAATAACAGCTTCTTCCCGGATTTATTTATTGTTGTTTGGATGTTTACTTGTTCTTGCGTTACTTCCGATACCTCTGCCTGAATTATTATCCAGATGATTCAGGCTTTCTGTAAACAGCTTTCTAAGCAGTTAGTCATTTCCAGTGCCTGCCGTACCTCTGTCCTGGATAAGCTGGTGCAAGTGATGCTGTTGCAGGGGAGACAGTCTGACTCCTATAAAGACCTTGCTGGCTTTTTCAGTGTTTTCCTCCTGCATTTAAGTGCATTTCAGTCTCCAAGTAATACTGTAAAATGAGTTGTTCAGAAGCTATTTCTCCCTCTCCTTGCTTTCTCTTTTGGTACAGTTGACTTCAATATAGTAAAAGATGAATAATTGAGATAATTCTTCCTCTGTGCCTTACCTCAAATGACCGAAATTAAGTGTTCATAACCAGTGTGAATGGTCTCATCCTGGATCCTAAAGCCCTTTGCAAGAAATACTGTGTTGAGTGTTTCTGCCAATGTTTCTGCAAGTTCTTTGGTGACTGTGTGATGGGACAGTATTCATGTCACTGTTCCTTTGCTTGTCCCCTGCAGTAACCTCCCTCCAGTCTCTTTTATTTTAGGAAACCTTCTTCCTTGCCAGCTATTAGCTATAAACTGCTTTTAGTTTAAAAACCTGCATTAATCATGGAGCTTAAATAAATGGGACCTTTTGCTAAGCCAGCATCTTTGGACAAGAGCAGACAAACCAGTGCCAGCTCCCTGCTTCCAGCTTGCTGCTCCACCAGCTGCCTCAATGCATGGGCTTGGGGGGGTTATTTTATTTTTTTAGTAGAAAATTTAAATAAGCCAGAAGGATTCTTCTAGCCCCACAGAGGCTCGTCACCCTGGAGATCACGTCCCTGGTTTGTCATGGGAATGTGAGCGGCACCAGTATGGAGCTGGGGCTGGAGGATTTGTTATCCCACTGCATATGGTGGGTGCACAATTTTGGGCTGCCTGGGGATGCTCAGCAGCCTCTTGGAACACTAAACCTAAACTTGGTATCTTAGGAATTTTGCCCGGCGGGAAGTGTGCTGGAGGTTGGTGAGGAGCATGCTCTTTGGTTGTCTTACTCCTGGGCACCAGCTGTGCTGGGTTTCTCTTGGCTTCATGCTTTAGGTCCCCTGCGGGGAGAAAGCAAGTGGCTGAGCAGAGGTAGGAGGAAGAAATGGTTCTTTTTGCTGCTGCTGTCAGCAGGAGGTACCTTATGGTGCTGCCAAAAAGATCTGGATCAGCAAACAAAACAAAAAATCCAAACAAACCAATGGCACAAAACAAACCCACAAAGCTTCTCCTGGAAAGACACAGCAACTGGAGAATAAAAATCAGCTGTGTAGAGAATACTGTCTAGGGAAGGAAAATCAGGACTTTCTGCTGCAGTAGAAGAGGCTGCTCGTCAGGCGCAGACCATGAAGCCCCTCTTACAGAGTGTTGGGTGGTTTGAGTGTTGTACTGGTGCTGAGCACCCATCCCCTGGTCCTGAGTGACCTCAGGGATGATGGAGGGAAGGGACCTGCTCCACAGGGCTCCCGCCGCTGCCTAGAGCCCCTCTCAGAGCAAAGGGGGTTGCTCAGCTCAGGAGGTAGAGTGCGCACCATTCAGGAGTTGCGCTTGGTCCTGGGCTGGGAAGCTCGGCGGCAGCTCAGCCAGGTTTAGGGATTCAATCAAACTGCTGGAAAAACTCCAGAACTGGTTCAAAGTCATCATCATCTACTTTGGAGTATATATTAGTAGGCTGGAGAGTCATTGCTTGAAAATGTCTATAATGAAAACTCACTTTTGGAGAAGGAAATGTGCTAATAAATGCTCCTATTTTATAGATGCTCTATAAATGTTAATGCTAATAAGATAGCATGTGCTGCTTTTATTAGAAGGCTGTTGGTGTGCAGCAGGCTGGTTGTGCTGTGACCCTGTTGGAGGAGGAGGAAGCAGCATCGCTGCAAAGGGTGATGCATGGCCTTACTGCCATGCTTGCTGTCCAGCACTCCAACAAGAAACTCGCAGAGTAAAAAGGAGGCTGATAAGCTAGACCCTTTGTGCAAGCACTACACTTTGAAAGGAGCACCAAAAGCAGAAAAGATGAAAAAAATCATGGCTTTAACCTCCAGAGGCAGCATGCTGTGATGATGCTGTTTCACTTCTGCTTTGCCCAGTACCCACAACAGATGCTTGCAAGGGTGATAAAAAGCAGAAAGAATATCCTGTGGGTTGTGCTGATTGCCTTAAGGGTCCGTCTGGCCTGGTGGCTACCTCCAGCTGGCTCTGTCTCCTTGGTTTGTTAGATCTTGCAAAACCATATCTTGCTTCACAGGCGTTTATCGGGGATTATCTCCGCTGGGTTTAATTGTGCGTGGGGTTTTAAGGTGTATTTATAAGCAGGGAGGGTGCTGGCACTGATGTTTTGTTTCTGCATGCAACAGGCAATCAGGATCATTCGTGCTGTCCTGGAGAAGTATGGCACCTACGAGAGCTTCGAGGTCGCCACAGGCGGGAGGCTGCTGAGCAAGTGCCAGATCTGGTCCGTGATCCGAAAGTACATGCAGAAGGAAGGCTGCGTGGGAGAGGTAATCTGTGTCCCTGCTTTGTTACTTGTAAAATACAGCTGCAAAATATTTATTTTCTGATAAAAAGGATTCAGATTAAGAAATGTTTTGGGTACAAAGAAGTTTTTCTACTCTGATCCGTGGTGTCCTTTTGTCTCCAGTTTGGCTGCCTTCACTGTACACCCCAGCGTTAGGACATGGGTGCTGGTTCCCCACCAATTTCTCGTGATTTTTTCAGGGTATATCAATATATTCAGTTTATGCTTGAGAGGGAGAGAAGCTGCTGCTTGTCTGCGTGGCCATGTGAGCAGCCTTTTGCTGCATGCATGAGGCATCAATTACTGTCGGGAATGCATCTCTTGCTGTTGGCAGTGCATGGCAGGCATCTCCGACAGCTGCCTTTGCTCGCATGCCCAGAAGCAAAGCTGGGGAGAGAGATTTCCCACTGTCCTGTGGGATTTGCCAGGTTACGGCACTTTGAAACCCCAAGCTTGGGTTTTAAGGCTGGGAGGTCCGTGGTTAGGACGTGACGGTTGCCAGGCAGAAGTTCGGCATCTCTTAATCCAGTTTCTCCATGCCCCCAGCAGCACCTGGTGTGGGATGTCCCACAGCTTCAGTTAAGGGGCGTTTTTTGCCCCTTCTGCCAGCAAGGTGTGGGCAAAGTGCTTCCACTGTCCTGGTTCAAGTGCTGAGAAGGGTTTCTGGACCTGGCTTTGCTTTTTTTTGTCTTTCAGGGCTGCCTTGGGCTGTTGGCTGCGGGGCAGAAGGCTATGCAGTGCTGGCTGGGGGAGGGGGGGCCTTCCTCACGCTGCCTCTTGGCCGCACTGTTTTTCCTACCTCTGTTTTTTCACCTCCATCTCCAAACAGGGCCCTTCACAAGCATTTCCCTGAAGCATCAACTTGCTTGGTGGTACCCAGTGCGTTCCATGCCTGGAAAAGCGGGAGTGAGTGGTTCCCTGAGGTCCCACCTGGCCAGGGGACTTTCCGCCTCCAGTCCTCTTGGTTTGCCCTGATTCCCCCTGGGGGTGTCCCTGGTATGCGGATTTGGCACCTTGGTTCCTCCTGCACCTTTGCTTAGGACAGAAAGGATTTCTGCAGATCTCTTCCTATAACTCAGCTGCCTCTTAGTGCCCAGAACCAGTCCCCATATGCAGCCAGGCAGCCTTACAGACCCACGCTTGTGACTTGCTGGTTGTGGTCTGTCTCTTGATTTTATTGATTAAATACAGCTGTTCCACTCTTCTCCATTAATCTAACCCAAATTCAGCTCTGGCTGGGCAGAAAGACTTTTTTTTTTTTTTTTTTTTTTCTTCCATATTGGTGTACAACTGGCTTCCTTCCAGCCCTGTATAATTTTCCCTTTGCTCAAGGGCATGCAGGGTTCAGTAATTATGTTTGCTCATCGGCATGCAAGGTACATTGCTGTTTTATCTGAAACTTTTGGTAAGTGCTTTTAAAACAACTAAAGTGTTTGTTTGTTGCTACCTGCTAGAAATCTTGCTGAATTGCTCTGGTGCAGGGAAGAGGGAAGGGTTTCATCTGCTGTCAATACAGCGGTGTTGCCAAAGCTCGCTCCCTGTACAGGGCGAAAACCTGCGGAGCTTCTGCTTCGCTGATAATTTTAAATTATCAAAAACAATAACCCTGGCAGGGACCTGGGGGGTTTCAGATGTGTATCCCCCACCCTGTGGCTGTCTCTGGGATTCTTCACTTTAGCCTGCTGTGCCTGGTCTGTTCTGCTGTCCTGTTTGCTTCGCTGATACATACTAATTGTGATGGGTTGCTTAAAAAACCCCACAAACAAACTAAGGAAGAAACTGTCGCGCAGGGGGCTGCGTTAGCCCAGACGGACCCGCTGCTGCGTCGCTGCCTGCAGGCAGTCGGGGCAGGCGGCGTGCCAGGCTGGTGGCAGTTGCTGCAGGCAGCTGCCCCTTGTCCCTGGTACCCATCATGGGTGAAGGCAGGATCCCACTGTCCGGCGCTGCAGGCAGCATGCTCGTGGGTAAGTATCTGTACTATAATTAACTTTGTGTCTTCAAAAGCTTCTTTGTCCAAGCCGCAGATCCTGAAGCTCTTCTGCTTTTCTTCTGGCTCAGGACCGAGGTGACGCTGCCAGATCTCAGAGGTCTCCCTAGGGATTTCGGTGAGCTCCCAGCCTGCAGCAGAGAAAGGCCTGGCCCCGTTGGTGAGTACTGCGTGGCAGTCCCCGGGGTTGTGAAATGTGAGCCAAACAGCGCTAGCTAGCATCTCATGGGATCCCATCGGTGGTGCCCCTCCACCTCTGAGCTGCTTAGTACTGGTGCTTTCTTGGCATGTGAGGTCCTGAGCAGTGCCACAGAGCTGGGGAGAGGCAGGAGCCTGTGCCCCGGCACCGTGGGGGCTGTCAGCAGTTGTCCCTCAGTTCCTGGGGATGAGCTCCTTCTCCATCATCACATCCCTGAAAGCTGAACAGAAGCTTTGTGGACCATGAGGATGCGCTGGGGATCCTGCTGAGAACAAGGTCACAGACCCGGGGAGCTGGTGTTGCTGCTCCAGTAACAGGACTTTGGCTGGAGTCACAGCCCCTGTTGTAACAGCATCTGCAAAGCTGGAGGGTCCCAGAATAAGGCAAGTGGTGCTCGGTGGGTGGATGGGCTGCTGCAGCTGGAGAGGGGCTGCAGGCAGCTAATGGGGCTGTGTGAAGCTGCAGTCTCCAGCAGTGCTGAGAGTCCCTTCCCATTGCTCCCGGGCAGCTGGCTCTGCACGGCGGGGCTCTTGGCACCTCTCTTTCATAAGAAAAAACAACGCTATATCTCTATGTTGTCAAATAAAGGGAAAAAATAAAATAACCCAAGCCAGTGCCTCTTAAGAAGTCATCAGGCTGACATCTGAAGAATGACATTGTGGCATTTTGCCCATTGTCTCACCATGGTGGCCCCTGGGCACGTTCACATTTTCGGTTCTTGTGGGGATACGGCAACCTGCAGCTGTACCCGTGGCTGCAGGAGCTTTTGTCCTCTCCAAGCAGCGTCTTTCCCAATCCCTGGATCAGTCTGTTTCCATCCTCATTCCCCTGCCCCACTCTGTCCTGGGATCTTTGCATCCTTAGGACAGGGGTGGGGAGTTTCTCTCCAGCCATGGGAGCCCTGTGCCTTCCTGAGCTGGCGAGTGTTTCTGCCTGCAAAACCCCTGCTGTTGGTTTGCCTGCCTGATCGTGAACCGCCGCAGAGCTCCTGCCGCAGGTTGCACCGATTGCTGATGCTTCTTCGTCCTGAATCAGCTTCCTAACTGCTTCACTTGATGCCATCGAGCTCTTGTACAGCGAAAAATAGTTTCCACTCCATATAATCAGGTTGAGTGTTGCTGTTTCTGTTGCCTTTACCTTTTCTTCATCATGAGAGCAGGAAAAACAATAATCAGAAGTGCTCCCTCTGACTTGAATTCTTCCTCTAAAGGCTTTGGGATGTTCTCGCTTGGAGTTTTTCTTGATTCCTGAAAACCCAGCCAGGTTACTTCAGCTACACCCTTCCCTCTGTGTGCAGCCTCCAGCAGTGTGCAGCTTGTTGTACACTGAAGTCTTCTGTGCTCTTGGGTCTTCCTTCAGATGCCGGGTCCCAGAGAGTGCTTTGTTACGCGTTTCAGTTCTTGCTGCCTTGCTGAAAAAGGACTTGTGCAGGACCTAGTTTCAGTGCTGAGCATTGCATCCTCGAGGGTGCTGAGCATCGCACCCTCAGCATCGTCGGCTGCCTCTTATTTTCCAGCCACTTGCTGCATTTCTCTTTGCTCACCTGGTGCATGGTGATAGCAGATAGGAAAAGAAAAAGGAAAAAAAAATTGGGTTTGGGCTGTTCAGCCTGCCTTCTGTTCAGGCAGGGTAGCGAAGGTTGCGGGACAGCACTTGCCTTTCCAAGGTTTGTCTGGGCTCGTTTGGTGCTCGCCTTCAGTTGTACGAGCAGGTCGTGGGTGCAGCAGCCCTGTGCCATTGCGAGATGGGGGTACCCAGCCTGGTGACAGTACTTGTCCTGTAGCATAAAGCCCCCCCCACCCCTCAAATAATATAAAAATCAGCTCATTGGGCAAGCTCAGCCCTGGTAGGATGCTCCGGGTGCTAGCCTGGAATAACAGCAGGGAAGATGCGGCATAGGATGCAGGACATGGCATTCCCAGTACAGCAGAGGAAAAAGCCATGGATAGGTGATGGACAGATGTTTGGGTTATAATTATAAGAGATTTCTTCAGGGGTGGGATTAAGATGCCAGTGCAAATGGGAAGGGAGAGCTGGCTGGAGGTCACTGGAACAGCAGGAGGTGAGCTGTGTGGAGCATTTATCTGTGTACCACCAATACGGTTAAACTCCTGGGTTTATATATTATTTCTCTTGCACGTGTGCTCCAAGCGTTGTTTTCAGAGATGGCTTTTGAACTCGCACAAGGGAAACTTGAAGTGCTCGGGGGATGCCAAGCAAGCACCAGCCTCCCAAAACCCACCAGCTGGGCTGGTCCCGCTCCTACCTCCTATGGGGACCCTGGAGCTGTTGAATCGCTGCCGCCTGAGGCTGGTGGCCAGAGGAAGCCAGCTTAACCTGGCCGAGGATGAGCAACTGCAAAATGGAGAAAAGCAGAGAGGAGCAGCCAGCAGGGTGGTGTGGGAAGGGGTACTTTTTTAAATAGGCTTGGGCAGAGCAGGAGTGAGAGCATTTATCTTGGGGAAGAAGTTAGTTTTTCTGTATCTAGTTTCCTAAATTCCAACCTCTTTGGGGTGGGTTTTTTTCCATATAGGGGCAGTGAAATATGACAAGGCAGCAAGGTGTGGACCTGGCCTTGGGGACCACTCCCAGCCAAGCATCCTGTATCCTGGCAGCAGAGCTCTGTCTGACACAGTGCATCATCTCCAGGGCTCCCTGTAAGAGCCACACGTCAGGCAGCAAAGACCCAGGGACTGTCACAGGGTCTGGGCACCAGTTCTGTGCTGCAGTGTCATCGAGGGAACAGGAAAGCGCTGCGACAATGGAATGTATTCCTCTTCTTCTTTCTTCTGGTTTAAACTCTGTCCCCTGGCTCTCCCCATCCCCTCCCACGTACCAGGATTTCAGCCGCCACTAGGTGCATTTGGGATTGCCATTTCAGATGTCCAGGCAATGGTCTCATCACACGGAGCTGACCTAATCGATGGGAATTGGTTACAATCATACCAAAACCTGGCTCATTCTTACCTCCTTATTTCTGCTTGTGGTGAAGCCAAAACCTTCCCTGCCTGTTGTAGCCCCTGATGGGGCTGTTAGCAGGAGCTGGTGCTGCTGCCGAAAGTCTTCTCCCCACCAAGAGCCCCCTGTGAGAGCTCGTGTGAGGATCTTGCTGGAAATGAAGGTGGACCATATGACCAGTTTTAGTCTGGATCAGTTCCCTGCTTCAGTTTGTCCCAGGTCACCGAGGGCCGGATGTGGGAGAGGGCAGCAAACTGCAACCCTTATTTATTTTGACTTGTTTACTGGAGCAAAAATAAAGCTCACAGATGCTCGTAAGTCAGAAGCGAACTGGCAAGTCTTTTCTCAGAATTGGAGGGATTCTTTTTCACGCTGGTAAATTTTAATCCAGGTAAGCAACTGCAGTCTTTAAGTATTTCATGCTGTTCATTTGCCCAGTGGTAGACTCTGCTGTTACGTTGCGCTCTTGGCTTTCATGAGCGGTTTTGCACAATAATAAATCTGAGTTAAAGCAAACTCAGTCTCCTGTCCTTTTTAAATAAGAGAAGAATTGTCACATAGTAATGTGTGTGCACATTTTCATCCTGAAAAGTGTCGGCTGTGAAGTGATAGATGTTTTTAGAGTTAATATGTATGTGGGGGAAGAATTTTGAGATTAAATTGATATGTGCCCAAAGGTGTCCTGAGCATTACTGCAGCTGGACCTCAGGTGTGAGAGCTTCCAGGGCTGTCTCCTCCAGCGATGCTGCAGGTCTGAAGTCAGATGGTCAGAAAATGCTGCTTGGCCAGCACATTAAATCCTGTTAACGTAGAGCAGCTGTCTTGGCTCCAGCCCTTGCGGTAGCCAGCTTTCCCAAAATAGCCGTTTTCTTCTATATAAAGATATTTGCCAGTCATGCGCGTGCATTGCTGGCCCTGCTGTGAACTTTGGCCAGCAGACGTGGTTCCCTCCGGGAGGGTGCACTGGGGGGGTCCGTCCTCACTGCCCATGTCTTGCAGCCTCGAAAGGGAGAATTTGCAGGAGAGTCCATGAAAATGGAGCCAGAGCCTTGGTTCCCTTGGGCGATATTTACTGGGGGGTGTCTAGAGGTTGGATCCATAACCAAGCGGGTGCTGTTAGTTGTTTAGGTGACCAAATTTACTGTGCCATCCCATTGCTGGTGGGACTGGGCAGGTCTCTGGAGCACGCCTGTCATGTGTGGCTATAAAATTGTGGGGAGCCTGTGGCGATGAGGTGGGGCAGGGGATGCTGAAGCCAGAGGGATGCTGGAAGAGGCTACGCAGGAGCTGCCTGCTCATGTTTGCTGGCTGTAAAGAGATTAAAGGAATTACCTCAGACCCCTGTGGGGTCATCTCTTTTGGTACACCCTCAGTGCTGGCAGTGCTCTCCCTGCCTGCTCCTACTCTCTGTGGTTTCTTTGGGGAGCTGCAGCACAAGCTGGTGATGGTGCAGCGGTGCCGGATGTTGCCGACCACGGCACTGGTGACTTTTTCTGACCATCTGGCACCATCTCAGCTTCTGCTTAGAGCCAAGACCCTGCTGAGCATCTTGTCCCACAGCAGTGCTGATGGCAGTTGCCTTCTTTTTCTGCAGGTGGTGGTGCAGCTCACGGATGACCTCCTGTCCCAGGCGGTGATGATGGTGGAGGACAGCCGGCCGACACTGGCCATCAACCTGGCTGGAGCCCGGCAGCACTGGCTGGAGGGGATGCTGCGCCACGAGATCGGTCAGCAGTGGGGTGGCTGTGGGTGATGGGCAGAGTGGGGTGATGCTGTGAGCATCCTCTTGTTGTCACTGAGGTAACAGTCCCAGGGCTGCAGGGACCACGGGCCAACGTCATACTTACTGGGTCCTGCAAGGAGCATCCTGGAGGGGTGCTCCTGCATGGGTTTTGGAAAGTGTTGAGGCCACCTGGGTGCCTCTCCATGTGGGGAGTGTCCAGCACCCACCCATGTGGCTGTGCCTGTTGCCCACCCCAGGCACCAGAGCAAGCAGATGTCCCATGGCAGCATCTCCAGCCAAGGATGGCAGAGGCACCCATGGGTGCTGGGTCTCAGCCTCAACCCCAGTGACTCAGGGGGGGTGAGAGCCCAGCTTTTTGGAGGGCACAGTGGATGGTGCTCACTCCCATTCCCCCTCCCCAGGCACCCACTACATCCGGGGGGTGAACAACACCCGCCAGCCCTGGCACAGCTCTGAGGGCCGCAAGCAGTACAGCCTGAAGCCCGCTAACCCCACGGAGGAAGGCTTGGCCAGCCTGCACAGCGTCCTCTTCCGCAAGCAGCCCTTCCTGTGGCGGGCAGCCCTGCTCTACTACACCATCGAACGAGCCAGCCGCCTCTCCTTCTCCGCCCTCTTCCAGGATCTGGAGCAGTACGTCCAGGATGCCGGTGTCCGGTGGGAGTACTGCGTGCGGGCTAAGCGGGGCCAGACCGACACCTCGCAGCCAGGTACTGCTCGGATGGTGTAAAGCCTTCGGGGTTTGGAAGGGATTTTTTTAAATTTATTGTTCTTAAGACAAACCAGAGGCGGGGATGTTTTGCTGTTGGGTGGGTTTGAGTCTCACTGGTCCTGTGGGCACAGCAGCCTTTGAAATGGTGGCTCTGCCCACCCCTGCATCCCTCCCCATCCCCAGCACCGCGCTCCTGCGGGTTTACACTTGTCTTTATGGCAGTGATCTTTTACATGCTGGCACAGCACAGCAGCTCTTTGGCTGCCTAGGGTCAAGTGGGCGTGGATGAGGCCCCCCAGGGAACCCCGTAAGTTGGTTGCAGTCTGATGGGAGTGACTCACACAGGCTCCTGGGGAGGCAGTAGCCAAAGGAGAGGAAAAATGAGCATTTCTGGAAATGCATCTAGATTCTTGTAGTGGTTTACCCTTAAAAAAAATAAATGTATTGGGAGGAAGGGTGAAAGCATTCTAGTGAGAGGAAAGAGCTCTTGCTGCCTCCGTGGTCCCTGGTGCACTGCTTCTCAGTGCTCGTCTGTTGGGACCCAGTGGTCCTGGCCATGGCACCAGCAATGCCTGAGCCCTGGTGCAGTTGTGTCACCCTGAGCCAGTGCCATCACTCTGGTTACTGCGGTCAGCAGACATTTGGGGGAGCTGGACTCTCACTTCCCAGCCTTTCCCACTCTTCCAGGCTGTTTCAGTAAGGACCAGGTCTACCTCGATGGGATCCTTCGCATCCTACGCCATCGGCAGACCATCGACTTCCCGCTGCTGGCTGCACTTGGAAAGGTAACGCTGGGGTGGGGAGCAGCTGATCCTGGATCCCTGTCCCATCCCAAAGCTCCTATGGCCCCCCTCAGTCCCACGGCTTCCCAAAAACAAGCCCTGGGCTGTCAGCCCTTCAGCTCTGCGCTTTCCCTGTTCTTACGGGTCTCGGTGGAGCAGGGGAAGGCTGTGCTGGGCAGGATGCACGGAAGAAAGGGACAATCCGTACTCCTCCGTGGGAGACCTTGGGGGACATGCTTGAGCCAGCAGGTTAAGCTCTGCCAGCTGTGCCACTGGCCCTCTGCCTCAGCTGCAGCAGTCCTGCTGTCACCTGTCCGTGCAGTGACAGAGCATGGCCAAACCCACAAATCCTCACAAATCCAGCACCCCCCTGAGCAGCTCTGCCAGCGCCTCCCTGTAGGCGTGCACGTGCGTGTGTGTGTCTCTGTGTGTCCTGACGGGGTGAACCAGGGGGCTGCAGCAGGGTCAGACATCTGTCAAAGTTTGGGGGGCTGGGGGCTGACCATCTTCCTGCTTCCCATCAGGTCTCCTATGAAGATGTGAATCGGCTGAAGAAATTTGGGGTCCTGGAGAAGGCCCGCATCCCCCATTTCATGCAGGACCTGGAGCGGTACATGAAGCAGTTGGACCACATTGTCACCACCAATGGGCTGAACGAGGAGGAGCTGGAGCAGCTGCTGCCTGACTGAGGGGCATCCCCCCACAACTGGCACCCCAAGGGTGTGACTGGTGCCAGTTACTGGCTATTTATTGGGGCTGGAGCCTGGAGGAGAGGACAGAGCCTGAGCCTCCCCCTGCGCCCAGGTGGCCGCTGTGCATGTACTGCTGTGTAGGGTAGCATGGCCGAGAGGGCTGGTGTGGTTAGTGTTGATGTGTTCCCTTCCCACCCTGACACCCTGTGCATTTTGGAGATTGCTGCGTGGCTCCACGTGGCTTTGGGGAGCTGGAGAAGAGGGTTGAGAGGGAGCGAGGGCAGAGCGGGGAGATGCACTGGGGCCCCGGAAGTGCAGGAGGTTGTGCTGGGGTAGTTGCAGTGGGTGGAGGGTGGCCGTAGTGTACCGAGGTGCTCTCAGCACAGTGGGGGCACCTCCTCGGGGCTAGCAGACAGCAGGGGGCTCTGGGCTGTACCTGGCAGCCCTGGTAAGGAATAAGGGCTGGCCTGTACCCATTGGGTGCCCGGTGCATGCGTTTCCCACTCCCAACCCCTCCCCTCATGCCCCTTGCCAGCAGCAGGAAGGACTTTAATCCCCCAAATATCAACCTGTGCTCTCCCCTCCCCCACCCAGTTATTTGCCCACAATTAACCAGTGCTCTGCACCCCAACTACAGCCATTCTGATTGGCTGTGAGGACTCAGTGTGGGGACTGGGGTTGATGTTAGGAAAAAGCGTTTAATAAAAATGATGTAATGGAAACAGTATGTGGGCAAAAGGTTGTGGGTAGCATCAAAAGCCAGGCTGGCACCACTGTGAGCACTGACTGTGTGTCGCACTTGCACAGGCAAAGCTGCATGGCTCAAGGCTGGTGCGTCAGTAGCAGGAAGGGGTCACCGGAGCGTGTAAACAACATACTGGGCAAGGACAATGTTAATAAATCAAAGTAGGCAAAAGCGGAAGCAGCCCTGAGCTGTTCCTGGTCTCCAACACATGATTGCTGTAGCAGTCATGGCACCCTGGCTGTGCCACCCCTTGGAAAGCCTTTTTTTAAAAACAAAACAAAAAAAACCTGTGTAGATTTGGGTTCAGCTTTGTTGCCTTTTGTCCCACTGAGCTCCTGCAAAGGTAGCAATGGCCAATTTGTGGCTCCAGAGATCCCAGGCTCAATCCTCCCAAGCTCAATCCCAAAAGCACCAGTTTTGGCTGCAAGCCCAGTTCACAGCACCCCCACGCTCCAATCTCGCAGAAACTGCAGGGTGTAGATGCTGTAGCAGGCTGGGCAGCACAAAGCAAGCCTGGGAAGGGATGAGACTGCTTCTCTTGAGGGATTTTGCTTTCCTCCACTCCAGGTCTCCAAGAACACGCTGGCATTTTTATCAACTCCCCTCTGCGAGCAGCCCTGTATGAATGCACTGCCAGCACAGTCAGTTAGACTCTGCTCTTTTATTACTATTTCCTTCAGCATTGCAATCCTTGGAACACGATACGGCACTGCTTTAAAAAGGTATTTACACATATCCCAGCATCATCCCCCTTGTCATCCCAAGGAGCAAGGCCTTGGCTGGTGCTAAGAAGCAACCAAGAGAAGTCTCTTGCGGCCTTTCTAGTGGAATGGCAGCAATGACAGAGGGCAGCATAGCTACTGCGATGGTTTCGGTCGCATCCCTGATGAAATAACAGCATGGAGATGAGAGACAGCGTTAATCTATCTCCCCAGCCAGGGCTAGAAGCGCTTCATCTGGCGGCGTTCTTGTCGGCGTTGCTTCTTCTCGTTTGGCTCCTGACCAGCAGGTGAAGAGTCGGCTGTAAGCCAGGGCCCCAGGATGTTCACCCACAGGAGGTAGAGAGCACGCCCCGGAGCCTGCAAAAACACAGGTCACTTTGGGGACAGCTCTGACAGGGTAGTGCTGCAGGCAGGAGGGCTGGACCTACTGAGGAAGCCAAAGGAGCTGGAGTATCTGTACAGGCTGGATCAGGAGCATCACAGGATGCATGGAAATCAAAGGCAGTGGCAGGTGTCCAAAATAAATGGCCTGACTTCATATGGTTTAAGAACTTGCATACATATACAGCCATCAGGCTTCACATATGGAAATACCAGCATCAGGACTGAATTATGCAGAAAGATTCAACTGCCCAGACATTCTGCCTCTCCCTTCTTCAGAAAACACCCGCATTTCTCTGAATTAAAAAAACAAGTGATCGAGATGGTCTTCAGGGGACAGCGAGCCTAGGCTGCCCCCTGCCAGGCCAGCTAGAAAGGAACTTGTGAGTAAGGACTGAAAGGAGAGAACTTTCTTTGCTCCCAACATTGCCTTGTCTTATCAAAGCAACTGTGGGATTTTTTTACCTAACATGAGACTTTTTGTCCTTCTGCAAAAGTAGTTTTAGCTGGGGGCACATGACAAATGTTTCAGGAGTAGAAAGAGTCTGATGTGTTAAGAGGAGACCAAAGCCTACAGCATTTTATCTACCAAGTGGCACAGTGTCCAGCAGTTCCCGGCCTCAGTCTGGGCTGGTGAATGACTGAGAAAACCAAACAAGAAGAAACACAGGCTGTTTGTCACAGTCACAAAAAGACTCTAAGCACAAAGATGGCTTTGATCTGCCTCATGTTTCTTACTGCCCTTTCACAGGACCAGAGAGAAAGGCCAAGGCCAGCCTAGTTTTTGCATGGTTGACCCAGAGGGATCAGGACTTCTATCCCTTGTACAGCCTCATTTTTAACAAGATTTGACAGGGAGATTAAAAAATTTATCAGAAAATAGTTTTGGTCTGAAACAGGACACTGAAATTAAATGGATAAATAATGTCCTCAGTCATGAAGACAGGGAAAGACAGGGACAATGTAGAGCAATAAGGAAAACCACAGGGGCTTACCAAGAGCCAGAAGTACCAGACATAAAGCGAGAAGCAGCTCAGCACTTGGACTATAGCTGTCAGCAGGATCACATCCTTGAGGTGCCTGAGGGAAGAAAAGCAAAACATTAACCTTCTGTTCTAGCCCCTGCCGAATACACCAGCTCCTCTGCCAACACAGCCTGTCTACACTGCCTCCGGGGAGCAACCCTGCCCAGCCGACCGAAGAGCTGTCCCTGCACCTGCGCTTTGCCCCACATGGTGATCTAGAAGAATCAGAGCAGAAAACAAAATAAAGAAATAAAGCTGATGAGCTAAAGAGCTAGGCTCCCTCTGAAAAGGGACACTGAGAAAGCTGAGGGATGGGGGGGGGGAGAGGGGGGGGGAATCAGCAACAAACCCACCACCCTCACAGCCTACAACAGAAGCCAGCACCTGCCAATTTGACATGTATCATGGCATAAAGTATAGCTGCCCGTGGCTGGCTGCAATAAAGGGAAGCATGAATCTTCCCTGTGCCATTTCACAGGCTGACAGACACACTCAGGATCACCAAAGGGCCGGAGTGCTGCAAGGACATGCACACCATCACCTGCAAGCTGAGCTACAGCGACACATGTCTCCCCCTCCCCTCCTGCTTATCCGACTCCAGGGTCTTCCCCACCAGCCTGAGGCAGAGCTGAGAGCAGCTACAGGGAGGGGAACAAGCTGCCCACACCTCAGCCACCACTCTCGGGGGGGGGGACGGACGGGACCTGACACCCAAGAGAGGTGAACAGGGATGAGGTTTTCAACACAAGCCACAGGGAGTGCCATGACAGGTTAGAAATATGCCAACTTTCACTCCCATTAAATCATCATCTGCTGGAGTAAGAAACGCTCGAATCACATCCAAGAACAGAGTCAAGAAAACAAAGGCAAAGGCAATGGTAATGAAACAGCTCGTCTCATTCTGGCCAGCACAGCACAAAGCAAAGTGACCAGAAACAACTGGTTTAGGCTGGGACACTGTCATCAACTCCAGACAGTGCAGAATCCACCATCAATAGCTCTGTGATGAGACACTGAAGTTCAGAAATCTCATGCATCACCGGAGGCCAGGAGGGTGATGGCAGAGCTCCCATGAACCCAGCTCTCCCAGAGACCAGCAAGATCGGTTTTCCTCAACCCCAGAGGAACACAAAGCATCTGTTTCAGTTACAGGCAGCATGAGAGAAATGCCCTCGTATCTGCAGCATTCCAGAAGCTGCTCCAAAAGAGCATGCATTCATCAGCTGTAGCACACTCAGCTGAGAGGCAAGAAAACATCCACCGCTTTCTGAAAGTAACCGCTGGCCCAGACTGGTTCCCTGATCCCCAAAGCTAATTTAGAGCACTTCACCAGACAGACACAGCCGGTGGGAGGAGCACTGAGTGTTTGTTAACACTTCATGTTCATGTAGCAAGCTTAAACTACTGAGACTTGCACTCATGGCTGAGGGCTCTGCACAGGCTCAGGTACAAAAGTACAGGGTAAGGATAGGAACTTCAGCTGCGCAGGTTTTGTCTTTACAGGTCCGCCTCCTCCGTGTTTTGCACAACCCATGCCTCGGACAAGCATCAATTCACTTTAACGTGTCATAAAATTCACCCCAACAGTGTACTGCTCAGGCAGAAAAACCTTGGAGCCTCAGTACTAAGGGAAGCACCACGACTGCAACCAGGACTGCGGCAGTGCTACAGCTGTACCCACCACCTTTTCAGAGCAGGCAAGGGGATCCCTGTGCTAACGCCTGTCAGTCATTTCCCCTGACAGCACCATCACACACAGGCACAGGGCAGTTACTGGGGCACCCACTCTGCCTCGGTGCCTTATACATCTCCCAAAGGCATCCCCCAACTAAGGGGATAGGCCAGACAGCATCAAACTTCTGTATCTTCCTTACCTGACTGCCCCATGCTGTGTTTCACAAAAAAGGGTATCCAAACTACCTAACACTTCCACTCAGAACCAAAACAATGTAAAACTGGAGAAAAGTGCTCAGCTGACCAGCAGGAAAAAGTCCCTGTAGGATGAAAAGGACATAAAGCGCCTGGCTCACAGAACACACTGGAAATAACCCCTTCTTTACAGACACCTCATCCCTCAGCTGAGTCCCTTATCTGAGTCACTCTGGCTGCAGGTACAAGATTTACTACTCCACTAAAAAAAACACAAGACGAGAGCTCATCCTGTGCAGAGACAGCAGGTTCTGTGCCGCAGAAGTCATTCTGACTGCTGATAACATCCCTGGGCATCTGCTGGGTGCAGAAATAAAACTTACGTTAAGAAAACCAAAAATATTTAAATCAATACATGGCCCTTCCAGCACAAGAACACTTGATGTGATGCAGACAACTCTGCTGGCAGCCAGGCCCCACTGTGTTTCTTCAAAAGCCTGGCAGCAAGGGAAAAGTGGAGGTAAACCTGGAACTGGAGGCCGAGGACATGGCAGGGAAGGGGACAAGTACCCCAGGTACCTCACTGGGCACGTGCTGAAGGACCCCAGCAGAAGGTGGGAAGGTGGGCCAACGGACAGAGGTGAGGGCAGGGAGGACAGAGAGAAAGGCCTGATGTGTCCACAACTGCCTGGCAGTGTTCTGTAACTACTTTGGGGCTTACCGTTGGAAAACAAGTAAATCTAGAAGGTATTTCTGCTGTTTCAGTATTGTTACCTCCTTATTTTATTTAACAGTGCTTTGCAGGGATTACTGTTGTGTGTTCCTTGACTGAATAAAAAAGTTACAGCACCACCAAGAACATTGGACAGGCAAACACTTGGCACTGTCTGCAGACAGACACGAGGAACACACAAGCAGAAGGGGCAGGAAAGGCTGAGGAGGTGAGAGCAGCTGGCTAGGACAGAAAGCAGGTTTTTCTTATGTGTAGAACAGTTCAAGATATGGTCAGTTTGCAGCCAGGATGGAGTAACTGGCAGTGTGTGCCCCTCTGCTCTGTCAAGCAGTGATGGTTTAAAAAGAAAACACATATCTGTGTGTTGCAGAAGCATGTCAGCGCTGTTCCTCCACTGAAAGACTGTTGTAAGCTGCTCCAGCTGATGCGTCTGGGATCTCCTACCTGCGTGCCTCAGCCCTAAGGTTCCAGGCTGACCTACCCACACAGCAGCTCACAACCAGTGCGCACCAGATCAAGCGCTCAGATAACAAGAAGTTTAGGTACGTTCCCAGAAAAAACGGCTACAGGCTTCCAGCAGCCCCATGCCCATGCCAGTGGGCAAGCTGGGGTGGGAGCAGAGGCCTGGCCTTCCCCTTTGAGGGCTCCCCTGGCTCTGCATGCACGCTCAGGCAGCAGGTCCTGCTCACCTGGACTCGTGCGGGTGTGGACACTCACTCTGCCATCCCCTGCTCCATATTCAGGTCAATTCCCCCGTCGGCAAGGCTGCCATCGTCTGTGAAAGACGGCTTTGCCATGGAGCTCATGGACCGGTAGCTGGTGCCATAGACCACGGAGCTGAAGACGAACGCTAGCTGCAACAAGGGAACACGCGTCAGCCGCCAAAGCCGCGATCCCCGGGCAGGGTGGCGGGGCCTGCTGGCCTTGCCCATCACGGCAACCGGGAAAGGAGCCGGCTGGCCACCGGGCCGGACCCAGGTGCCCCCCATCGGGGCAGCAGACAGCCGTGCAGCGGGCCGGGCGCTCACCCACGTCCAGGCGGAGGCAGCGGGGTAGAAGATCACCAGGTTCACCACGACGTAGACGCCCTGCGGAGAGAACACGGCACGGCTGTCTGCCCTGCCCGGCCCCGCCCGGGGCCTGGACCTCCCCTCCCCGTCCCGCCCGCCCCCGGCCGCACTCACGGAGGCCCCCAGGATGATGCGGAGGTAGAAGCGCAGCGTCTCCCGGTTCTCCTCGAAGATCTGCTTCTTCCCCTTGGTCCCCGCCTTCCCCTTGGGCTGCGGAGCCAAGAGAGGCGGTCAGCGGCCTCGCCCGCCCCGGGCCCCCGGGCGCCCGCATCCCCGGCCCCGCCACTCACCGCCATGGCCGCACCGGCTCCGCTTCCGGTCCCCGCCGGAAGTGCCCTGCGGGAAGGGCCCCGGACACGGTGGCCCGGGCCTACCTCAGGCGGGGCAGGGGCAGGGGCAGGGGCAGGGGCAGGGGCAGGGGCAGGGGCAGGGGCAGGGGCAGGGGCAGGGGCAGGGGCGGCCGGGACCCCCGCGCCCGTCCCGGCTCCCCAGCCCCAGGCCACCCTGTGGCCTTTCCCGTGCAGCCCGCGGGGCGCCAGTGCCTGCTCGCCCCACTGCAGCCCGTCGCCTCCCCTCGGCTCGTAGGGGAAGGTCCCCACCAGTACCCCGGGCACCCCGAGCCCGGCCTGAGGCCGAGGGCCCCGCCACTCCCGCCGGCTCCTGGGAGGTGCTGGGACGCGTGGGGCAAAAGCTGGAACAGCCTCCCTTGGAACAGCCTCTTTGTGGCCAGGATGCTGCTCTCCAGGCCTCAGGCCCAAGAGGTGCTGGCCTGCTTGCAGGAGCTGAGCCTGGCCGACTTGTCACCGGGACCGCTGGCAGCAGCCCCAGGCCTTCCCAGCTGGGAACAGCCTCGGCTGGAGCCCCACGGCCACCTTCCTCGGAGGCGATTTGACTCAATCCCTGCTCTTCAAGAGCAGGAACAAAATTTTCCCACCAGCCACCCTCCAGGCTTCTTCACACTCCCGCAGCACTGCAGCACCATCCCGGTTTTGCCACTTTGGCCCTTTTTTGCCCCACAGTCAGCCCGACCTCTTCCCCAATCCTTTGGAAAGGACACGGTCCTGAGTTCTCCACAAATGTTTTATTGTCCCAATGCGCGGGAGGCAGAGGTACAGTCAGAGCCCTGGCAACCTGCAGCTGCAGCTGTTACCGCAGTACCCCTGGGAGAAGCTGTAGGCACAAGGAGGTGCAGGGCACCGGCGCGGGAGCCATGGGGGCCAGCGAGGAGGTAGCTTGTCATGGTGCAGTAGTGCAGCAGCATGACTGAAGTGTGCAAGTACCCACCCAGGGCAGGGGAAGGCACTGTGACTGGCACAACGCCAAGTGCCGGGCAGACCTGAGTCTGTTTCCTTACTGCAGGCACGGTGGCAGCGAGTCTCTGCCCAGCTGAGTGCTGGGGACAGGGTGCTTGTACCCTAAACAGCCCCCTTCCAGGACTGGGAGCACACAGCGCTCAGCAAAAAAAGTTTCAGTGTGAGAGGTACCTGGCTGGGCAGGCACACCGTGCTCAGGAGATGCCGTCTGCTTGCCAAACCAAGTGGAAAGGAGTGTTTTATCCTTTTTCTAACCACTTTCCTAACCAGAAAAGATCCCCTACACTGGTGGGGAGAGTCAGACAGTGCAGATTCGTACCTTTGTAGTGCTGCACCCACCTCCAGCTGCCCCAGGTCTGCCTGTACCTTTATTCCTGCCTGCACTCATGCCCTCTCTGCCCAAAGCCTGGCTGCAGTAGGGGAGGGTAAGCGCCACCACAGAGGGGTTCAGCTCTCTGGAAAGTATTTCATCTGGCCTTCCAGTGGCAGGGGGGGAAAAGCAGCTGGGTCATGCCACCTCAAACAGGAGCCCAATGCTCGGTGGCTCATCCCTGTGCTCTCGCAGGAGGGCAGGACACAAGCAATGAAGGGTAAGCAGTTCTCCCCAGGGTGGGCAAGGTGCAGGCAGCACATGCCCAAGCACCCAGCCAGTGCCTGGGCTCATCCCTTTGGTCTGGTGACAAGGGACAGAACCTGGAGGAAGGGGTTTGATTTGGGGGGGCACAGAGGGGGACAGGGCACAGGGAGGAACTCACTGCTCTGCGTGGCTGAAGTCATAGCAGAAGTTTAAGTTGCTGGGGGGCTTTGGGATGGGAGGGGGTGTGTCGGGGATGCTGATGTTCTCCAGGTCTAGGAGCCGCAGCTTGAGCTCCATGGACAGCAGGACATCGAGGTCCGTCTGTGTTCGCTCGCTTGTCATCTCCTTGCCCAAGAGCACGTTCAGCCCATCCGTCCAGAGGCAAAACTGGGGAAGCAGAGCACAGGTGTCCCTGGTGCCAGCCCTGCCAGCCCCCCCTCCCCTCACTGTGGCTCCCACCCCAGGGACACACACAGGCACAACTCCCTTCCCTGCCTCCTGTCCCCTGGCAAGGACACCTGGCCGCAGCCTGTCTCCCCAGTGGGCCCTTGGAGCTCACCTCATACCGGGTGGGGGCAACAAAGCTGAGGCAGTATTCCTCCACATCATACACAATGGAAAAGGCCAGCTCCAGGACGTCCTGCAGGGACAGCACAGGGGGTAGCTGGCTTCTCAGTGGGACTCCTTCCAGCCCCAGCAGGGTTCAGAGCAGGAGCTGCCTCCCAGCCCCCTCCTCTGTGCCCCAGAAGACCTAAGAGGTCTCCAGTCTCAAGCCACATCAAAAAGCATCCACCACCACCCACCTACCACCAAACTCCATCACCAGCTGGGGAGGGGAGCATGCTGGGCCCCCTGTGCAAGGCAGAGTGGGAAGTGCTGACCTTGTTCTGCTTCCCAGAGCTCTTCTCCTTCGTGTGCAGACACTCCTTCCCCACGAGCAGCATCTTCATGTCTGCCACAGGAACTGGGGCAAGCAGAGGAGTTATGAGTGGCTGCCCTCCTCTCCTCTCCCCCAGGTCCCTGGTGCTCAGAGCCCAGCAGAGCCTGTGTGTGGGGGCTCACAGCCATCCGCAGCTTGGGGGGCGAGGGGTGTGGGCTCAAGCCACCCTGCAGTGCCCTTTGGAGAGCCAGCCCACCCCAGCCTGAACTCGCACAGCTCTCAGTCCCTGGTACCAGTGGGCACTGGCTCCCCTCCCTCCTTCTCACCCTCTCATTCTCTCCATCACTTACTTTTCTCTGGCAGGCTCTCGATGGGGGGAGAGTGCACCCCCTCCTCCACGCCCCCATAGTGCAGCACTTTGTGGTTGGGTGACAGGCGGCAGTACCAGAGCTTGTCTGTGGCAGAGGGACCATTGGGAAATGCTCAGCATCCCCCTGCTGAGGTCCCCTTCCCTGCAAGGACAGAGCTGCCCCCTCATCAGCACACCCCATTTGGTCCCACCCCGGGGTTAGCCCAAGCCACCCAGAGAGCTGGGCGTGCTGCGCTGCTCCCTGCAGATTAACTTCAACTTCCCCGGTGGCAGGGGATGAGGGGACAAGCCTCAGCACCCCCTCCCGGGACCCCCAGCCAGGAGCAGAGGGCTGGCACTCACCCTGCCTGCGGCGGCTGCTGATCTTGCGGAAGAGGGTGCCTTTGCAGAGGTGCAGCAGGCGCTGCTGTCGGATCAGCTCCAGGAGCTCTGGCTTCAGCCTCTCACGCAACTCCCTGGGGTGAAAGCCAGCAGAAGAGGAGCACGGCCACTTCAACAGGCACCTGCTGACCTTCCCAGCCCCACAGCATCTCCCACCACAGCCCTGGGCCCCTGCCCATAGCCCACTCACAGCACGGGCACAGCCAGCGTCTCCTCCTGGTGCAGCCGCTCTGTTTGCCGCAGCTTCAGGATCTCGCTGTAGTTCAGTGCATTCACTCTGGTCTTGAATAGCTCCAGGGAGGTGGGCTTGAGGGACAAGGTCCTGGTGATCTGCTCCCGCACCACCTGCAGCACCTGCGGGGCCCAGGATGTCACCCCCAGTCGGGTGACATCCCCCAGAGCCCTTGCATTTACGCACAGCCCCATGGCCCCAGCTGCCATCTGGGGCCACAGCATCCCCTCACACCTTGTCAAAGTCCTCCTGGGTAGCACGCATCTCCTTCCAGGTCTTATTCACCAGCTGGATACAGATGCAGAAGAGCTCTTCAAAGAAATGATCCTGCCCGAAGAACATAGGGTAAAAGGCCTGAGCCACCTCCGAGCCTGTGGTGAGAAGGACAGATGATGCCAGACTTCCCAGTTTTTCCAGGGGATTTCTGTCCAGCCCTACCTCCCCTTCCCCTGCCTTTGGCCACGCCAGGGCCTGGTGGCCCCATGTACATAGCCCCCTACCCTGGCAGTGTGGTTTTGCTCCTGCCAGCCGGCAGGCAGCAGGGCAGGGACAAGGACAAGCCGGGGTGCACACATACACGGCTCTCCAACGTGCAGGATCTCACAGAGGATCAGGGTGAGCTGGATGCTGCTGCGAGCGAAGGGGCATTCATGTTTGTCTTCCCGGCTGCTGTTCTCAAGGACAAACTGGAGGAGAGGGTCGTTGCCTCACATTACATGGGCCACAGACCCAGACAGCTGCCCCAACAGCAGGGCTCAGACATTCCATGCTCCTCCTGAACTTCCTAGTCGAGCTGTCCCCCCAGGTTAAGCCATCCCAAACAGAAGCAGTAAAGTCTCCCCAAAAACCAGCTCTGGCTGCACCCTTCCCATGCTGCAGCATGGGAGCTAATCACAAGCACAGCAGGTTGGAGCATGGCCAACGCTCTGCAGCCGCTGGCTGGTTTTGCCCAAGTTGCCCCAGTCTGCTCAGACATGAGCAAGGCCTGGAAGCCAATCTGTGGTCAAAACACTACAAATTACAGGGACCCTTAGTGCCACCAGCCTCAAATGACTGCTCCCACACACAGGGAGGACTCAGCTCCATCTGAAACAGGGAAACAGCAGGACACTTGCCCAGAAAGGACATCCTTGCCTGGGTTTGGCCAAGGACAGGCAACAGAGAAAGGGAGAGAAGGTGGAGATCCACCAGCACCTCTCTGCCAGGGAGTTCTCTGGCAGAGCGCACGCACCCTGCTATAGGCGTTGGGGGTGTGCCTGGAGAAATACACCATGTTGTCGAGGGCAAGGAGTCCCGGTGGGGCACGGCGGAGGTCCTCTGCTGGGTTGCTGTTGTTCTAGGACATAAAAAGATGTGATTTAGCAGCTCCTGCTTTCTTCTCCAAGCAGCAGAGTCCTCCCAACGCAGCCATGGGGTTTTGCCTTTTGAGACCCAAGAGCTCAGCTGCACTCGTTGTTCAGGAGTGACGAGGGAGCAGGAGGGAGGTACTGCATGGTGGCCCATGAGTGTCCACAGGGACACCAGGATTAGGGAACCATCAGAAGGTTCTGCCCAGGGTGGGTGGCAAAGCCAGCGTGCAGCTGGGGAGGGGCTGCAGGGGAGACTCACCATGAAGCCCAGCTTGCGGAACTCCTTGGCACACAGGGATCGCCGGCGCTCAGTGCTGAAGTTGCTGGCAGGCGCCTCACCTTCCGACTCAAAGGCGGTTTGGCGCAGTGACTGGAGGAGCTCCCGCTGTTCCTGGAGGGAAAGCAGAGAGGAGGGGATGCCGGTGAGCCTCATGCAAGCAGGTTCTCCCAGGACAAACTGATGATGAAATCAAATGTGCTGTGTTCACCCAAAGGCAAACCTTCACCCGCCTCTACTTCCACAGGTAGAAGAGACTGGGGCCAGAGTTGCAAGGAGAGTGCCCAGACCTGTGAGTAGGGATCCATGGAGGTCCTCATGCGACGCTCACACAGGTTGAGGCTGACAGACTGCAGCACATACAAGTAATGGGCCATCTCATCCCCCAGCGGCTCGGAGCTGTGTATGATATTCTACAGGAGACCGTGAGTCAGGATGTTCCCTCAGGCTGCTGCTCCCAGTTCCTCCAAGCCCAGGCCCAACAGCCCCAGCCCAGCAGGTCCTGCTGCTCACAGGGGTGTTAGGAAGTGGGCAGCTCCCCTCGGGGCTGGGCGAGAGCTGGGTACACTGAAATGCAGGCAGCCAGGGGCACAACCCTGGGCATGTGGGTGCCAGCACAGCAGCAACCATAGGAGGCAAGGAAGGAGTGCAGGGCACGCAGGGCACCCAGTCAGGCATGGTCACCAAAGGCTGGGGAGGAAAGGAAGCACAGAGGATGAAGTGCAGAGCAGACCCTTGCATCACCCCGGCTCCTCACCTTGTGGATAAACTGCCTGATATTCTTCTCCCTCAGGTAGTCCATCATGTCCTAGGAATGGAAGAGGCCGTGAGATGTTTCCCAGCTCAGCACATCACCATTTCCCCAAAAAAGTCAGTGTTCCCTCTGCAGACCCGCTTCCCTGCTATGCCACAGGCAGGGTGGGGACAGAAAGGAACAGGGAGTCTCAAGAGTGACACTGGTGAGCAGGAGACCTGCCCCTAGCTTCCACTGCCCTGGCAGCCAGGACTATCCCACTCCAAACGGGCTCAAACAGATCCTGCCCCACCAGGCTTCTAGGACAGGTTGTGGCAGTCAAGAAGAGGCAGAGCGAGGATGCTGACTTTAAACATCTCTGGGCACCTCTAACAGCCCCACCATCCCAGAGAACACAAACACTACAGTGGAGGGCCCAGCTGCCCAAGACCCCATCACAGGGGGGCCCAGCCATGATGGCCCAGATGTGCCAGATGCTGGGTCTGAGCCAGGGCCATCGCAGTCACTGTGCCACCACCAGCTGTGATAATTCTCTCCTGCCATTTGAGACCTTGCATCCCCCCCAAAACTCCTCCAAGGGGTGTGAGACAGCAAAGGCTTCTTGGCAGAGCACCTGTGTGACAGGGACACTGCGGTGCTGGGGTCTGCAATGCCCCCCACCCTGCCATCGCCCAGGCCCTGCCTACAGAGCACAGCCCCTTACCCGCCGCTCAGCATCAGTCGCAGCCAGCAGCAGCGCAATGAGCAGGGCCATCGCCTTCAGCTGCAGCTGGGCATCTGTCCTGCAGAAGGGGTATGATGAGGATGACAGTCACCAGCTCTGAGGATGGTCTTGCCCACCCCAAAGCAGAGTCCTCTCCCCACTTCACTGCTGGACCCCACTGCACAGAGCTGGGAGACCCAGGGAGGACAGAGCCATGAGTGAGCAGCTGCTGACAGCAGGGCCGGCGGGGGAGACGGCCCCCACAGCTGTGATTGCAGAGCAGCCCTGGATGGATCAGATACTGCTCTGCACGCACCCATGGGTGCAGTGTTTGGGAGCTGCAGGAAAACCCAGGGTGAGCAACAGACAGGACTGTCTGGAAGGAGCCCTGGGCATGAACCTCTGCATTCTCTAGAAAGGAAAACCTCCAAACTGAAAAGATGCAGAGGTATGAGAAAGATGAGGGAATAAAGAACCCCCCTTAGCTGAGGGATTTAACAGACTGTTCAGAACAGCACCATCACCCCCAAGTTGCAGGGAATACACTACTGCTCCTAAATACACCGGGGAAAGGGAAGAACCAATGCCAGAAAAACGGCAGGTCACTTAAAGAACTAAAATATCTGAATGGAAAAGGCCATGAATGAAAGAATCTGACCTGGAAATGGGATGGTTTCCAGGCCAGTCCATCCCTCCCCCAGCAGTGGGGACAGGACAGGCTGCCCACCCACAAGTTGTTTAGGAAGGGACAATACTACATTGTGTCAGGGATAATCAGAAGCGATGTGGAGAAATCGCCTCCCTTGCCTCATCCCCACCGGCTTTGGGATAGAGCCGAAGAGTGCTCGAGCCGAAGAGTGCTCTGGCCTCCCCACTTACACCTGGAGGTGGGTAAGGAGACGATCTAACGTCACTTCTTTTTTGACTAGCTCAAAGAGGAGGCGACTGGTAGGCACCATGTTCTCCAAGATGGACAAGGAGAGTTGCTGGATAGATGCATCCACTGCATTCATATTTACGTAACTCACTACCTACGAGACACAAAACCATCTGTCCATGGCAGGCTGAGCCTGGGTGACGAGGGCAACAAGGAATCCCAAGGGCACAGGCTGCGGAGACTGCAGAAGACCCTTACCTTCTTGATGAAGGCTGCACTAAGGGTCTCCCAGGAAACAAAATCATGCTCCATCAGCTCCATGAAGGCCTTCAGGGTGTGCACTAGCATCTCCCCTGTACTGGAAGAACAGATAAGTAAATGCAGTGAGGACGGCCCCAGATAGCCCCCAGTCACCAACCGTAAGATGGGAGTACACTTGCACGTTGGTGGGTACCTTAGAAATAGCTAGAGACGGAGAGAGCAGCAAGCAGGAGAAGAAAGGAAAGAGAGCCTTGGGTAAGAAATGGAGCTTTTGCTTAGTCATTCCAGGAAGTGGAGGCAGGGGAAGTTCAACAGTTACTGGAAAGCTGTGCTACCACAGTACAAAGATCACTGCAGTCAAGCCCTCAGGAAAGCCAAACCACCCCAAATCCCTCCCCCTACTTCCAAGAAACACATGCCACGCTGCCTGGTTTTAGGCTCCTTGCCCTCTGTGAGACAGGAGCTCAGAGGAGATGCACCATCACGTCCTGACAGAGTCAAGTAGGCACAAGTATTTGGCAACCAGGGTTTTCTTGATCTGCCTGCAGACCTCTCACAGCTAAAACCCAGGGCAGAGGCATCGTTTGGGGTAGCAGGAACGAGCAGCAGCAGAGGCTAAGGTCATTGCAGGAGGTTTCCTGGTAGCAAAACCCATGAGGCTGCAGATGACCCAGCCAGCAAAGGGGTGAGAGTTTCATGTCTAGGCACATTCATGTGGAGTCAGGACCACAGACCCACAGGGACCTTTCCCTGGCTGCCAGCGTGGGGGGACACAACCACCTACCTGCCAGTAAGGAGCCTGCAGAGCCAAGCACCCTGCCACTGGCACTGCCCTTCATGCTGCAGCACAGGGATCGACAAGCCAGGAACACGAACAGAGTCCATGCCAATGCCCATGGAGCTCATGCAGCATTAGCAAGGGAGAAGAAAAGTCAAGAACTACCAGGAAGGTCCTCTTCTGATACTCACTCATTCCCTTCTTCCACAATAGAGAAGATTTGCTTCAAGCCATTCCTGTTGATGAACTCCTGAGCAAAGGTAACATCTTGGGAGAGGCTTGCAAGCTTCTTCAGTGAGTCAGTCTTCACGTCCAAGTTGTTGCTCTGGATCCCACTGTACAACCGCTCTGCTTCTTGGTCCTACCAGGAAGGACAGAATCAAGCCAAAGGGGCTCATTGAAAGACAGCGAGAAGCTCGGAGAAGGCTGGAAGAGCTTAAGCACAGGTTTTGGAAGGAGGCTTAGGCTACAGCAGCCCAGGTGAGGAGCTGGACCAAGAGACAGAGCCACCAGAGCAGAGACCAGGAGGAGCTGAGGAAGGAGGTCAAGCTGGCATGACGCTAAGAAAGCCTGATGAGTTGGCCCACGTGTCCAAAGCATCTCAGGATAGTTTAGTTTCTCTTCAAACTCCCCCAGGCTCTGCTGAGGGAGAATGAAGGCTGGGACAGGTCTCCTCCCCGTGTTATTTCTGCTGGGTCTCAGGCACCGAGCGGACCCATCACGAGCTATACATCACCGAGCGAGGCAGTGGCTGAGGGCCTGGAGCACCGCATCACCCCACAGCCGGGGGACATCCCACCAGAGCACACGGTGGAGAAGGAGACGAGGGGACGGAGGGATGTACCGGAGAGGTGGTCAGCTGCAAAATGCTCCCATTCTTAATCTCCCCGCGGTTCTGTAAGGGGCAAGGAAGCAGTGAGCCAGCGAGTGCACGCCAGCAGGGCTGGGGGGGCTGGGGGGGTGCCTCACCGACTCGGTGATGTAGGTCTGCCGCCCGTCCGCGTACTGCAGGGCATAGCGCTCGGCGTTGGGCAGGCTCCACCTGAAGCGATGGGCGGCCGGTCACAGCACCGCAGGGCGAGTGCCAGCCGCCGCCGGGCCCGGGCGGCCCTCACCGCGGTACTCACGCGTCGCAGACGTCCTTGAGCACCGAGGCCAGGGGCTTGGTCTGCAAGCGAGAGGGTGGCCATGAGCCGGGGCGGGGGGCCAGGGTGGCGCTGGGGGGTGCCGGGCAGTACCTGCTGGAGCTCGATGAGCTGCGGGATGGCTCCCACCATCTGGATGGCGATCTTCACCACGTCCTTGGGCGGCGGCATGGCCCCCGCGGCGGCACCGGCACCGCTCGGCTCCCCGCCCCGCCGCGCCGCAGTTCCGGGTCGCCGCTGCCACCGCCTCCCGCAGGGGCCCCGCTGCCGGCCCGAGGCTCTGCCGCCACCGTCACCCTCGATGGAGGTGCCGGCCGCAGCCCAAGCAGGCCCGGCCTCCTCACCTGAGCTGACGCGGGCGGCGAGACCCACCTCCGCGGCGAGGCCGGGGCCTCCCTCGGGCCGGGCCCAGTCCCGGGGGGCGCAGGAGCCGCTGCGCTGTGCGGGGGCCCGTCCGGTCGAGGGGCGGCGCAGGCCAGGCAGGGGCGGGAAACTCTGGAAAGTTTTTGTTTATTCACGTCAGAGAACACTGTACAAATATCACAGGCCATTTTCTTTCCTTGCAAAAAAAAGTATAAAAATAATCTTTATATATGAATCAAAAGTTCATTTGCGACTGTAAATTTTTCTCTAGGTATCCTATTCCAAAGGTCATCTAACGGGTGGAAACGTGAACACGCGGAAGGAGGGTGAGGGCCAGGCAGCACATGAAGAGCTCAAGCTACACCAAAGCCACGGAGCCCAGCTAACACGGGACCGAGGGATCTGGCAGCCCCATGCAGAGAGCAGGCTCAGGGACTGGCTGCGTGCGGGCTGGAAGCTCAGGGCTGGAAGCTCACCCCCGTGGGGGCCCACGCCACAGCTGTCTTGCCAGCAGCAGCTGCCTGCTGTCACACTAGAGCATCCCGCTGTTCCTCCTGAATTCTTCACGCTTTTCCCAAAGAGGACATGGGTGATTCGGGGCTGCAGAGAGGAACAGCTTCTCTGGAGGAGTCCCACGCAGAACAGGATGGCCCCCGGAGCCACCTCGGGGACACAGGTCCCAAAGCGCATACTCTGCTCACCTCTGCAGGCTCCGAGAGTTAAAGACTTTACATCCCTTATTGCTGGTGCTCCAGCTGGTTGCGTGGTTCACAGGCAGTGAGCAGCTAAGCGGAGAAGTTAAATGTCAGCTGGTTAAGTGGATGGCTGCAAGCTACCTTTCTGCAACAGCCAGCCATGCGTCTGGCCTGGCCCCCTCTGCGGCAGTTTGTGCAGCAGGGACGGCAGGACAGCTGCTGCTACCACATTGGCAGGAAGATGTGCAAAACTGAAGACACAAATACATCATCTGACTGACAACCAAAGTTGGGGCTTGCAAAATACGACGCAAATCCATCAGGGCATTTTATCCAACTAAACTGTACAGGGTCCAAGACTGGTACCACCTGATAATCATAAAATGGACCCAACAGCAGACGTTCCATTCCAAAGCAATGAGGAAAACCTTGTGGAAAAATGATGCGGAGAAAGCATCACACTAGGTAAAGACCTGCCACAGGATCAGGAATTGGGAGCATGGGTACGGACACTACAGAAGCAAATTCAAATATACAGAAAGCCTGATCCTGAGGAGATGCCAAGAGAGAAAAAGGGGGGGGCGGGGGGGGCGGGGTGAAGCAGCGCACTATTCTGACAACACCTACATAACTTGTCACGGCAAAGTACTACTGAATTGTTACTGCTTGGTCACCTTTTAGACAGTTGAAGGCTCAAGTGCAATGGTTGGAGAAGACAGCTATTTGCAAATATGAGCAGGCTCTGATGTACCTGGGGTACCTTACAGGCACCAGCTGGAACAGTCTCATCCTTTCAAACACCTCTTCACTCAGGCAAAAACAAAAATTAGGAAAAAACCCACCAATATACTGGCACCTCTTCTTTAGCCCTGTAGAGACAGCACAGCTGCTATACAAGGAGTGGAGCCCCTGGGCTCATGCATCGGCAGACTGGTGAAGGCATAATCAGCATTCCTGCTGATGCACAAGCAGGGAAAGACAGAGCTCCCGGGTCCTACTAGGAACGCTCAACTCCTGAGTCCCACTAGGAGGCACAGCTGGCTAAAAAAAGTGCGTTTTCTCGTAAAATATACCAGCTTGGTCTGGAGTCACTGGAAGAAATGGACACTTTGTGCCTTTTTTTTCTTTTCTTTTCTTTTCCTCATTGTCATTCAGAAATATAACCACCCCAATCTGAACTGCTCACATTGAGAAATCTAGCTAACTACCTCCGGACTTGTGAACTGACCACGATATTAGGGCTCCTTGTAGCAGCTGGTACCTAGGAGGTGCAAAGTGCCTCTAGGAGTGCAGGAAAAAACAAGGCATGCAGATTTGAGGAAGCTCGGAGAGGCACATGGGCAAACTCTACGGGTGAACTGGGAACACTCAAAACACAGACCCTTTGAAGTGAGGCCCAGGATCCAGTGGAGAGAGAGATGCGGCAGGGCGAGTTGCACATGCACCACACACGTGCAACAGAGGAAGAAGCAGCAGCTACAGGGAGGCTCCCAACCTGCAAGTCCACATCTCTTGGTTCTGAGTCCATACGAGAGCATCTTTGAATCACTCACTCATTGAGCTCTAGCACAAAAGGAATCCAAAAATAGACACTTTCCAAAGTTACAAAACAGTCTGTGTTCGCAAGGTGCACAGCCGCACTGAGAAGTCAGAGGTTGAGGACAGGCACATCGAAGAGGTCACAGACGCCTTCGCTCTCATCCAGGTTATAGATGTAGTCGTGGTCTCCAGGTGGAGGGGAGAGGCGGAGCAAGGGAGCAAACACTGGGGAAAGAGAAGCCCACAGCAGGTTACAAACCTCAGCACTCCCACACTGACCCAAGAGCTGCCAATGGGCACTGAGCTGCAGAGCCACGAGGAGGCCACCTCAGAGTAGCAGTCTTTGAGGTTGCTTCAAGTCAGCCTTGCGATATGGAAGAGATGGGCTCTCCTGGTTCTCACGCCTCTCTCGGGGACTGTCAGGACACTCAGAACAGAGTCTGTGTCCAGGGCCCAGAAAAGACGCGGGTGAGCCTGCAGCCGCAAGACTGACAGCTGGGTACAGTCATGCAGCATGGTCTTCCTCCCCTGGAACAGCCACCCCATGAGGGGGAGGCTCAGAGACTCACCTTCAGACGACATCAGCTCTTCCAGCAGCTCAGAGTTCATACATTCTGGGGAACAGACAAGCATGGTTAAGCAACATGCTCTGCTTTCCTGGCCTGCTCCTGTGTAGTTCCCCACCCCTCCCAGGGTGCCCCTCACCCTTGTTCCCCCTCCTCTGGCTCAGGCACAGCGTGCACAGCTGGCAGTGCCAAACAGAGGCTTGGGCCTCCTGCTGCGGGCAAAGGGAAATCTGTGTCAAGACAATTCAAGCTACATCAAAAAATTCTGCAGGAGGTTTCTGACTGCTTTCGCTCAACTGGACGACAGTGTCCTTCAAGTGCACTACCCCAGCACTGGCATGCAAGCTGGCGCCCCGAGCTCCTCCAAAGGAAATTCTTCAACATGCACCAGAAACTGAGCTGGTAAAGCCTGACATATTCACAGTCCTCAGTTACCCACCAACTTTGCTAAGGGTGGGGAAAAAAATAAAAAACAAACAAGCAGTTCCAGAAGCAGCAGAACTAATGAGCCTCTAGTTTCCTCCAGATTTGTGTCCTTTGTCCCCCTAATTTGCTCCCCTTGGCTCACTGCTATGCTGCAGCTAATCCAGCCGTGCATCCTGGCAGATTCGCTGTCTGTCTGCTGCCAAACAGAATGAACATAGGAGCTCTGCATATCTTTCCTTAATGGGCCATTAACTCTCCTCTCCCTTCTACTGCCCACAAAAAACTGTAAAAAAATTATCTCCAAAAAATCATTCCTTCCTCCAGCATTGTTATTCTTGGCTAGTGGGTTGACAAGGCACCGGAAGGGTAGACAGAGAAACACCCAGACAACGCACATGCAAATCAATCTGTTTTCTTTAAGAAAGAAACTTAGTTTCTTTAAGAAACTAAGCGTCTGAAACAAACTTTCTGAGTGCCTCTCTCCCTTTACCAAGTTAACAGAGTGAGTATCTAACTCAGTCTAATTGTACTGACAATGTAACACCCACACTTGAAATAAGCTTTCATAAAAGGAACTCCCATAAGCTCATTTTCAAGACACTTATCCACAGCAGGCTATTTCCTAGAGGACAGGAACCTACAAGTCTAACTCAGTGCCACGAGGTGGGAGTATTTCAACACAAAGCAACTAGACAGGACTGATACCAGCTTCAATAAATTGTAATTAAATGCAGGACCTGCATTCTTAGATCAGGGCTGGTAATACAGCAGGGAGGGGGTGTATGTATGTGACAAAATTAGGTTTTTTCCAAGTTTAAAACAAGCAGTTATTAAGCACGCGTTTAAAAGAGAGAGAAAACCATGCAGAAAAAGTAATTCCAATACAAAACATTAAGGCAGTACTCCAGACGCTTGCAGCTTAAACTGCATACCCTTAAAGCAGCTGCCAGTGCCAGGGCAAAATTACTGGGATCACACAGGGATGAGAGAGGCTGCATGGAACATGCTGCAAGGCCCATTTCTCTGAGCTCTGTAGTGTTGCTTTTAACCAGTCCTGAGCTTTGCCTCTGTAGCTGTCACCTCTGTTTTGTCCTTCACTCTTGGATCTTTATCTTCCCCCTCCAAATTCGGAAGAATACTTCATAAAACAATATACATTACTGTAGACAAACATCTTCTTTTTAATAGTGCCCACATGGTCACATAGTACAGTTAGTTTGGGTTAAGCTAGATCTTCTGCACAGGCTGGGGCCTCGCAGGAGTTTGTCTTGCATCGTGAAGTCAAATTTACTCTTCAGGTGTACTCAGTCATTACCAAGACCTCACCCTACAGCAGCAAGTGCTGCACAAGGAGGAAAGGTGTTCTCCAGGCTGACTGCGGGGCCCAGGGCTCCTAGCACACAGACCAGAGGCTCACGCATGTGCATTTGGACTGCGGGGTTTTCACACAAAAGCAACGTTTTCACAAAGCACCTGCTAGAGCACAGAACTAGGGAGGCTGCTGTTGTATGTATCATCACCACTACAAAAGTGCTTGTGTGTGTACTCAGCTCTGCCTAGCTGTGGGGCTAGAAAGTATTCCACCAGCACTGAAGGGAAATAAATGTGCAGATAAAAAGAGTTTCCCAGTTTAGGCTTATGTTAGACCAAATTCATCCACCTCTCCTGCCCGGAGTTCGTCCCACCATTAGGCAGTGACACCCAGACATTCCTTGGGCAGAGGCAGAACTCTTGACACAAGTTAACAGCACCCCCTTCCCTATTGTTCCAAAACTACTAACTAGCACCACCAAACCCACTGAGGGACATCTTGAAGAGAGACTATCTCCCCTGATTATTTGCTTGGGTTGGCCTTGGGGGCAGGCTACAGCTGAAACAAGACTAACAGGGTGTTTTCTTTTACATGGTGCAGACAAGTTGGAGAAGGGGCGTGGGAAGCCGGAGCACAGATTAGCGTTGGCAGGTGGACAGGAAAGCCCTCATCTGCACACTGCAGGGCAAACTCTAACAGAGCTTGCTAGCAACACAATGACAGAAAAATACATACAGAAACTGGTATTTAAGAGTGCCTAGCTAAAAGTAGACAAGCAGCAGCCACCAACAAACACAAGAACCTTACAAAACCACATCCCCAAAATAACCCAAAAGGGAGCGAATAAAACAAACTGTCCCATTTCTGTGGGTAGATGGGCACAGAACAAAGCCATGGTGAGGGTTGAACATACCTCTCGTTGGATCAAACATGTCTGACAGCTCTTTGGGAAGTTCCAGTACTGCAAATACAACAAACCAAATGGTTTGCACCGTTACATGAAGAGTTTGACATGCTTTACAGTATAATCACCTACTATCCTACTGTACTCCTTACACACCCAAACCATCCAATCCCATCCAGAAACTCTCGCTCCCACACGCCATGTCACATATTTCTGCTGAAAGGGTAAGCAATAGGAAACTTAAGCTCAACTGCTTTAAAATAAATCTGTAGGAGCCTCGGGACATGAACATTATCGGTCAGCAGCTCTACAGTAATTGCCTGTATGTAAGCCTCACAGTGTCAGCTCCCGTACTCCTCGATGTATCTTCTGTAGGATGAGGGCATGCCTTCACAGAGTCAGCACAGGCCCACTGCGATGTGGTAAACTATACACACATCAAAGGCATAGTTCCACAATCAAGATTACTCCAAGATGAAGACAGACAGTTCACGCTTCTCTCAGACACGCTAGCAAACACAAGCCTGAAAAAAGCACTGCGTGAGCTACATCTGAATAAGATTTCCTCTTACCCTCTAACCTAGAGTGTTTCTGCAGTGAAGGTAGGCTTCAAAACATTAAAGTGGTGTGCCTTGCCTAGAAGATGCTTTTCTGTCCTTGGGCCAGCCTGCCATTTCCTGGAATAAAGCTCAAATGTTCCTTTTTTAAAGCCTGTTTCACCTCACCAAGCACAATAATGAGCTCCCCAAATATACACTGCAAGATCATTAAGGCCACAAGATCACTAAAGATAGATGAAATATTCCCAAGTAAAGAAGGGAAACAGACAAGAGCTCCCCTACTAAAGGAAAACTCCCCATGAGTTACAAAGGTGCTTTCGGTGACAAATGGAAATTCTATAGCTTTGTGCAGTCTCAAAAATTGGAGCCTGCACTACAGAAGGGACTGAAAGGGAATAATTCTACATGTAACTGCAGAGACGTGTCACGCAAGTGTCCCTCACAGATTGTCTAGTACTGACATCACAGGAAGTGGCAGGACACTAGACATGACACAGTCACCTTCTCCCCAGGCTCCCCAGCACCCTCAGAGGGAAATGCCTACTCATCCCTTACAGAGTCTGGCTGACAGCAAAGGCAAAACAGAGTTCAGCTCCTTTCTCCAGGCCCAGCAGCCTGCTTGCTTTTGGAGCAGCAAATGACACGAGGGTGCATACTCACTTCCTGTGGGATCGGGCTTGATCGGCTCGAAGGAGGTAGAGGGGCTGGGTGGGACGGAGCTGCTGTCCAGCGAGGCAGAGGACTGCAGCGGCTGGGTATCTAACCCGGCCGCCTGGCCGCCTGATGCAGACGCATCACCGAGGGGATCAAAGTTGCTGCTGCTCTTGGATTCTGCTGCTGGGACACCGCATTCTGGAAAGAGCCACAGACACATGAAGGAATGTAACCTCCCACCAGCCCCAAAGCAAGAAGCTGCAGCACAGACACAGCCCTCACTGGCGATGCTGGCCAAGCACAGACAGCTGCTTAGGAAGGAGGCTTCTTGCTTTCACCCAGCAAATGCTCCCAGGTCCTGCTGCAAGTTCTGCTGGAGAGCAGTCTTGGTGGTGCCAGGCTGCGCATAAGCCAAGAACATGCTCCCACAGCAATTAACACAAGCCAGGTAGCAAGCTACACCAGGAGAAGCATGGCCAGCACACTGAGGGAAGTTACTATCCTCCTGCTTGGGGCTGAGGCTGCACTTGGAATACTGTGTTCAGCTTTGGCCATCCACCAGCCCAAGAAAGATGTGGAGAAGATCCAGCTGAAGGCTACCAAGCTGGCCAGGAGTCTGAGGCACATGGCCTACAAGGAGGGGTGAAGGGAGCTGGGCTTGTTCAGTCAGGCAGAAAGAAGTCTAAGCGCAATCTAACAGCAGGTTGCAGCTACCTGAAAGGCAGTTACAAAAATTAAGACCTCAGTGGTGACAAACAACGCAATGTGCACAGCAGGCACAAGATGCAGCTCAAAGGATCCAGACATCAGGAAAACTGAATTCTCTGAGAGGGTGCTGCAGCCCTGGAAGAGCTCACCAAGGAAGCTGGGGATCTCCACTGCTGGAGGCTTTCAAAATTTAGCTGGACAAAGCTACAATTAACCTAATCTAGTATTTTTGACAGTCTTTTTTAAAACTGAAAGTTGAACTCGAGATTTGAAACGACCCTTTCACAGTAAAACAACAAATCTGCACGATCAACCTCTCCCCCCCCCACCGCTCCTACAGGCTGGCACTACCCCCTCAATCCAAGTGTCTTATTTCCATTAACACAGCCAGTCCCACTAACCAAGACAAAAGGAAAGGCTCACTGCAGCAAAGGCAGAGGTGCCCCCTTTGCTGGGAGCTGACAGTGCTGCACAACCAGCAGTGCCAGCCTCAGCCAGGCCAAGGAACGTACTCTCTCCTTTGTCAGCCACCATCCCGTTTCTGCCTCCTGTAGCCTCCCTCTCACCTGTGCTTGCAGCTTTCTGTGTGGGAGGGCTATGGTCCTGAGTGCTGGTGGGTGTCGGTGTAGAGGGCTGGGTGCTGCTGGGAACAGATGCCTCCTGGAAGTGGGCAAGCGGTGGTAGCTGTGGTTTTGAGGGTGCAACTGCCTGGCACTGAATGAGGTCTTCAGGGGGAGGGACAGGTAGTACGACAGGAGGAGAGCTCCAAGCATCTTTGTTTACTAAGAGAACATCAATGGGGCCACTTGTGCTCTTCAGATGGATTTGATATTTCTTCTGCCCATTTAGGCCCTGAGAAAAAGTCAAAAGCAAAACACAACCGTACATTAAAAGCCCTTTTCAAACAGAATAGGAATTTTCCAGAGGCAAGACAAGCTGTCCAGACAGGTCAGCACTGTTCCACATACAACTGCCCTCATGCCCGGGACTATCCTCTCCCCTGGCGCTCCTGCAATTGCTCACATACTTCCGAACAATAGTTTCCTGGCAATTATTTAATATCTGGAGCCCTCCTTGGGTTGCCTGTTCCTCCAACTCCGTCAATCCTCCGACTGGTCAATCCAGCAGCAACCCCCACCCCAACACGCACACTCCTGCATCCTGCCATGCATTTATCACTCACCTCAGGGATGGGAACCTCCAAACGTGTGCCTGATGGGGCTCGTATGGCAAGGAGGGTATCTCCTGTGAAAACAGACTGGTCAGCACTCAGTGGGCACAAACTGTTCTGACAATAATTAAGCACTGACAAAGAGCCCCTCCTCAAAGCCCCCTTATCTCCTGCTCTCCCTTCCCTTGAGGACTGCTATTTACACACGAGCTGCTGAGCGTATCATACAGCTCCCAATGTGCCAGCTGCCTAAGGCACAATGAACCTTCAAAGTTTCTCACAAAGCAACCCTAAAGTTTCTTAGCAGCATACTTAATGGGACTAACCTTTCTTTTCCTCAGAAGGGCTTAAATTCATTCAAGAACATCTAAGTCCTAAGGGATCCTTCGTAGTGTTGTCACAGGTTTTTAGATGTGAATAGTAAACTAAAGAGCACACAACTCAGAGCTGCACTGCCAGCAGGGAGGTGGTGTCAAATGGCTTGGGAGCTAGGCTGCCAACAGCATGGCAACCTCATGCTGGAGCACTAATACCTGAAACGAACACACCCCAGTCTCTACTGGCAGGAGAGCTGCCTGGTGTTAGTTGCATTGGACCCTGCACACACAGGGAGCCAGCTAACAGCATCTTTCCCTTTCACATTCTGCAGCTCCTTAAAACCTGTGCTCCTAATAACATAGCAGTCAGAAGCAAGCAGCTTCCAGCCCATATCCGGGTTTAAAGAAATGTGAACAGAGAAATACCAGCACTGTGAACATCAGACATACTCAGACTGAGCAGTTAGCAGCTTTCACTATGAACGTTTAAACTTTAGGGTGGTTAGTATTCACACTTCACTGGTGTTCTGCATTAAGTGTCACCTGACAATTAACACAGAAGATGCCCAGAGCAATGGGAGTGGACAGCTGAAGAGCCCATCCCTTAATTTCAGGCAGGCAATTGAAGGTCAGATCAGCAAAAGGTACAGGGATTAAAAATATCACAGGATTTGCCAATAAAATGGGATTCCTTTAACAAATCTACAGCTAAGGAATATATTGTTAAGAAACATTAAAAATGCTTAATAAAGCTCAAAGACACAAGCTCGAGCATTAAGACCAGGTTTGTTTCAAATACAGGTGCTGTGTTTCTATCTCCTTTGATAGCTACAATCCCAGTACTTTTACAAAGCACTGTACAGTGTTTCCACTTCCTTTTTGATTCTGCAAATGCAAAACGCATCACAGCAACAGACAGGAAAATTATGTTTCCCAGTCACTAAAAAATAACATGTTCTTATTCTTTTTTAATCCAAATAATGAATCCATATTTGATAAGAGTCCAAGCATAGAAATCTCTAAGCTCTAACTCACTTTGAGAAAACAAGTTCAATAGCAGTTAATCAGAAAAACCAGGAGCTGAAATTCAGCCTGCTCAAAAACAACAGTTCAAAAACAAACAAGGTCCAACAAAGAACTGCTGCAAGGCTCAGATGCTCAGGAGAGGAAAAAATTGTGACATAAGGCATATTCATACAAGAAAACTGAACAGACAATGGAAAAATATGGATCAAGCCTCTGTTCTAGAAGGGATTCAAGATCTGCCCTCAGTAAAATCTAGTTTTTGTACATTTTGGTGACGTCTGACTTCAGACGCAAACCAGTTTACAAAAAACAGGTGCAATAAAATGCAAAGCAATCAACCAAGCAAGCAATAAGCTGTCTGCTGGTCTCCAGTAAACTCTTCCACACTGTTATGAGTTATCTGGCCCCAAGCACTGTCAAACTAAAACACAATCCCCAAAGTGCTAGCTTAAATCAGAAGAAACAGTAAAGCAGAGGTGATGCATAAGTTACCAGCAGGAACCTGAGCAGCATAAAGTCTGGTGAACAAGAAAAGCCCACAAAGACAAAGATGAAAAATAGAAAAGCTGATGAAGTGTAGGGTGAGAAGAGCGCTTGGGAGAGACAAGGAAAGAATCAAACACGGGTGAGATTACGCATGACTGGGGGAGGTCAGGATACGTAGCTCCAACCTTTGCTGCAAGCAAGCAGATGCAGGTTGCCTGGGGTCAGGAGGGGTAGGTGTCCCCTGCTACAGCTGAGAACAGTTTACATACTGCAGGCTGCTGTATTGCAGGCTGGCCACTGGGGATTTTTTTTTTGTCCTACAACTATCATTAAAATTGGCAATAGAGAAGAAACTAGAGAGTCCTGTGGGTTTTCTTCACTTTTGCCCCACAGACAGAACATACGGCTTCTTATACAGGCACCTCACAGCTTTAGGAAGGCAGTACACTAGGGAGTGAGGTCACAGCAAGTGGCATACTCCCGTCTGTCCTGCTCCTCTCTACCTCCTGCATTCTTATTGGTAGAGGGCATGATGCAGCTGAGGGACCGCTTTTTATACTCTTTTCCTGCTTACACCCAGACTTTATACCATGCAATAAAATTTTCTCATTATTAGAACATTCTCCACCCAAGCCCTTAAAATCAAGGGCTTCTAACAAAACACACAAACACCCACATAGTGACACCCAGCAAAAAGACTTCCTTAGGAACAGCAGCTCTATTCCTTTAAACACAAGAAACTGCCTGCCTCCTCTGATGGTGACAAGAAAGCTACGACTCAGTGGTACACAAACCCAGGATGGCATCAGAGCTACATTTAACTTGATGCTGTTGGGTGGCCTGCGATCTGCTGCCTCCTCTTTCCTGGAGAAAGGAGAGCAGCTGGGACAGACTGCACTGCAGTGTTATGTCTTTACAACAGAGCACCATTTTCTCACCTGTGAAGCATTTGCAGATATCTTCATGCGTCACATACGCTAATGTTTTCAAGGTTAAGGAGAAAGGCTGCAGCTTCCTGCACAGAAAGAGAACTCAAAGGGCACCTGGCATTTCCTTCCTGAGCACAAGAAACGCTATTCCCAGAAGGCTCTCCATGCCACACCAAAGCGGTTTGCAGGCGGGGTCTGCAAGCTACATACTTGTCAGAGCTGACATCCTAAGACAGGCAAGCCACAAGAGCGGCCCTGCACTCAAGTAAGTGGCACCTGTGACACTGAGGGAAACACTTTTCTCACCTTGGTAAACATTACAGTTTTTTTTACTTCAAAAAGACAAACAAGAAGCCATGCACTGCAAAGAAAGCTGGTTCCCAGGCTAGACAGAGTTACCTTAGTTTCAAAGCCTGCCTCCTGACCCTTTAGAGCAGATCCTCCAGCAACAACAGGTCACCACCACCACCACCACTCCTCTGCCCCAAGTAGGGCAGCACCAACCCAGCCCTCAGAGCTCTGCTTTCCAGCCCAGCAAGCAAACACAGAGAGAGTGTAATCAGTTCACACAAAGGATATCGACTGTTCTGCATGTCTTCTGTAACGTTTTTTATGCTCTGCTGAACCCACATCTTCTGCTGCTCCAGCTCCTGCTCCCGCTGCTCCAGGTCCTCTATATCTGCCTTCAGCTCGATAAGTTTATGAGCTATTTCACGTGTGTTGCAGCCAGGACCCACCCCTCTGAGCAAAGTAAAAAGGAGTGACATGCATCAGCCTCTGGAGGCACCCAGACCAGCCCCAACCTCTCAGAGAGGTTGCCATCTCCCTTACTGCTACCTCTGTCATAGATCAAGGCCAGATCACCCAAAAAAACCTCATCTGTACCCACTCTACATCCCCACCTTCCAGCACAGCACACCTTCCTATATTGCGCAGACTGGCAGAGTCCTCCCCCACCCCCTGCCATGACAGGCATCTTTTCTAGCCCAAGGCACTGCAGATACTTAGCTTGTACCAAAATAACAACTCCGCTGTAAAACAGACATGCCATATGTACTTTGGCTTTCCCCATTACTACCATCAGCATAGCCCAGCTGAGAGGAAAGTACAAGCATGCCCAGACCACTGAGGAACCTTGCTCTGAGCAGGGTATTTTGATCCCAGTGTAACTTAGACCTGGACTAGAAGGGACCTGTGAACGATTTAGACCTTCTCTGTCACTCACTTCCACTGGATACTGTTCTTGGATTTCTTCTCAATCAACCCGATGCCTTCCAGGACATTTGTGATATCGTAGATCCGTCGCTTCTGTCGCACAGCCAAGGTATCCGCAGCCTGCAAAAAGGTTAGACACTTAACTCCAAACTCTCAGTCATGTTTCACTCCTTCCTGCCTGTCAAGATTGCCTCCTGGCCAAACACTGTGCTCGCCATCTCATACCTCTCTTGCTCCAGCGCCTCAAATTACAAAGCCATGTTCTCAACGTCACCATGACCATGAGAAGAAGCCACTGACCCTTCATTCCTTTTCTTACCCCACAACCTCCCCCACTATGGACCAGCCATCCTGGTCATGGTGGGTCAAAAAATCACCATTCCTCAGCAGCAAAGCAGTGCTACAAGACACTAGTTCAGCAGCCTAAAAATTTGGTGGTCCTTCCAGGTAAAAGAGGTGGAGACGAGAAGAGGAATGCAGAGAGCTGTCTGCACAACTGACAATTTAGCAAAGTTGACATACAAAAGGCCTTTTCTAAATCTGATCTGATGCCACTTCACAGAGAATCAACACCTTTTCAAGAGGCGGAGTCCTCTGAAAGACACAAAGCCAGGAGGAGAGTAAGCACTGCAGTACGGCAGGAGCTCCTGAGCAGCCCTGGGACTTCCCTATGTTGCTCACAGGACTCTCCTCCCCTCAGGTTCCTGGACACACCGGACTGCACCGATACACCTGCTCCCACTATCACACAGCAGCCTAGCACTGGCTAACACGTGCTGCACTCATGTGTGGGCACAGCCAGGCCCAACAATGTCAGCGGCACCATACAGAGCGGGTCAGCACAGCAACGATGTTCCCTCTTACCTAACAGTAACAGACTGGGACTTCAGAGACCCTACACCGCATAACTGATCAAATCACACTAACCAATACCAATCCACTTAATGGACGTTTTAAACAGGAAAATATTGCCCAAATCCAAATAGACAACCCTTTGGCACAGGAGAGGACAGAAGTCTACAGCCAGGAGACTCCACCAGCCCTTGTGTCTTCACAGCTTTCTGGCACTCATCTGCTGCCCGTGAAGAGTCCAAGCACACACGCACTCACGTAAGAAGTATTTACATAAACCACAGAAAAGGAGCTTCACCTATAGAAAAGGCCTAGGTTTAAGTACCATACGTGCCACAAAGACAAAGTTACTTCCTCTAGGTGAAAACCTCCAAAACGCAGAAGCAAGGCATGTCCACATGGCACTTCTCCACAGGATAAAGGCATTAAGGATGACCTTTAAGGGATATGAATCTGACCACACTCCCCTTCCTGCTGTATGCCGTGGTGCAAAGCACAGCAGGGAGGAACAGTTTCTGTAGGTGTCTGTTTCTATAGGTCTCGGAGGCTTTATAGGGCTGGATCGTTACAGTGCGGGTGATCGGGTAGCACCTTGGTGTGGGGCAAGAACGCAGAAGAGAACGAGACGGCCAAATGGGGTTCCCACTGAAGCGCACAAACGCCTGCAAGGTCAGGCAAGGTCCGCTGCCTCCTCCCTCCGCGAGTCACCGGAGCGGCTAGGACAGGCCGACGGAGCGGGGAGCGCCGCCGGGAAGGAGGCAGCAGGTGCGGAGCCCCCTCCGCACGCCCCTGGCGCGGCTGTCAGCTCTGTCGCACCCCAGCAGACCCCGTTCTCCCTCCGCCTGCCGCACCGGGCTGCCCTACCCCGATTTCCCCCTCAAAACCCGGCTCAGCCCCCGGAGCGCCGGGCCCGCCGGAGCGCCGCTGGCTCAGCAGAAGGGCCCTGGCCCGCGGCGGGCCCCTCGCCACCCGCCGGCAGCCCCCGCACCAGCTTGAGGTCGAGCACGCCGTCCTTGGCCTCCTGCAGCAGCGACACGAACTTGGTGGTCAGCAACCCCAGACTCTTCTCGTGCCGGCTCGGCGCCCCCGCAGCCCCGCTGCCACCCCCAGGGGGCTGCGGCCCGCACTCCGCCATCTGCCCGCCGCCGGCTCCAGCCCCGCCGCGCTTCCGCTTCCGGGCCGCGGGGCACGACGGGAGCTTCCGGGGCGGGCGCGGGGCGGGGGCGCCCAAGGGCCGCTCCCGGAGGCGACCCGCTGCTACCCGGGCCTCCCTGCGCTCTCCGTGCGGGGTGGGTGGCGTCGAGCCTCCCGCTGCCCGGCACCCCGGCTCCCTGCGGCCGTACGGCCAGCGGCGGCTGCCTGTCGTGGGCAGGGCCCGGGGGGACCCGGGTAAAACGGGGCCGGGCATCGCGTGTCCTCGTCCGTCCCTTCTTCCCCCGCCGCGCTGTGGTACCGTAGCCAAACGTCCGGGCCGCTGTCCCGCGGCGCCCTCCGCTGCTGCTCCCCGCGCCCGGCCGCTGTCCGGCCCCCGGCGCGGCCCCGGCCCTCCGACCCCGGCCTGGGGGAGGCGGCCTGTGGCCGGGGCTCGTCTCCGGGTCCATCCCCGGCCGCGAAGGCTCTCCCAGCTCTCCCGCCTCCGGGTCCGGCTGCTGCAGGCAGAGCCTTCCCCGGCTGCCCCGGCCCCGGCGGTGGGCCGCGGTGCCTGGCGTGGGCACCCCCGGCCGCCCCCCACCGAGGCAGCCCGGCTGCGAGCGGGGCAGTGCAGGGGGCGCGCCGAGGGGCCGCGTGTGCGCGCCTCGGGGGTGCTGGTGAGGGCACACGGGGCGCGATGACTCCCCCCGGCCAGGCCTGTGGCAGCCCCGGCGCCTTCCTCCGCCCCTCCGCCCCCCCGTCCCTGACGTCCTGAGCGCGGATGCGGGAGCACAACGAGGCCCTGAGGAGTGCGGCTGCTCGGCTGAGGAAGCGCCGGGGGCCGCCTCCGCGCCGCCCGGACACCATGGGCCTGTCCGCGGGGGACGGGCGCGCCCGCAGCCCCAGAGGTAACGGGGACGGTGCGGCCACCCCGGGGAGCTGGCGGCGCTGGGCAGAGGGGGGATACTACTGCTTGCGGCGCGTTTGGGGGCTCCCCCGCCCTCTGCCTTGCCACCCCCTGGACCTTTTCCCTGTGCCGGGGCTGCTGCCTTGTGTTTTTGGAGGGGTGAAGGCCTGGCTCTGCTTCCTGATGGAGATAGCTGCGCTGGGGGCAGTGCTGCTCACCGCACAGCTTATCCTCAAAGCCGCTGGGCTGGCGTCCCCCGAAGCCCCCCCATCCCCGAGGGTTCCCGTGCGGGCAGGCTTCCCAGCAGGGCTTGGCACTGGCTGACATCCCCGCGGGGCTGCACAGTTGCTGGGGATGGGGTGGGGGGAACGATGGAACCGCTGGGGATGGGGGCTGGCGTGTGATAACTGTGCTGGTTCTCATCCCTCCCCACTCTGGCCAGAAGGCCTTTGGCATGGCTTCAGACCCTGTGTCAAGGGGGACGCTGTGGTCCCCCACAGCTGCATGGGTGCCTTTGGGAGACTGGGAGCCTCCTGTCCTCACCTCAACCTGTCTGTCCTTCATGAGATAGCTGCTGACTCACTGCTGAAGCCTCAGCCCTGCTGAGGGCTTCCTAGGTGACATCAGACTCCTCTCAGCCCCCCCAGCACCGTGTTTGGGGGCAGCAATGGGGACATGCACTTGGTCTGGGGGACAGCCCAAGCTGGCAGGCTGGGTGCCAGCTCCCCAGGGCAGCCTTCTCACTGCCACAGCCACTGTGACAACACCAGTCTGCAGCGGTGGTATCTCAGGGGGGCCCTTGCAAAAGGACCCGCTTGCTGTCGTGCTGTCTGGCTTCCCACATCTGGATGTGCTTGGAAGTCAGCTGGCGGCCAGCTTCCTGCCTCTGGCCTCAGGGGCCCTTCCTGCCCCTCCAGGAGAGGCTTCCTTGTGCTCATTAACCCCTGGCTTCATCCCCAGATGAGGAGTGGCCAGAAGCAGAGAAGGCTGAGAAGCTGGCAAGAGGAGCCGCCCTGAAATGGGCTTCAGGGGTGTTTTACCGCCCTGAGAAACTGGAGGGGCTTGGGCAGTACCGGAGCCGAGAGACACAGAGGAACAGCTCCATCCGGTCCCGGCTGAAGGTGGGTGTTTGCCACAGGCCACCCCGTGGGTACCCGCAGCCTCCCCAAGCAGGGATCCCAGCCAGCATCCCCTCTCCTGTGCTGAGTCATCTTTGCATCTACTTCTGGCAAAATCTTGTCCTGTGGCTGGCATTTGGTGGAAGAAACACAATTGTTTCAGATAAAAGATCTGGTAAAAACCCCACCACCAACTCCTGCCTTACCCCTGGGCAGCATCTGAAGTGGTAAATGTGTCTCCTGTGCCTGCAGCCATCCTTCAAAACAAAACACCTAGGGCATTCAGCACATCCCATGTGTTGGAGCCAGTGCTTCCCATCACCATCCCATCCCATCACCAAATGCTTCCCTTCCCCATGGCTTGGGGGAGGCTAAGAGCTCCAGCCTGCCGAGCCCAGCAGGAGAAACACTGTCTACACACACCTGTACGGGCTGTCCCCAGTCCCCCGGCACACCTCCCTGCTCAGGGTGACCTTTTTTTGTTTAACCTGAGGAACAATTAACCACAGGACGCCAGTCTGAGCACCCCAACCTTCTCCTGATTATTTTGGAGATGGTTTCTCCTACCCTGACCATGGGCGAATTGTCCAGGAGGCAACTTCTAAGTGATGTGGCCTCAGAGAAAGCAACTTGCTTCTGGTGCTGCTGCGTGAAAGTGCTTCTTGGCGTCAGGAGCCGGGAGTTAAATGGGTGGATGGGGCATGCAGATGTGCCAGCACCGCTGCAGGGCTGGAAAAGATGGGAATCTATTCGGGAGGAGGGTTCCTGTGGCCACTGAGGTGCTTTGTGCCCTTAATACCCCTTGGGGGCACGTGGGGCCCTGTGACCCGGCTACTATTTTGCAGAAGCAAAGTAATCTTTTAAAACTGAAAGGAAACATCTGGTTACCGCTCACCCTGCTGCCTCAGTCACCCCAAAGTGATGCCTTTCTCCCACCTCATGCACAGTAGCCATTGTCCCCCTTGCCCCACCCCCATATGAGCCATTCCTGCTGCTGGAGCAGGTTTCCTGAAGCTGGGTGTGCTTGGTCTGATGGGATGGGGTCATCGCAGAAGGTCTGGGAGATGTAGTGATGTGATGGCATGGTGACAGAGGCAGGTGTGACTTTGTGGGGCTGGGAGAGCTCCTGCAAGAGAGACCTGGTGGGGCTGGGGCAAACGGCATGTGAGTACTCCAGCCTTGGGAGCTGCTTCACCACCCCTCCGTCCTCTTCTGCTCCCCAGTCAACTGTCCAGTCCTACCTGGAGGGGGTAAGTGCGGGGCTGGAGCAGCTGCAGTCGGCGGCCCAGGAGGTGCAGAGCGTGTGCCAGGACCTAGGGGCTGCACGGTGGACCCTGCTCGACAGCGCAGACTGCTTCCAGGGCCTCCAGCAGATGCGAGTGCTGATGGCAGAGCATGTGCAGCTGGCCTCGGTGGTCCAGGTGCTGCCTCAGCTCTTCTCAGGTAAGACACTGGGCCAGTCCTCGTGGATTTGGGCTGGAAGGTGCTGGGGAGAGCTTCAGTCCAACTCTGGGCTCTGCGCAGGGCTGGCAGCAAAGCTAGAGCAGGTTGCTCCAGCTTTGCTGTTCGGGTTTGGGAAGTCTCCGTGGATGCAGATACCATTGCCTCGCTAGGGCCTGATCCAGCACGGTGTCCCAGAGCCCCAGATCTTTCCCTCACCATCTCCCTGCTAACCCGCACCCATGGCCCTGGTGCCAGCCCCCTTCACCCCCCACACTCAGTTCTGGCATCTCTCCTCCCTCTCCCACAGTCCACGAGGTTTTTTCCCATATCCTGCAGCTGCTCCATGGGCAGCACCTTCTGGAGGCCCACGCGGAGCTCATGATGATGGAGCACCTCCGGGACAACATCCTCTCCCAGCTGCACCTCCGCAGGCTCTCCAGTGCCCAGGCAACTGTGCTGTCCTACTTTGGTGGCCTGCAGGAGCTCAACGAGAGCCTGGCCAAGCAGCTGTGGGACATCGTGGGCAGCAGCCTGCGGCTGGTGCGCGAGGACCCAATACTCTTTGTCACCGCTGTAAGGATCATTGAGCGGGAGGAGAAGATAGATGATACTCTGCTCCTGGAGGCCACCTTCCTGCCCCCTGGCCGCCCAAAGGGCTGGAGGCAGAAGTTTTACCACGTTCTTCAGGACACCATCACAGGAGCCCACTTTCATGCCAGCCGCATGGACGCACAGGGGCCAGGGCTGGCCAGGCACTTGGCAGCGCTGCAGAAGGACATCGTGTCCGAGCTGCGTGTGGTGAAGGACCTGATGGTCCAGTGTGTCCCAGCTCACTACAACATCCTCAGCATCTGCACGGCCACCTACCACCAGGCCCTCACCAGCCACCTCCAGGACATCCTCCAAGAGGACCTGGACAAACAGGCGCTCTTCCTTCTCCTCGAGTGGGCACTGCGTGTGTACCACAGGTCAGCACCAACCGAGCAGGGGAGCTTGTGGAGAGCGGGATTGTCCACCAGCATGCGGGTGGGTTGGGAGAGTGGCTCTGGCTGCCTGGGGATGACCCCCGGGAGGGCAGGGGGAGAGACAGGAACTCCTGGAAAATCCAGGTTCTTCCCAGCCCTGTCCCACCTCTGCCCTCCAGCCCGGAGATGATGGGTCACCCTGACCTTCTCCCAGAAGTGGACATTTCTGCTCTGGGCCCCCTCCTGTCCCCTGAGCTCGTGGATCAGATGGAGAGGAAATACGTGGTGAAAGTCAAGGTGGGTGAGTGGGACAGTCAATGCGTGCGGGGACCCAGTGACCACCACTGAGCCAGCATCTGCTCTGACAGCAGCAGGAGACCATGAGCCTGTGGGACAAGGCGCAGGACCCACTGCTGGGCTGTGTGCTGGGTCTCGGCGGGGTCATACCTGACTTCTTGGGCTGACCATGGTGGGCATCCATCCACAGGCTAGTGTGCTTGAGTGGATGCAGAGGACCCTGGAGGTGGAGTTCAAGGAATGGTTCAGGGAAGAGGAACCTGAGACAGACCATCAGGGCTTCTTTCAGTCAGCCCTGCCCATAATTGTCATGCAGGTGGGTCCCCAGCACCACCAGTGCAGCTGGGACACGGCCACACTGGGAGCCCCCAAAAAGGGAGCTGTGCCCTGCAGCCTCTCACAGACTCGTCCGCACTCTCCCTCTGCAGATGCTGAATGAGAATATCCAGGTGGCTTCCTTGATCACCAGTTCTCTGCAGCAGAAGGTCTACAACATGGCCTTGGAGGAGCTTGAAGCATTTCTGGGCCGGTCAGTGGAGCCCCTCAGACCCCTGCCCTTTCTCACAGACCCTGGGTCCCATGGCCAAGTGTCACAGGCTGATGGTGGCGATCTGCCACGGGGCACCCAGCGCTCATCCAGGTCACAGGAGGCTTGGCAGCCTGTCTGCCAGTGTGACTACTGTCTCAGCCCTTGGGGGCCATCAGCTCTCAGGGTCTGCCTGCCCCAAGTGCTACTCCAGTAGCACCCAGCCCTGCTGCCTCAAGGAGGTCCAGAACGGGTCCCGCTGTCCCACCCTGCCCAACAGCCTGCCCCTCTCCAACCTGGTGGCAGAAGCTGGAAAGAGCCAAGTGAGCTGGGAGGGTTGTGGGAGGTCCACGTGCTCCCAAGAGCATCCCAGATTCCAGGTCCTTGTGGCAAGACGTCCGGGGCTCTGCCTGCCCACCATGGTTGACTCGCTGTGTTGCAGTCTGCGGGAAGCCCTAGTGCAATGTGGGAAGGAGCACCAGAAGGACCGTACTGTACCCAAGTACTATGTCTCCTACCTACTGGCCATGCTCAACAACAACCTGGCTCTCAGGTAAGATGCACCAGCACCTTGTAGCTCTTGTAGCAACCTTACCACCCAAAAGGAAGCCACATCCTCACCACCCTGCTGCGGGACCAGTGTCCCCACCATGCTTCCCAGGCTATGTGTCCCCTCCCTTCTCTCCTAGCTCCTCTGTCTCCTCCCTGCACCCCAATGCTGCCCACAGAGAAGTCCCTGCGTCCCTCTGGGCTGCTCTGGACAGGATGCAGAAGAAAGCCTGCCAGCTGCTGCTGGAGGAGCTGCTCCTGGACCTCCAGGTATGTTTGTCCACAGCACCTGAGGCTGGCAGGGCTGCAACGCACCTGGCCCCAGCAAGAACAGCCCTATGACTACACCCCCAGGCATGGCTTTATTCCTGCCCAGAATCCCCACCGCATACCCCATGCCCTGGTATCATCCTGCAGACGTCTCTGCCAGCCTGGCTCCTAGGCTTTGGTAAACTGCCTGCAGCTCGCCCAATGTCTGTTGCGCAGCAGCACTACCCTGTATCTCTGGGGCAGATGGCTTGTGGCCCCCAAACTGCCAACCACCAGAGACCAGGAGCCACAGCCTGCCCAGGCTGCCTCATGCTCCTTTTTATGGCTGTTTCATGGCAGAAAACCAACAGTAGAGAGGCAATGTCTGTGCGGAGGATACAAGCACGTGTGACTGCCTGAGTTGTTTCCTGCCAGTGTAGTCAAATTTAGCTTTCCTGGAGTCTGGACCAAAAATCTGGAAAAATTAATGGCATTGCTATGTAGGGCTTGAATGGCATGAAAACAAAGGAGCAGCTAAAGGGTCAAATGCTCGCAGGCAGCGTGGAGACTGCTGTGGCCCCAGTAGAGACATAGAGGGAATGTCTGCCTGCAGGCAGGAAGACAGGCAAGGACAGCAGGGCAGGAGATCAAAGCCCTTGGCCAAAGATATGTCTACACAAGGGAAGTGGAGAGGAGTGGAAATTAAAAATAAAATTAGCAGGACAGGCTAAAAGCAAGTGTGTGGATAACAGCTTGGTGCCCAGACCTCAGGTGCTACCCTTGAATGGGGCATAGCGACCCAGATAAAGCCCCAAAACGTGGATCTCTGGGTGTCAGGGAGGGGCAGTTCCATGATTTCCTGATCTAGACCGCTCTTCTGTTTCTCGTTGACTTTTGGCTGGCAGCAGGAGCCTGGGGGGTTTGCAAGACAAAGCAGCCATGCTGCCAGGCAGCAGGCAGGCAGTGGCTCTGGTATGTCGTGCCACCCTGCAGCTGGCAGGTGCTGTGAGAGCGATGTGAACCGGGGCACTGTATGCGGCTCCTGTGCTTCTTTCAGCCCCTCTGCCTGCAGCTGCCTTCCCGCAAGTGGCTCTCCGGGTCCCAGCTTGTCAGCAACATGTGTGAAGTGATTGACAAGTATGCAAAGGACTTCTCCCATGTCAGGAAACCTGTCTTCACGGTACAGTTGCTGCAGGGGGTCCTTCGAATGGCTGCTTGTCTGTAGGGCAGGGAGGCTGGGCAGTTGGGTGCCATGCTGGGGCGCAGGGGATGCAGTTGCTGCTGGGTTTGCCAGAGGGCTTGCATCCTCCGGAGCAGTCCAGAGGGCACCGCCATGCAGAGGTGTTCAGGGTTTCCTCAGATTCACCTACTTTCTCTGTCCCTCTGTCTGGGGGCGCTTCCCAGCAGGTTGTCCCCATGGCTTGGTGTTGTATCCGGCCACCTTCCCCTCTGCCTTTCCCTGGGCAATTGTGGTCTGACACCCAGGCTGTGCCCAGTGCTAACAGCTCTCACCTGCCCAGCTCCTGCTGATGGAGAGCGAGCTCCTGGTGGCGAGCCAGTACCTTCGGGCACTCATGCAGAAGAAGATGGTGTGCAAGAGCGAGGAGGAGCGGGGCCAGCTCTGCCACCGCCTGCTGCAGGACGCCACGCAGCTCCGGGAGCTCTTCTGTGGACTGGTGAGGGGTGCCTGGGTGCGGTGGGGAGCCACGGCTGTGCCACGGGAGGGGGTCATCGCGCAGCAAGGTCAGTGCAAGGAGCTCGTAGCTCACCTCCATGACTCTCCTGCTCCCCTCCAGCCCACAGCAGATGGGGTGGGTACATCAGCCCATGAACAAGACGTGGCTGTTACGCTTGGGCAGCTGTGAGGCCAAGAGGGGAGGAACTGGCTGCATTAGGGACTTGGGGGACCACCTACCTTGCCCGGTGAAGGTTGATGAGGCTGCAGAGTCATGAGCCAGCCCCAACAGGTGGGACATGCTGAGCAAGGAGACAGGAATTGCAAGGGTCCAGGTCCCGACATGGGCACTGAGGACTGGGCTGCATCTCACCAGCAGCCATGGTGACCTTCTGGTCTTACACGTGGGGCTGCTCTCCCTTGCAGGGTCTGGACCAGAGCCAGCAGAGCCTGGAGGCTGTCTTTGCTCTGCGGGAGCTGATTTGCCTCAAAGACCCAGCGCTGCTCAGCCTGGAGGTGCTGGGCTTCATCACCAAGTACCCTGATGTCAGGTAAGAAGCCCCACTGTGAGACGTGGGAGGTGTGAGTGTGCCCAGGGAAGTGAAGCTTGGGCTGGACCCTGTGCAGTTACACTGCAGGGCAGGCAGAAACCTGAGCTTTTTCCCCCTGCCTCCCTGCGGTTTCCTTTTCCCCTGCTCCAGATTAGAGGGGCTCTTGCAAAGTCCCAAGGTCAAAAATACAAAGGAAAAAGCAATTCTGCTGTGGCATTCACCCATCTATATTTGGTAGCCAAACAAAATGTGAGAAATTGCAAAACACCAAATTGGAAATGTCAGAATCAGCTGAAACCCAGAAAATGTCAAAACCAAATTCACAAGGTTTGTGGAGTTATTTTCAGGCAAATTTTAAAGTTTGGCTGGTGCAGAGTACCAGCTCTCCCCTGGGCTCAGCTCAGCTTCTCTGGATCATGGGAGGTTTGTGGGACATGAGCATTGTGGACAGAGCTGTGGGCCAGCAGCACCTGGACTCATCTCTTGCTCTCTGCCCAGTGATGAGCACATCTCCACCTTGCTGGATCTCCGGGGTGACGTCTCCAAGGAGGTGCGGCACGTGGTGCTGGAGATGATGGCGCAGCACCCCCAGGTCCTGCCCGAGAGTTACCGGCCCATCTTCAGCACCATCCTGGTCCCTGTGCCGGAGCTGCCCTTCTGCCTTCGCAAGGGCAAGTGTGCCTGACACTGTGCCCCACAGCCTGCTCCCCGCTCCCCCCCACGGACGTATGGGCCACACAGGACACCTCCGAGGCTGTGCTTGGGGAGAACAGAGGTAACATGTGGCATCCCCTACACACAGCACCTTGCCCTGTGCTGGGGACAGTCTGGATAGATGCCATCCTCCTCTGGCCTTGCCTCACTGAGCTGGCTGTCTCCTGCAAGTGCCAGTCCCAGGGGACCTGGGTCAGGAGAAAGTCAACCCATTGCTGAATTGCTCATTGAGGGCTGCTCAGGTCTGGCCTATTGCCTGCAGGAGAAAGAGGAGCCACAGAGCAAAGGACAGGAGGCTGCAGCTGGGGTAAGCCCACGTCTCTGTGGGGCCACAGAGGTATTTGGGTTTCCCTGAGTCTCCAGACGGCCCTCTGGGCCAGCGTGTCCTGGCCATGGCGTCTGTTACTACCCCAGCGCCAAGGCAGACTGGAGCTGTGCTAGACCCAGGCTTGCAAGGGGGCTTTGGCCACAGGAGGTCTTCCTCTGGTATGGCTCAGCCCAGGTCTGATGCCGCTCACCCAGCCTGGGCCCTGCAGGGACAGTGATGGGCAGCTCATCATGGCCCACAGCCACAGAGAAGGGCACAGGGAAGTCTCACCACCCTGGGTAGCGCCGTCAACCCTAACCCTGCCGGTGTGAAGGAATGGCTCCAAGTTCCTGCCGACCTGCTCGGCTCCTGGCATCTGAGGCAGGACCTGGGGTCTGAGACTCTCCAGCCTCTCGGAGATCATGGTTGTGTCTCGGGTGTCGAGCAGCCTCCTGCCCCCAGGTTCAAGTCCTGTCTGTGATGGGCAGCACCGCCCTGGGCACTGGCTCTTCCTCCGTCCTCCACTGCTGTCCAGTCCTTGGTCACCTCCTCCCCAGGTGCCACACGAAGAGCAGGAGCAAAGCCTCTGCCTGCATCCTTGTGCCCAGCCCCTGCAGCATCCTGGGAGACCTCCATGCTCTGCCACGCTTCCTCCCTTGTGGCAGGCCGGGTCCTGCTGTCCTTGCCTGTCCCCACTGCCAGAAATAAAGGCCTGAGCTCTGCAATCACTCACCAGCGTCCAGGCACTGCTCTCCAGGGTGTGTGGGTGGCACAGAGAGCATGGCACCCATCCCCACACTCAGCATCACCCCTGCACCCAGTGCCATCCCAGGAGCATCACCTAGGGCCATGGGGGATGACGGAGGCACTACCTGCGTACCCCCTGTGCGCAGGATGGAGAGCACCATGCAGCTCCCCAGCTTTTGCAGCCCTGGGGTGAGGGGTCAGGCAGCTGCAGTGCTGGGGGATGCTTGGCTGGTGGCATCAACCTCAGCTCGGGGAGGTGCCCACTGTCCTGCTTGCCCAGCCCTCCACACCGGCCACAGCTCCCGCCTGCCTGGGAAGGTGTCTGTCCCCCCCAGCTGCCACGGCTGGCGCTGGGACACGCTCACCTGTGCTGGGGCTGAGGGTCAGGGGGTGGCCCTGGGCCCTGGGAACGTGCAGCTGGGCTCGGGCTGGCCCGGGCTTCGTGGCCACGTGGGGAAGCATCCCTAGTGCCAACAGATCTGAAGCGGCCCTGGGGGCAGGGTGACCTGCCACCCTCCCAGGCATCCATCTCAGCACGTACAGCCCCACTGCTCCCCCAGCTGTGTGCCCACAAGCAGCCCCCCGTGCCCCCAGTACAGCCCTGGGTGCTCTCCCTCTCCAGCTCCATGGTGAGAACTGACATAACTCATTCCAGCGATAACCCTAGCACCCTGGGATGCCTCTTGGCAGCCTGTTCCCACCACCCTGCTGGCATGGGGTGAGGTACGTGCCAGGTTTGGCCCATCACTGCTGCCCGCAGCTGGCAGAAGGCAGCAGGGGGACCTTGACCCTGCCTAGCCATGAGCCATGTGGCTCCTGGCCACTATAAAGCCCGCGGCCCCGGGGCCACAGCCATGTCCTCCCAGGATGGCGTTGCTGTGGGCAGTTGCCTGCCTGGCCCTTGCCAGCACTGTCTCAAGTAAGTGCTGCCCGCGGGCACAGGGAGGTACTTGAGGTGCAGCAGGACCGGGACACCCCAGGGATGGTGACACGGAGCTGCTGTGCACAGGCAGCCCCCGTGTGCATGCCCTGAGCTTTTGGGGTTACTGTTGTGCCCCTCTGCCTCCCCGCCAGGCTGTGGGGTGCCCGTCATCAGCCCCTCGGTGCACTACAGTGAGAGGATCATCAACGGGCAGAATGCGGTGCCCGGTTCATGGCCCTGGCAGGTGTCCCTGCAGGTACGGCACTGTCCCGCTCCCCAGGCAGGGTTGCTGCCCCAAGCACCACGGTGGCATGGCATGGCAAGCCGGGCGCCAGGGGTGGGAGGTGGGTAGGCACCAAGGGGGCCCATGAAACCCTCTGCCTGTCCCCAGCTTTGTGGGGGGCTCAGCCCCAGCTCTTCCTCCCTCTTTCCACTGCAGACCCGCTCGGGATCCCACTTCTGCGGCGGCTCCTTGATCAACGAGAACTGGGTCATCACGGCTGCCCACTGCGAATTCAAGTGAGGAGCGATGTCCAGCCAGCCCACGCCAGTGCCACCCAGCAGGGACAGGGGCATGCGGCATGCTGGGCATCGCCAAGTGGCATTTGGGACAGCCTCGGAGGCCAGCACCCGAGGAACTGAGCAGCCCGGGGCTTCCTCCCTGCGGTGCCTTCCCTTGGGCACACAGTGCCTTGTGCCTGTGGCAGCCCCAGTGCTGTGCCCACCCCGAGTGCCAGCTGCGCGTGTCCCCCTGACTCCCTTACCCCTTGCAGCCCGTACTCCCACATCGTCGTCCTCGGGGAATATGACCGCAGCTCCAACGCAGAGTCTGTTCAAGTGAAGACGGTGTCCAGGGTGAGCCAGGCTGAAGTGGCTGCAGTCCTGGGACAGGGCTGCAGCTCTGCGCTGGGGCTGCTCCTGCAGGGCAGGGATGGCATGTTACACAATTTCTCGGCAGGCCATCACAAACCCCAGCTGGAACCCCTACACCTTGAACAACGACATCACCCTGCTGAAGCTCTCCTCGCCTGCCCAGCTGGGACCCCGTGTGGCCCCTGTCTGCCTGCCCCCCACCAACCTGGCTCTGCCCACCAACCTCCAGTGCGTCACCACTGGCTGGGGACGCACCAACACCAACTGTACGAACACCGCAGCTTCAGGGAGGGCCGTGTGTGGCCACCTCCCTTCTGGGTGGCTCTGCAGGGTCTGGGGGAGCCCAGGGGCAGTGTGTGTGTGTGTGGGTGCATTGGTGCAAGCACAGGTGGAGGTGGATGCATGCCAACCCCAGGGATGACTGAGCACGGGCACCAGCCCGCCCTTGCTTGGGACTGCTTGCACGAGGCGATCCCTCCTGGGGCAGGGGGGTACACTGGCACAGAGGGGGAGGGCGCTTTGCATGGCAGCACCCACGTGCTTGGAAGCCACAGTGGGAGCTTACCCAGGGTGCCTGTGTGCTCCCAAAGGCTCCAGGAGACCCGCCAACTCCAGGGCCATTTAATGGTGCTTCTTTCCCCCAGCCCAAGCCTTGGCAGTCCGCCTGCAGCAGGTAACTCTGCCCTTGATCACCCTGAACCAGTGCAAGCAGTACTGGGGCAACCGGATCACCAGCTCCATGCTCTGTGCCGGCGGGGTCGGTGCCTCCTCCTGCCAGGTAAGGAGCCAAACTCCCGCTGGAGGAGGAGGAGGACACGTGGGGTCTTGGGTCTATGGAGCCAGAGATGTCGGCTATAGCGCCCGGCCGCGGCCGGGGTGGCAGGGACCAGTCTGGAGCACATGCTGGGGCCACTAAGCAGGAGGCGTCTTCTCTGCAGGGTGACTCTGGTGGCCCTCTGGTATACCAGAATGGGAACGTCTGGACCTTGATTGGCATTGTCTCCTGGGGAAACAGCAACTGCAATGTCCGCACGCCAGCCATCTACACCCGCGTGAGCCAGTTTCGAAACTGGATCGACTACGTTGTTTCTCAGGCATAGAGCTGGTGACAGAGGGATCCCTTCGCCGGGTGCTGCTCCCGGCGTGGTGAGCTTGGCAGAGCTGGCAAGGGGCTGAGCTGAAAGCAAGGTGCCTCACTTTGTAATAAAGCATCGGCATTTGTGCCAAGCGCTGCCTCTGGCTCCTTTCCCCTTGTGAAGCAGGCCGGGATGGAAGGCGCAAGGGGGGCCAGGGCACCCCACGCTCCTCTCCCAAGCCGCAGCACTTCCCAGTGCCGGAGCTGTGCCCAGCTGGGACCCGTGGCAAGGGGCACAGCCAGGACACGATGCGTAGGTAGAGAGGGAGCAGGGCTGGCAGAGGCTCCAGGGCTGCTCAGGGGGTCTTCATGTACATGGACCTACACCCTGGCACCAGCCCAGAGCCCACCACAGCGCTGAGGGTGGGCGAAGTTACCTGTACTGGTCCTCCCACCGACCGCAAGGTCTCCAGCACCAGCTGGCCCCACCAGGGCCTGTGGAGCTGCAGCTCAGCACCCTCCCCAACTCGCGACGGAGGGTGGGTGCTGGTGGGTGCACAGGATCTTAAAAGATCCCTGGTGGCAATTTAAAGCCATGTAGCAGGTTGGGAACACAGAGCTGAATGGGAGAAGAGCCGACAGCAGCTCCAGCTCTTCTGGAAGGTGGAAGGCAGCGGCTGGAGAACAGCACGCTGCTTCATGTGTGCAGATCTGCCAGGTAACAGAGCGGGGAACTGAAGGCCATCCCAAAGGAAAATGTGAAGCAGGAAACAAAATTCAAGGCCACATGGCAGGTTTTCAGAAGAAAGCTGAGTTTTCACCCAAAGAGATTCTTGAGGCAATGGCAGGTGCAGACCTTGCGAGGTGACATGCGAGTAAAAAGACACGTCAGTGAATTACCACCTGGTTCCTGGCAGCTCAAAATAAGAGCTGGTCATGAGGACACCGTGGAGAGGAGCAGGATCAGACTGACCCAACACAAGTTGTGGGGTTTTTTTTCTTTATCAGTGATGTGATTGTGATATAAAAGCTCTACTGTGTTAATCACAGCCCCCAAAATGTTGTCATCACTATGAGGCAGTTGCAGAGAAAGCATGATGCTACACAGACATACCCATGGGAAGGGATATAAACTATGAATGGAGGGTACAGACAAACGGTCTGGCCCCTATGCTTGAGTAAAAAAAAAAAAAAATCACAAACAAAAACTTCTCAAGTGCAGCCCAGGGCTCAAAGTTTTACTTTGGATGGGTAAAATTTAGCTTCGTGTAGTGGTTTTCTCTGCAGGGAGCAAGAGCAACTGGAGCAAACTCACAGCAGGGCCCTGGGGCTTGCAGAGAAACCTGTGAAGCTGCTGGCTCGGGCTCCTTTGCCCTGGAAAGCCCCTCTGGGACGTAGGGGAGAAGGGCACAGGGCTGAGCGAGCTCCTTGCAAACCTCCCCAAAGGCCAGCAGCAGCAGTTGGACCAGTACACACCGGTCCTACTGGTCTGCCTTGACATTTAGAGTGCTTGCTCTCTGTGGTACCTGAAATAAAACCCACCACATGAAGGCAGCACACTTTTTTGGCTTTAGTTAGCTCCTCAATGCCCTTACAGACAGCTGGATGTCAGCGATGTGGGGATGGGCCACAAGGGCAAAAGAAACTGGTGGCCACGTGGAGCTTCAAACAGGAACTGATCAAGTGCAGCACTATGGGTCATTCACTGTGTTCAGGTCGCTGTCATCCCTGCCACTGCTGAGATGGGGCCCCCAGTCCCTGCAAAATCACCTCCTTTCCAGGAGAGGGTGGTTCAGAAGGGGTATGTGTTTTTCACTTGATACAGGTTTTCCTGACGGTCCATAAAATGCACATCTGGATGCACAGAGTGAAACCAGAGAGGTGATGAGCTGCTGTAGGCAAACCAAGGTATTTCTATGGCCCAGCTTTCTATGGCTTCCAGCCAAAGAAAAGTGAACAAAATGTCCCAGAGCGCCTGTTCTGCCTCCAAGCCCTGCCTTCCAGCCAGAGGCTGAGCACCCCACTCACCCAGGGCACCCCTGTGGGCACCACAGCCCGGCATGAGGTCTGCCCCAGGCAGCTGCGTTAAAGAAACCAGCAAACTCTTTTACGGGCACTTTGGTACCTTCTTGTTGTGCTCCAAGACTGTATTAGAGGGGTGAGCAGCATCCTGTCGATGCGTTCACTGCCCATCACTCCTGGCCTGGAAAGCGGTGCCTGCCAGCAGCCGGCCCACGGGCGATCCATGCACCAGAAGGAATGACAGCAGAGCGATGGGGTACACAGAATACATTTACATGTTTAGCAGACTGAGTACACAAAATAAATAATTCTGTACACTCTAATCGTAATGTTACAGGCTAATTACAATGGTTCAGACCTCATCCTACAAGCCAGACCTTAGTGTAAAAAACAAGACTCCAAAGGCAAGTCACAGAACTTGGTGCTTCTCAAAGCAGACCCGCTAAGAGATTAACGGGATGCAATCGGAGTTAATTCCAAACTGTTCCAACCCAGCACCGGAAATTTGGCGACCAAAAATAACAGCAAGTGCCAGAAGACCTCTGGCCCCAAGAGCTTCCCGGGAGGTGTCTTTCCGCAGTGAAAGGCAACAGGAAAACTCACGTTATCTCGGCGTCCACATGGGAGCTGCTTGTTTCCGACACACCTCACTGGGGCCGTGGATCTCTCCCACGTTCAGCAGACAAACACAGTGCAACAATATTTGCAACAGCAGCGAGTAGCTCGCTTGTCACACACGAGGGCTCTACAGTATCATCGTGCAGGGGAGGACAGCGGGGGAAGGACAGCTGCTCTGTCATCAGGCAGGCAGAGCTCCCTCCACCCCAGGGACACCAAGGGTGGAAGGTACCAAGCTCCATGATGCCACTGCCACTGCGCATCCCTGCTGCTTCACATTTTTTTTTTGGCAAATTTACCACACAGTAAGGCACAGCTGACATGCAGGTACCTGCCCCTGGAGCACCCAAGAGCTGTGTTCTTAGTCCAGGCTGAAAGAGGAAACCAAGTGGTCAAAAAAAGCACCAAAAACCTCCCAAGAGTGGCGTAGGCAGCTTGGGGCTGGGTATCTGGTGCCAAGTGGTACAGGCACTTTGTGATATTTTCCAGGATGAAGCCGAGCTGGTGAGAGGCCAGGACACAGCCAGCCTCCCTGCAAACCCCAGGGCTCACACTGCTGCCAGAGAATGGTTTTCAACCCCTCCAGAGGGTGTGATCCCCCCAAAAAGCCAACCTCTGTGTTGCTTTTCATAGTTTAGAAAACTAAGTCAAACAATCGAGATTTTCATTTACCCCACCTCAAACCTTCTGAATCTTTAGTATCACCACTTAAAGGAAGAATATGGCCCCACACAGTCTAATAAGAGGCCTGTAACAGCCGTGCACCAGTTGTCCTTCGTGGTGCCAGATCACCTTGGGCTGAGCCTGCACTGCAGGATCCTCAAAGGGAGCCTTCTCCCACCTGCAAGGCACCGAACAGATGCTTTGACCTTGCTACGGGACTCACCATGGCTCCTGCAGAGCCAAGTCCAGAGTTGCTGCCCAGTAGCCGAGTTAACCATGACTCCTGTTCCAGTTTGTGCATTATATAAAAGTTGACTATATTAGTCCTTCAGCCAAACACCCAGGTAGAAAACAGGATTGAGAAATGGAGCAGGGTGTAAGAAAGAACGTGAATTACCAGAGGAGAAAATATCTGACCTAGAAGAAGAAAATATCCAAATTCCAAAGAAGTTAAGAGTTTGAGGGTTCATCATTTCCAAAACAAATAGATAGCGCAGGCCCTGCACTGCAGCTGGTTTCCACATCACCACTGGAGCCAGAAGGTCAGAGCCCTTTTGTCTGGGCTTACACCCCTGACAAGGCTATAAAGCTGCCCTTCACGTACGGTTGTATGTTTCCAAGAACAATGCAGTCCAGGAACTGTCAGGAGCATCTGGATGCTGTCACAACCTCAGTGATAGCACAGACGACTTCTGGATTGAAGAAGGGGGGGGGGGTGTGTCTACCTCCACTGGGCTGACATGTTAATTTTCTAGAAGCCTGAGAAGGGTGAGAAGTAAATCGAACATGGACAAGTAATTGCTGGTTGAGCAAAATACACAGAAAAATACCTTACTTGCTCAAAAATCTGGATGCAAGTGTGTAGACCACCTAACATTATTTCTGCAAAACCTTTTCACATTCATTTCCAATAACCCTCAAAAAAATAAAAATAAACAATTAAGGCATCAATAGGCCACATTCTTTGAAGCTGTAATTCTCTCCCCCAGGAGCGCAGCCAAACTCCCAGGACAAAACAATGGGATTGTTTTACACAGTACTGCTAAGTTCCAAAAGAAAACCAACCATAATTCCCTTTACTCCTCAAAAATGCATTTCCTTGAAACAGAACACGCCAGGAAGCAACACCTTGAGCTGCACCATTGTGTCTCACGCTGGGATAAAATCCCAAACCTACCAATTCCAGCCTTGGCATCTTTAGGCTTTGCTTTCTCCTCGTGTCCCTTAAGACGCCTCCCCAAGGCAGGGTGCTGGCGAGCATCTCACTGAGACACCGGGGGCTGACTGCATGCGTCTTTTCCCCAGCAATCAGCATCCCTTCCAGCGAGTGCCTGCGGAATCACGCTCATCCCTTTGTGGGCTAAAATGCTGCTCTTCAGGATGAGTACAGGAGAAAATGGTGCCACGCTGAGCACCTGGGATTGGAGGGATTGCAGGTGTGCTCCAAGACCATCACTCAGTACATCAAAACCAGATTCCTCTTTGTAAGAACATCTCACCCAGAAAGTGGGAACATAACTAAGGCTGTACTTGAACAAGGACACCTACAACTTGCCACTAGGTGTCATTCCAACTTCATTTTCATTGCATGAACAAAAGTACGGAAAACAAAAGCGCCCAGAGATTTGCACCTCAGCTAATAAAAAGTCTGCAGCTCAGCGAACCCTGGAACAGGCATTTGTTACCTGTGTTCTCCTGGCTAATTCAGTACCAGAGAAAGTCTTCCAAAAAACCCTGTGAGCCAAATAAAGAATTACCAGTTAAAAGCCGAAGAAGGAGATTTTAAAAATTAAATGAAAGAGCAGAAAAAACATTTCAGACATTTTCACTTCCAAAATCCCCAAACAAGGCGCTCCTGAAAAATGTAAACTCCTGAGACTTAAGACAGATCAAGCACTGAGAGGCTCCTGTGGAACATATATGAAGACAGATGATCAAGATAATTCACAGTGAAGAGCTTCTTAGAGGACACATTGAAGGCACCTAACTATGGCTCAAAATTACAGCACTTTGCCTGTCCCCAGACACCCCAGACCCAGCTGCAAAGGTGCCACAATTGCAAGCATAAAAAGCACCCCAGGAACTGTTCTTAAGCTGACCTTGCAACACAGCAGTTGGACCATCACAGTCTTCCAGACAGAGTGAAAACAGAAAGATCACCGATGACTCCAAGGGAGGGACATCTGGACGGAGCTCTGCTCATCTCTCCTCTGCCCACACGTTATTGTCTGGGTGTAACAGTTCCTGCAAATACTGAATTTAGAAAAAGAAGAGCGATTGAGCCAAGAGTGCTATAACCAAACGATGGAAGGACAGCCCATAAAGACTTTCCCCATGTTTACACTGATTTTTCCATGCCAATAAAAAAACATTGCATTTGTGAAGAGAACTAGAGTTCTTTTTCTAGAAAACCCAAAGCCCCTTATGGGATGGACTCGGTCCTCTTTGGTGCAGTTCCCTAGCAGCAGGATGCCTGAAGACCACAGACGTCTCCATACCACAAAGGGGCAAGCTGCAGCTCTCCAGCATCACTCATGTAGGTAAGTGCCAAATTACTTCCCAGCCAGTGTCATCACAAAAACCTGACGCTGGCTGGAACCTATATAGCAACATCTCGCTTCCCAAAATATATTTCACCCCAAACTCACCACGAATGACATCGCTCCCAACTTTTACTGGTGAAAAACCAATTGCTGAAAAGAGCAACAAAGCAAAAATTGTCACAGATGAGAGGATTCCTGTTCTGCCTTGTAAAGGTGGAGAAACCACCCTGGTCAGACCAGAGCTCAGCATCCTGACCTCCTCTCCACCTTCATTTATCCCCCACCCCCCAAGAGAATGCAGGAGGGAACAGCTTGGGTAGACACCTGCACAACGCCTGTGCATTTTGATGGTCTAGTGGTTAAAGGGAAGTCTCAGGTTCAAGAGGTCTTGGCTCAGTTCATCAGTTTGATGTCCTCGAGTGGGCAAAATACCTGTTTTAAGGATAAACAGGCAAGATAATCTGGGGTGGGCCATGAAAGCATCCAGGAGGTAAGAGATCACAGTGCCTGGGTGTGATGCTCCAAACATGTAGAAGACACTTTGAGTAATGGCTCAAAACCAGAATCCCTCAGAGAGCATCCTGCCATCTCTTAATGTACAAGCTAAGAACAATTTTCCAGTTGATATTTCTCTTAGAGTAGTTGTTGCTTTTGGAGAGCTGTTTGCAGTAATATGAGGGGCACTGAACTGTTTACGCAGCAAATGTGGCAAGCTGCCTCTTTTGTCAGAAATCACATCTAGTTTATAGTTCATGGTAACAAACCAGGGAAAACTACAGGAGAAGGTAAAAGAAGCTGAAGAAACTTCTTTTGCAGTCCACAGAGTTGAAAAAACCCAGTTTTTAGCAATTCTGTTGTGATCTTTAATGCTGATGGAAGAAAGACTGTGTGTGACATAGTAGGATGGCCACTTGAGGAAGGGCAGCCTGAAAAGAATGCAGTTTTCAAAATAATATGCAATGACGCAAAGGATTTAGAATTCACCCCTGCTACATACACTGCCTGTCCACAGGTTTCCTCTGCTGTATTCCCTATCACACGCTTGGGCGCCCCAGGCTGTGCTCTTGGTGGTTATAGCCCATCCCTGCTTTGGGCTGGGAAGCACATCCCTAGAAATTCTTTCTTTTCTCTTAGCACAGAAAACTCAAGTCTTCTCCCCCTGAAGCAGCACTGCTCTGCTGTTTGCTGACCAGAAGTGGCTGTGGCTAGTGCAGTTAGAGCTCCCTGGAGATGTGACCAACCACTTAAAACCTTGCTGACACTAAACCACAGCAGCAGAGACATCAATCCTGGATGGAAAGGCCATGCTCGCCAGCCCCTTGAGCTTGCACAGCCTTCACCTCTAGCCCAGAGCTAAGCAAGCGCTTTCCAAGCACACAGCATGAAGCAAACCATATGGCTTCATATGAAGTTTCAAGAACCAGCGTTCTCCTTCACTGCAGCTCTTGTCTCTGCTGGCACAAGAGGCTGAGCCCACCCTGAGACTGTGCCACCAGCCCCGCTTTATGGCTCTGACTAGTTGGGAAGGTATCTCAGCAGGCTTGCATAAAGCCCGACTCTAGAGCCCTCACCTCCCCTGGGAAGCCCCTTTACAAGAAGCCCCCACGGCACCATCCAGCACAAAGAAACCCGAAAGGCAGCTTTCTCCTGTTGAATCTAAGGCACACCTAACAGCTCTAAGGTGTCTGTGCAACGTCTCCAGGGTACTGACACTGCTGACACTCTAGGATTGCACCTCCACTACTCAAGCCCCGACCCTGACACCCTGACGCTATGGAGCCGTCTGCAGCCACCCCAACTGCTCCCACCACCACTTCGCTGTCCCAGAACAGGGATGGTGGCACTGGGGCAGAGCCGGCATGCAAAGCAGGGGAGCCCTGTAAAATCTGCAGACCGGGAACAATACCTGGAACCACTGAAGTTCTGGTGAAGTGATGTGGTCGGTATTGCTAGTCTGAAGGGCACAGGACATGTAACAGGTCACAGGCATGACAGGGCCGTGCGGCACAGCAAGAACAAACCCTGCACGGGAAGCACGGGTCTTGCTACAAATAAGGGAAGGATAATTCAAGAGGGACAGCAAGGAACCCCTGAAAAACCTGCCCCGCCAAAGACATCTCTCTGCATAGCGTGAAGTTCCTGCAGGACAATAATCCTCCTCCCACCCCTCCCTCAGGAGCACTCAAAGGAACTGGACTACAGCTCCGAGCTCACAGTACTGCAGCATGGCTGCCAATTTGCACGGCGGCTCTCGCACAGCTTGAGTAGCCCTTGATGTCACCAGGCGGGTGGCAGCCCCTGGGGGAAGCCTCGCAGCTTCCCAGCCATCATGGAAAACTGCTGCCTGGCATCACTTCAGCGAGGAACTGGTGGGCAGCACGCCGGTGAGTCAGAGCTATCCTACTCCTAACTGTTTGTGACTCATACCAGCTTCACTGCAAAGGCACCACAGAGTCTGACTAAAGCAGCTCAAAATTTGTGTATATACAACTTTTAAATACATATACACACCCTCACACACGTGTATGTGCACACACACATGCATGTGCATACACATAAAGTGATTTTTTTTTGTTTGCAAGTGAGAGAAATATAGCGCTCTGGAATTAATAAATAACTGTGAACAACCAAGCTCCTGGGCTACAGAAAGAGCTCTTCTCCCCACGTGGCTCCTTGATTTGTGTATTACTTGAGGCTCTGAGCTGTGCCCCTGTTTCTGGCACAAGACCCTGTGGCAAGCTCACAGGGTGGGATGGCCACCATGAGGTTCCCTTTCCTCTGCACAGGGGGACACCTCCTCATGGATACAGGGGGCACCTGGAGGGAGGGAGGGAGGAACCTGGATGTTCCTCACTGAGAGTGTGCACAGCAAAGGATGCTGCACACCTACACCACAGAGAAGACATCTGAAAAGACGCCTGGCAGGTCCCAGCCCAGTGTTCAGCCAGTGTACTGCTGCTGGTAGCGCAGGTTGAGCTCCCGCAGCTCCCGCTCCCGAACCCGCCGTGATTTGTTGGATTTGGTGGAGCGGCTGGAGCGGGTGGACTGTGCGGATTTGGTGCTCTGGCAGCGGGAAGATGCCCTCTTGAGAAGGTTTTGTGAGATGGAGCGGTGTAGATTCTTCATGGATGATGATGCTGCCATGCTGACCACCCAGGGGTGCTTCAGGGCCTGAAGGGCTGTCATCCTGTCACTGGGGTCCACCGTGAGCAGACGGTCAATGAAATCCTTGGCCAGGTTGGACACACTGGGCCAGGGCTGAAACATGAAAGAGATCATTAGAAAGAAACATCCCAGCACAGGTCTGCTGATTAATTCCTCCCATGCCCAAAAGGCACTTCAGGGCATTCTGGTTCTTCTGTTGTCTCTTTCACCCTCAAAATTTCCAAGGTGTAACCAACAGATTCTGCCCAAGGAAAATGAGACATACTTACTTCAAAAGGCTGTTAGAGGGAGAGGCTGAATTAGTGGGAAATGACTACAGGTGCATAGGTGCAGGGTGGGTCCCTCCAAGCAGCGGCGCTCAGCCCACCCAGTAGCTGACCTTGGATCCCAGTCCCCCCAGGTTCCTCAAGTGTACAGACACCTCCACACACACACATGCGATCTCAGTCAATCCCAAGACTCAACCATCACTGCAGCAGCTGGCTGGGATTTCCCTGGTCCCTCTGGCCACCAGACCCTCCTGCAGTCTCATCCTTGACCTTAGAGACACACACACACACATATCCCCAGCTCCCACATCCCTTCACCCCCTTGTCCAGCTCCACCTTCACCAGCAGTCACACACTCAGTCACATGCTTGCACGCCCGTGCTTGCTCCCGTTGCTGTACCACAGACACACACAGGCTCCCAGACCTACACCCCTCTCCAGGTGCTGGCCCTGAGGCCTCCCACCTCACTCCCATCACCTTCCAAAATCATCCAGCTATTACAAAAAGAACTGTCACTGTATCCCACTGAAGACCCTCCCCAATCCAAGTGCTCTGTATCTGATGAGGCCATGACTGCCGGAGTGCTAGCTGTACTGCTCACAGAGGCTGGATCCTCGCACCAGACCCCTGGGGTTCTATTCTGACCCTTCACTTTAAGGTGCACATCTAGCGAGCCAGCACCGACCTCTGCATCAATCCTGAAGCAAAGACTAGGGAGAATTTTTCTGCTGTGGTACTCTTGTCTCGCTCCCACATGGAAATCTAGGAGATGTTGCTACTGCTCAGTCCTGGAACAGCCAACTCTGCCCAGCTGGAAACAGTCCCATAGAACAGTCTGAGTATATATAAATGTTAGAGATAAGGAATTTCCAGGAATGCTTACCAAGGAAAGGGGAAGGGATTTTTTTACAAAATACTAGCTTTAAAGAAACAAGCTCAAAGTAGTTAATTAGCCCTATAATATATTTCTCCTATATCCCCCAGTACGCCAAAGTATAGCCATAAACAAGACAAACACCTACAGCCACGCATGCTGCAATTGCTTAATTTCTGACAAAATACCATATTTGTGCTAACGTGAGAACATCACCTTTAGCATGAGGTGAAGGGTGGGCTGTGGACAAAGCTAGGAAGAAAACTGGCAAACTCCACAGTAAGGCTGGAGTGGAGGCGGCAGGTATGGCTAGCATACAAACCCCAAGTGTCGAATGGACACTGGCAAGAGCAGGTTTCTGCAGTCGCTGCGTGTTGTGTGGGTCTCACCCCTCCTGAAACCACCACTATTGACACATCCTAAGCAGCGTTAAAAAAAGCCTGAGCAGATTCATGCAACAAAGTGAAGATTCAATACAATAACGGAAACAGCATGTGTGGTTAAAAAAGGAAAAGGCTGCTATTCTCTGTCTTTCTTCTCTTCGTTTTCTGAGGAAGAAAAGAACCCAGTTATTTTAAAATTCAGGGTCCACCAACAGTACGGTCAGATATGATTACCTCTTCTTGTGCATAAGGTTCAAAAAAGGTATGTCCTGATTTTTTTGAGGTTTGCAATTTATTGCTACTGAAAGCAATTTTCTCTTCCAAAAGACTCAGAGGCACCAGGCAGGAGAGCCAATCCACGGCAGGATTTTATAATGAAAGGCAAGGTGCTCAGTTACAGCACTGCTCCTGGCCCCGGACAGTCAGTGGCATGGCCAGGAAAAAAGAACTGAAACTCCAGCTAAGGAACCGGCTGCTAGAATGACCAGGGTACAGAAAGTCTTATTTTACAAGCGATGACTAAAACAGCCCAGCTTACTCAGTTTAGCTAAAGTGGGCTATACAATCACTGTCAATAACTGGAAGAGAAGAGAGTGAAAATGACATGAACTACTTGATATAAAGAAAATACCGGTACATGAGTAAAAAACTGCAAGCGTTCCTGAATGTATTCAAGATAGAGATGGAAATACTTTGAGCCAGAGTGCTCAGGAAGGAAGCACAGCCTTCTCCTGCAGATCAGACACCACTTCTGCGCTTTGAAATCACATCCAAAATCCACTCCCCTCCACGTTTCAAGAACAAAATCAGTTAATAAAAAAAAAAACCCTTAAAATTCAAGCTTTTCTGTTTCCTGCTTTCAGATATAACTAGTTTGTCATGACCTGCATTAAATCACTTTCTCTTAGCTGACGAAATGCATTTGGACAGTGAATGTAAGAAAAAAACAGGCGCTTGTTAGAATAGCACAATCTTTGTCCCTAAAAAGGGACAATCTTTGATCAGAGACTTGTTATAGTGTTCATTTATAAAGAGGATAAATAAAATAGCAAAAAACCTTTTCAAATGTAGCAAAAACTACAATAAAGGTTACAATTGCAATTGAACACACTGGTCTGTTTTGCAGAACTACGGACCCTTTGAAGAGCTCAGCCTTTATGCTATTTATAGCAACAGAACCAAAGGGCCAAATCTGCCATGGGGTGATCTAAATCGTGTTTCAAGTCTATAGATTTCCTACCAGACTTCTGGATAAGGCACTTCCTTTGTTAAATAACAGTGAAGAGAATCAACTTGCTGTGTTCGGTCTTTATCGGCATAACCTCAGGTAACACCAGGGCCGTACCTGCCAGCACATGAAACTCCACACCTCCAGCTACGGACGGCCTTTGGCTTCTCTCTTCCACAGATGGACGCAGCCAATCAACACCCAACAAGAGGTTCTGCCCCCACTTTTACCAGGCTAGCCTTCAAAAACTTTTTTAAAAAACACTGTTCTGTAGCTTTTTTTTTTTTACTCATTTATCAGCTACTCACACAGTTAAACCCACAAATTCATCATGACTCATCCACAGCCCATTAATTTCCAATCACTTCTTACCTCGTCCTCCTAGCAGAACAGAAAGCTCACCCCATTCTGTCTCCTTCACAGAGGACTCGTTTTCCACTCCCCAAATAACACTAATGAGATGCCTAGGCTAACCATATGTCTATGCAGTTTACTGACTTTAACTCAAAGTGGTATTATATGCTGGTGAAAAATTCTACTCTCCTGGCAATAACTATTTAAGAACTCTTTACCACCATTTTCATTATTGTTGCCAGTGATTGAGATGACTGAGATACCTTGAAACAGCTTTTGTCCCACTCAGATAGAGAAAACACATTTACACAACTCCAACCCTGTTGGTTTTTCCTGGGATGTTTCTTCTCATCTTATCTAAAACCTTTTACCTTTCTGAATATTGTCCCTCACAGAGATACAATCATGCCAGGATCTGCATCCTCTCTTTTTCTACTTAAATCCACAGAGATGCAAGAGATGCACTCAATTGAAAAATACATGAGGACTGACAGAACAATACTTTTCTGGGAAATACACCTCCAGGACATGCAGGAAAGCATTATTTCCTCTTGCACATGTTAGTAATGGCACCGGCCTGGACCTTGAGGCAACCTGAGAGCTACTTTGCCATCCAGATGCATTCAACCTTCAGTAAAGCAATGGCTGTCCAACACAGAGCAGGAGATTCTGGAGGGTGAAATGAGACTCTAAACACCAGGAACAACATTACTTCCATCATTCCAAGTCATATTAAAAGATGGCCAATGTGGTAATATAGAATTTGAAGAAATCCATGAAGAACTTATCATTCTGAAAACCTACAAACTGTAAATAACCAGCCTGAGCCTTGAGCGGCCTGTGCATTGCACCAGCCCAGTTTAATGAAACCTAAAGAACAATAAACTCCAAACAGGAGCAAATTGGATTTCTCATTATTCCAATTACTCTAGTGCCATCAGAAACATTGAATATGGAGTACTTGCAATTAAATTTTTCTTCTGGTCAGCAAACATAAATCAGTTTATTGATCTGTTTATGCAGCCAGAGATTTTATCTGCTGCACCATACACATCTTTGGTTTTATTTCACTGAAACCTTTTCTTTAAAAATAAGTGAGGCTGCATGCTACTGAAGCACTGAGTGGAATGAATGTAGCAATTTTCAACCCTGGTCCCTGGAGAAACATATCCACTCTCCAGAAACCTTGCATCAGTTGGCAAAACAGCAGTTTTAACTTGGCAAGACCCCAGGACCCCTTCCAACTAATACTGCAAGGCAGCAGCAGGAGCTGTGTAAGAGCTGAGGAAGGCTGACACTGGTGTGTTTGGGGAACACCAAGAAGGACATGAGTGCAAGACACGAGGTGCACTCACATGACAGGACTGAAGCAATCTAGATGAGATTTTGCTCCTCTGAAGAGAAAGAGAGAATGGCTTGGAAGGAAAATGCTTCCATCCAGTGGCCATGAAACACTGCATCAACTAAACCCCATCAGAGAGCCTTGCCTTTAATCTCACTGCTGCACTGACAAGTTCCTTTCTTTTGTGGCACAAAAATACCACAAAAATGAAGAGAAGTCACCAATACTTGTTCACCTTGCACTCCAGTTCCTCTATGAACTGATGTCAAATGTAATGCAGTTTGAGTGTAACTTCTGTGCTGTTCCCTGTTAGACTACACTCCTCCAGAGGGTAAGGTACTACAGTAGTTCTGTTCTCTTCCTACATATCATAAAAAAAAAAACAAAACAAAAAACAAAACAGCCATATTCTGAGCAGGCCCTCAGTGGTACTTGCTGAGTGCCAGCAGAGACCTCCTACAGGTGACCAGCTTTTCAATCAACTGCAATCAGGTCCTCTGTCTGGGATAGCTGGTGCAATACCCATTTCACAAACCTCATTTCTCAGGAGACAAACACTGGACAAGCTAGTTTAATGCTGGAGACTACTGGCCCTCATGTTGGAGGACTGAACATCCCCTGGAAAGTAATGTCTGTCTGTAACTCCAGAATTTAGCAGAGTGGCTAACACCACAATCCAGCAGAATTAAAAAAAAGGGAAAAAAAAAAGGGGGTGGGGCAAAGAGCTGCAGTAAGTAAACCCAAACAGCTCACCCTACAGCAGAAATAATGAGGGTCCCTGCAACAACCAAGGGAAACAACAGTTTGTCTTTACCCTCCAGTGCAGGCTCAGCAGGGTGTGAAGGAGGGTATCTTACCATCATCTTGCTATCCTTTATCTAATGATCAAGAAGCACTGGTGAAGACTTAACAGCTCATGCTTACAGGACAACAGCTCTAAGGCACTCTCCCCTCTGTTCACCAGACGGGAGCAGGACTGCTGGGTTTCTGAGATCAGAAGAGATGAGATGCAGTAAAGCCTAGTACTACTATAACCTTACATTACAGAAAAAACAAAGCAAACCAAAGCAAAACAAAAAAAAAAAATAATCAACAAAGCCACAACCTACCTAGTAACTAGCACAAACTTTCAGGCATGCAGAGATCCCTAGGAGGCAGGAAAGCCTGCTGAACTTTCTCTAGTGACTGTGAGGATATTTGAAACAGAAAACCAGCAATTAGTAACTCATGATCTTTGAGATGAGCTGTGCAGTCATCCGTTCCTCACTTCTATCTTTCATGCAGTTATCCAATGCAAAAACTGAATCCAAGAGGCCTCTCAGGGAGAGGGGAAGGAAGATGGGCTGTAAAGATGTACATGGACATCATATATCTAAGAATTGCAGTTACTGGCAGAATTCCCTCCTCGTCAGAGTGCCTGTCCCTTTGCATCCCTCCAGGCCCAGGTGACACCTTTCAGCACCCCACACCTCCATAGACAACCTAAAGTGGGACCACATAGTCACTCATGTGGCACAGGGTCACTGATGCTCAGACTCCAAAGTCTCATAGTTCTTTCACTGCCTGGTGAAACCATGAATGAAGTTGGAGATGGCAACCTGGCAGATTTCAGACAGATCCATTTCTAACAGGTGACCTGTTTCAGCCTGACTACAGCATTCTCCAAGCCAACAGCAACTCCTCCCTGGTCATCCGAGAGGTCTTCTCAACTCCACAGGCACAGCCCTTGGTGCACAAGCCTACACACACAGAGTGAAGCTTCTTGACATTTTCTCCAGAGACACAAAGCCGCAGAGGGATCTTCTGGTTAGTCCTGTGCAAATAAAAGAAGAATCAGTCCTCTAACTTCCAAGCTTTGCTTTTAGTCTTGACAGTACTCACTGAAGGAAAAATACATATTGATTTCCTGATTCGTACTCAAGTTACGTGTTGTTTTCAGGAGAACTGACATGAGCTCTAAGGACAATGTTAATGGGAGGATGAGGACACCCAGAACTGCAAAGGCCTGAATTTCCCTTGCCAGTTGGTCTTTACAACAACATTAAGCACAAAATATGTTATCACAGCTGCAAAAGATTGCTCTTCGGTCAAAAATACTGCATCCCAATCCCAAAGCACCAGGGAGGCTGAGAAGCCCTATAGCAGCAGACAGGTTCCTGCCAGGTTCACTACAGAAAACCATCAGTTGGATACGTTAAAGTTTTACAAGACAAAAAAGATTTATTGGGAGTGAGCCTGCCCCAGCAGATACATTGGGTTGAACATGTGCACCTGGTTGGAGGGACTGCCCTCGTATCGTGCCCTTGTCACTGTTAACAGCAACGCTCCATGCCACAGAAGATAAGCACACCACCCCCATTTGATGCTGCAGTCTCCACCATGCCAACACAGTTTGGTTTGTGCAACCACAATGAGCCAAACCAGGGAGCCTCTGGTCAGTTTGCTGCAGGGGCTCTCAGCCACCGTTCCTTGGCATGATTCACCAGGTGGCTGCAGAGGCAGCTAGATCAGCCCAGGTGAGTGACTGGCACAGAATCCAGAATTAGCAGTACTTCAAGTACAAAATTCATGCCACAGTCTGTCTCACGGCCTTAATGACAACGGGAGAAACTCCCATGGTGGAGATCTGTAGCTCTGGCCCCCCAGGAATGACAGCTGCTGCTTCCAAAGCGCACCAGGATTTCCTACAAAAGCATCCCCTGAACTCATAAGCTGCATAAAACACAGGGCACGCTGCTGACCCACGAATTCAGCCCTGCTAGATAATACACTCGGGGGAAAGCAGCCTCATTCACAATGCCTTCAAGAGCTCTCAGGTGTGCTGTTTTATTCAGACTCAGGCTCCGAGTCTGGGGGAGGAGGAAAAGCAAGAGATCCCCCCCAGGTGTCACTTAGGCTAGGTGATTTTGTGCAGTGCTAGGCCCTCTGTGACTAAATCCCGCCACCCCCCGCTGCTTATTATTCACATCAGCATAAAAGCTGTTGAGGCGCTGTCCATGCCAGCATGCAGGGAACAAACATGTTACTCTCCAGTCTGAACAACCAACCCGCCTCTTTCACTTACAGCTGAAGTGAGCACGAACCTGGCGCACACCGCAGAGACCTCCCAACACACACATCTGAAATGAAACGCTGACCTGCGTGACCAACGGGGGTCTTCTCGTCCAACTGAACTTAACCCGGGGGGCTGGGAACCAGCACCCTGCAGGCTGAGCAGCTTTCAGGGCTGATTTCAGATACCAGAACAGAGTCCCTGAATTTTATCCTGCCTGTGATGGGAGCGTACACTGCTGTCCAGCGGTAACCAAAACTTCCACTGCACAAGATAACAAGACAACTGTTTTATGCTGGCTTTTTACTTGTTTTTACCTTAAAATACATGGCAAAGACATTTCTAACCCATTTTCCTGTTGGACACTAGTTCTTTAAAATATTTCTGTTATATTCAGGTTTCTAAGCTACTTTCCCCCTGCCCCAAGTATTTTTTTAAAATCAGATTTCAGAGGTCTCTAGATGTCAGCAGTACATCTTCCACCAGATACACAGTTGCACCCCTGTGAGGACTGGCCACGCACACACCATGCTTCAAGAAGCTGCAAAGACCACCCCGACCTGGGCAGGCAGAATTCTTAAGAGGAGTTTGCTCTGGATGGTAATTACACACATCAGGACAAGCCTTTCTTGCCCTGCAGAACATACGTGGGATGCAAGGCTTGCAACAGCTCTACCTCTAGACACACCTGGCCATACCGCTGCTCAGAACCGTGTACGTGTCCCTGTACGTACCTCCACTCTGTGCTCACCCACTGCTGCTGTTTACAGTCCCACTGAAGACATCTGGACCATTAAAAACATTAACAAGAAAGTCAATCTGGACACAGATGGCAGCCAGGTATCACCAATATGGACAGCAAAGGCTTGCTTTTTTTCCCCCTCCACAAAAACAACTCAATCCAACATGTATCTGTGGTGGTGGAGGCAGGGCACATCATTTTCTACCACTTCTCAGAATAGCTGCATTTTAAAATTCAGATGTCTTTGGTGGTAGAGAAGTGACAGGCTGTTAGTTTTTACTAAAGGTCCCTAAGTATTCTTTGCATTGCATCTTTCACACACTCACACTAATGTAGCAGTTTTGTCTAATTTAGGAGGTTCTTACATGACTTCAGAAAATGGAAAGGGTCGGCTCTGAAAGTGCAAGCTGGGCACAGCAACTATGAGATGTCAAGTGCTAAACCAGCCTAGGACTGTGCTGGGGCTCCAACAACGACAGGCTTGCACAGTCCTGGGCATCGCTCAGCCCACGAGCAGTTGCAAAGAGGTGATCAAAACCAAGCACTTCAAAAGAACTGGAACAAGAAGTTTCCAATGAAAAGATGTAATGTGCTGAAGTCTGCACAGGACGGATTCCCAAGCATTCAGCATTAATTTGTTGATGTGGGGAGGAGGAATAAAGGAAGGATGAAAGAGGAAAAATACAACAGCCCTTTAATAATCCACAGCATTATAAGTATGCGCAGCCATCTGGTGCTGTGAACTTCCATAACCCAGCTTTCTGAATGGAAATAGCCAGCTGATTTTCCCTGTACAAGCACTGAGTATTCAGCTAGAAACATGCAATAAAATTACAGCAGCTACAAAAAAACCACAAAACACAAAGCTTTTCTCTACAGCCAGGGATGGCTCTTCTAACTGTAATGTCCAGGGAAATAACTGGTATGTTAAAATAGGGTAATACCAGGTTTTAGCTTGGATCACTTCAGACACATCTCTTCAAAATATGTCAGCAAGTTACAGTTAGATACAGGGGACTTTAACCACTGCCTTGACTGAGAAATCATATATTGAGAAAACTCAGGGTCAAGAGACCTGGACTCTAAAGAATACAGGTGAAAAGACAAGATCACTGAATACAGACTGCTGGAGACAGTCATCAAAAAAGGCAAGCAGTGGAAGGAGTCAGAAATTTCCAACGGTATTGCTATAGCACCAGTTCACAATAGCATTTGCCGTAACTAAACTTGGGAACACCTATCTCAATCTATTCGTAACATCTGGGTATCCTGACATCTTCAGTGCTTTTTTTCTCCAAAGAAAAATTCAGATTTGATCTGGATTATGATCTCTCATTCTTAATTATCTTAAGAGATCATAGAACAGTTTGGGTTGGAAGGGACCTTAAAGGTCATCTAATTTCAACTCCCCCTGCCATGGGCAGGAACACCTTCCACTAGCCCAGGTTGCCCCAAGCCCCGTCCAACCTGGCCTTGAGTGGGGCAGCCACAGCTGCTCGGGCAGCCTCTGCCAGTGCCTCGCCACCCTCACAGTGAAGAATTTCTTCCCAACAGCTCATGTAAATCTCCCTTCTTCCAGTTTAAAGCCACTGCCCCCTGTCCTGCCACTACATGCCCTTGTAAAAAGCCCCTCTCCAGCTTTCTTGTAGGTCCCTTTAGGTACTGGAAGGTGCTCTAGGGTCTCCCTGGAGCCTTTTCCAAGCTGAAGAACCCCAGCGCTCTCAGCCTGTCCTCACAGCAGAGCTGCTCCAGCCCTCGGACCATCTGTGTGGCCTCCTCTGGACCTGCTCCATCAGGTCCACGTCCTTATGTTGGGGGCCCCAGAGGTGGATGCAGCACTGCAGGGGGGTCTCACCAGAGCAGAGCAGAGGTGAATCCCCTCCGTCACCCTGCTGGCGCTGCAGCCCAGGATACTGGTGGCTTTCTGGGCTGCGAGCGCACATTGCTGGGCCATGCTGAGCTTCTCACCAGCCAACACCCCCAACCCGCTCTCTGCCCAGACTGTATTTGTGCCTGGGATTGCCCCAACCCACATGCAGGACCTTGCACTTGGCCTTGTTGAACTTCCTGAGGTTCACACAGCAAAAAGATGTATTGGCTAAGAACTGGAACTGAAGCTAATACGCATTTGTTTCTACATACCAAATCAGAGTAACAGTTTAAGCAAGAAACGGCGGTGTCCGATACCGAGGAAAAATCTTCCCCCAGGAGGAAGAATATCTTTTATCACGACGATTAGTGCAGTGGAGGAGGGTGAACAGATAAGCTTATAACCTTCCACATACACACACTCCCACAGGCTTCAAGCTGTTGATGCACAAGCCCTGGGTGCTTACAAGAGAAGGAATGAGGGGGAGTAAATCTTAAGACAGTCTTAGCTGTTAGTCCAACTGTGCCCTGCTCCCTGGCTGGCAGCAGCTCTCCTCTACTGCTTGGGACAGCATGGAGGCTCCTTGAACCCAAGCACCAAATGCACCATGCAGGTGTGGAGCTGGGCTGAAACCACCAGCAGTGCCCAGGCTCCAGCAGAAGAGCAGCACCTGCCCCGCTGCCTGGCTTGGCTTTCCTTTCTTCTTTAGTCACAGTTTCAATTTTAATCAGATTCCAACCCAGGCATGGGTCAGAGGTGGCAAAATGTCCCTTTGTCCATCCAAGCATTTCCTGAAAGCCCACGTTTAGGTATCTAAGTGCTTTCCAAGTTAGGCCAGTATGGCCCAATCTAATGACATTCCTGTTTCTCTCCCAGAAAGTGCTGGTTTGGGTAGGCAAGGTGGATATAAACTATTGCCACTTAGAAAATTTTTAAGTGCACAAAACAACAGGAGACACTAGAAGTAGGTTCACTTGTTTTAGCACATTTCAGTCCTGGGTGACTGGTTTACAGTGGTCTTTCCTAGCATTATTTGGGATGTTTTTGTTAGAAACCAGAGCAGGACAACTGTTCCGGATCCCGCTCCACTGCATTTCTCCTTATTATCTTCTCAGTCTCTTTCAGCATCCAGAACTATTCAGTGAAGGAGACAGATCCTGCTGAACAACAAAGTATGTCACTGGAACTGCATATACACAACAAGGAAAAATTATAGTAGGGACCCCTCAAACATCCCTAGCCTACACATACCTAATTCTGCATCTATAATCTTATACTGCTGGGATTTTATTTTTCCTCCCTGTTCTATCTTACCCTGTTCTTTCCTGCATTGGTTGGCTTTGGGGTTTTGGGTTGGGATTTTTGTTTGGTTGGGTTTTTTTTGTTTGTTTTTTTCAAAAAGAAGCTCAAGTTTTCAGTTTGCTATGTGGAATCACACTAACTACTGTCAAGCCTGGCCATCCCCCATTTGAAGAAGGCTGTGGAGAAGATCTGGGTGAGAGTTGACAAGATGGCCAGGGGTCTGTGACACACAGCCTTCAAGAAGGGGTGGAAAGAGCTCAGCTTGTTCAGTATGGCAAAGAGAAGTCTAAGGGCAATCTAATAGCAGATTACATTTATTTGAAAGTAGTTACAAGGATTACAGGGCCACACAGCAGGTCCAAACAATACAAGGGGCAATAGGAGAAGCTGCGCTTTGTAAGGTTGGTATCAGGAGATACCAGGGAAAGGTGGTACAGCCCTGGAAAAGGTCCTCACCAAGGTGAGGGATCTCCATCCTCAGAGATCTTTTTCAAGACTCAGGAAGACAAAGTAACAGCCAACACGATCTACTATGGGGAACAGTCCCATCTCAAGCTGAATGGGGTTCAAGGTCTCCTGTAACCGAGGTTTCTATGATTCTAGTGCTTCTCCTCCCTGTCCCTGGACAGCACTGTCATGTCCCCCACCATGGCAGCAGCATGTCCCTCCTTTCTACATGCACCACTGCCCAGGCTCCATCCCACATACTTAACAGGGTCAAGTGTGCCACAAATCGTTCGAAAATAAACATGTGCTGATCAGCTCTCTGGATAAATTTGGACTGATACTTAATTACCTTTCCTGCAGCAAAGATAGGAATTTAGATCTCTCTCCTGCTGAGCCACTGAATTTTGTAAAATTCATAGAAATTTCAGGCCTTTGAATTCTCCACATTGCTCAAACTGCGCTGAAACTGACCTTAGAAGTTAAATAGTTAGTTGTGGGAGACAAAGACAAAGAGCACAATTCCATAAACTTTCCTTCCTTGGGAAATCAGGATAAAAACAGGGCTGCAATGGACATCCAGGGATCATTCAATCCATCCCACAGTCCCTAAAGGATCCACCACAGATGCATCATCCCTGACAGATGACTGCCTAACTTGGTCTTCAAGACAGCTTCAGCAATCCTCTGGGTAAATTTTTTTTAGGAGTGGGAGACATTAGTATTGTAAAATGTCTAATGTGAATCCTTCTAAGTGCAATCTAAGGCTCTTGCTTGACTTAATCTGGAAAAGAGATTATTCCTTTTCCTCTTTGAAGCCGCTTTTTGTATATTTGCAAACGCTATGACAACACTTTCTTTAGGTCAAACAGTCAAAAATGTTTCAATCTTCCAAAGAGTGTGGATTTTTTGACTCACAATTGTTTTTGTTGATCTTCTGTCAAGTCTCTCCGCTTACCCTGCAGTGTTTTTGAAGGTCACTGCCTAGAAGTGTCTGAGCTGGAGCTTGGCACGCTGCAGCCACCACTAAACACAGCAGGATTACACCACACACAGCCTGTCTTTCTGTCCATACACCTCAGTACATTTGTGTTTTTCCACAAGTATGATATTGCTGTCTGGCATAATAGTTTGTGATTCATAGGCAGATCCTCTTCTGACAGGCCACCACCTTCTAATCTTCTGTTCTTCACCCATTTTTGTGCACTAATTTACTCTTACTTTAAAACATTTGCACCTGCTATTGAATTGCTCAAATTCATTAGGGCCATCTGGAATTCAATGCACTTCACAGCCCTTCCAATTCAATGTCACCTGCAAATATGAAGAACATACCTCCCCCTCCCTCACTGGGCTTGGTCAATAAACCCCCAAGTACCACTGGATCTTTGGCAATTTCTAGAGAACCATGGTCACTACATATTCTACTTTGTTGACGAGCCACTTTTTAACACAACAGGTTTGGGGAAATAGAATATTTGGTCCCCATGCTCTCCCTGCTTCACCTGTGGCGTGGCAGATTTTGAAAGTGCCGTATAGCAGAATCTGTCCGCTGGCTTCTGCCCCCAGGAAGACTGGAGAACATTATTTTCCTAGCTTCTAGGCAAAGAAGTTTTGCTCAGCATGAAGGGCAGACGAGGACAAAATGATTTGTAGCAGTAAGTGGAGAACACAGTTTCCCCCTTTTCCCCACAGTACTTCTCACCCACTGACACAGAAGGTATCAGCTGATGCAGAAGACATGTGAGGCAACGCTGGTTGCCCAAAGCAAGGGACAGGAGAAGGCTCCCTGCTTCCAGAAGATGAGGAATATTTCAAATTCTGCCTCTCCTTTGCCTGCAGACATGGGTAATTCAGATTCTCTGTTAACAACGGTTATCATGCTTACTCATTGGATTTACCCATACTGACTGTTTGGGAGCTCCATGTGCCTGGCATACATCCAGCGCACACAGAAGGTTTCCAAAGCAAGGCTATCAAGTGCTACTGTGGGTTTCCAAACAGGGATTTTTCAGACACCGTGGAACACTTTCATGAAATAGCTAAGTCCAATGTCAGGTCTAGCCTTGCCAAGCCCCTGTGCCAAACACTAGAGGTACAGGAACTCCTATGAATTCTGGAAGATGTGTATGCCATAAAACGATTTTACATTCTCATCTAAGAGCCAAGCTACTTTTCCTTAATTTTGCAATATCTGCCTCTTGAGCAAAACGGTAGCTTAAGAAAGCTATCAAGATTTCCTTGGAAAGCTAAAAGCAAATGAAAAAAATATGAAGGACTAAGTGGAAAGAGATAAGAAACTGTAACTCAGGTATTCCTATCAGCAGCCGATATAACAGTATATGAAGTCTTTTGAGTCATTACAACTATAACAAGAAACTTTTCTTACGTCTGAGGTACATAACCATTCTCAAACTCACCAGACTGAAAGAATCCCTTAGAAATTATTCTTTAGACACGGACAAAGATAGGAAACATGTGAATACTTCCCCTCTTAGACAGCTCAATTCTACCTTTTGTTAGGTACAAAAATCAAATTCATCAGTTATTCACTCAAAAGTGCCTGAAATGCTGGGTGCATTTGATATGTAGGGTGTATCATGCTGATGGAAGCTCACAAGCTATAGGCACACAGCCAGGCATACGTCCGCACCAGCAGTTAAGCATATGCTGCAGTAACAGCGGGTATCTCTCAATTGCCACCAGCAGAACGTTCTGCCTCTCCTCAACTTGTCCGCATGGCTCCCATTTTACCAATCAGCACTAATCTGGTGTATCAGTAAAAGCTCAGTTTTCAGGAAAATCCATAAAAGCATCCACTTAAAATAACAAATGTATTGGAAAACGTGCCTCAGATTTCTATCTTAGCACTCACTCAGGGCAGCAGGAGGGCAAAGCAGCAGAGTGGTGAGAATGGAGACAGCAGAAGCGTCAGCCCTGAAGCTCACGCTCCAAACCAGGGAGCTCTGATGCGCTGCTGTTGGGGTGAGCCGCCCCTTCCAGTGCAGAACAACTAACCCAGTTCCCTTGTGTCTACCAGCCCAAAAGCTTCAATTGCAATCTCATCAGATTTAGGGATTTCAGGGATTAGGTAAAGAGACTTCCAAGAAAAACTCCAGGTTTAGGAAGCACCTTTTTAGCCCTGCCGGGCTCAGTACCAACAGAAGCTCCCCAAAACAGGTTTTGCAGCTGAAGAGAGATCTTAACTATTTGAAAACAAAATCTTGACTTCCTACCTATGCCATTATGTATGCTGGTTGACTCCTCTTTTGTATCATCCTAGGGCAGGAGCACACTGCAACTGCTAGGGAAGTCACAAATGCTGGACAGAGGAAAACGGACACATCTTTCAATAGCAGGTTGTTCCAAGTATATCAGGTTCAACTGCCTCTCTCTAAGGCAGGGTCAATTACAGGCCGCAAAATGATTTGCCACAAGGTGCATGTTCACAGCCCTTCTTTGCAGACCTCAGCTTTGATTAAATAAAACTAGCTTTTGGGCAGCAGGGACAGCAGCTGGAACTACAGCCATGTGCCAGCTCTGCAAAGCCTCCGAGTCTGGTGCTCCGCCTGGTGGCTCCGATGGGAGCTAGGAAGGAAGGTGCTGTAATTTTCTCCAGAGTGGAACACGTTTACAGCACCCACCTGAAAGCTCACTTTAAAAATGTTTTACAGGTGTCGGTCAGGGCTCCCTGTGCCTCTAGAGTAGTACCACTGTTCTACTTTTGTATTTCCATAGGATGGACTGGAGCCATACCACCCTTAGGTCCTTGGCAGGCCAGATTTAGCAAATTCAGCTGAAGCAGTTTAAGATATTATGTCCATCCACTCACCCCACAACCTGCCATGATAAACTCCTGTGCATGTCACAGCACTGACGACACAGAACCAGACGAGTGCTTGCAGCTCAAGGGCTGCACCTAGCACAAGCCCATCTTCAGGAGCAGCTGAACTTCAAACCCACCTCTGCCCAGAAGCACAGGCTCCTACCCCACAGCCATCATCTCCCAAAGGGAGGAGAGGACAGCTGTTGCATTTAGAACAGGCCAGGTTTGCACAGATCACCTCTCAAAGCTTGCAGAGCTGCAGTAAAAGCGGTTACTCTTTCTCCTTCCCATGGTCTTTTAGGAAACTCAATGTTTCTACCACATTCACTGGTGGAAATGCAAGGCGGCAGCAAGGTAAAAACCTCCTGCACTCTCAATACAACATAGCCCATCTGCCAGCCCCAGTGAAACACTGGATGCAGATGAGGTAGCATGGTCAAGCAAACCCCATCCTCCCTGCAGCTAAGAGTCATTTCTTGCAGATCACAGCTTTTTCCGATGCAGAATTGACGTTCTCACTCGCTAAACCTTGGTCTGTAGCAAGTAAGCATGCAGCAGCGTGCCTTGCCACTCAAAACAAACCCCTACTAAGGTATTGGAAAAACAACACATCTGAGGCACAGGTAGAAAGCAAAAGGTAAAAGAGGAAACTGCCTAGTCTGTTTTTAGGGACTGCAAAGGAGTCAAAGACACCAATGGCAGTTGATAGTTCAAATCCCTTCTGTTAATAATGTATATTCTGCATAGAGGGAGCTTAATATTCTGTTTCTACCCTACCAGTCCCTTTATCCCTACATCCCTGATTCTGCAGAAATACTATTCTGCCATTAATAGGATTTTATAGGGCCCAGAAATGCAGGAATGAAATACAGTATGTCAAATCACAGCATTATTGCAAGACCTTTTGCTTCAGATGTGGCTCCTGCCTTCCTCCATCCTCACAATAATTACGTGCCACATGCTGTGCATCACTTTTCCAAACCCTGTCAATTCACCCAAAAATCCTAACCAAAATGCTCAGCTGCTGCCCCTCCTCCTGCCTTGAACTCACAGGTGCTACTGGTATGGAGAGCAGCCCTAGGGAAAAGGGGCTGTGAATGAAACTACTGGGAAAAAACCACACTCCCCTTCTCCATGGAGACTCTCCTGCTTGCTTTGTTTCTAGGGCCTTCGAGGTTCAAGGCTTAGACAGAGCTTCCAGCCTGGGCTCCTCCACCTGACACACCAGAATAAATCCAAGCATTACAGTGCAAACAAGTCACCACTGTGAGGCAGGTGGTGTCTCCACCCTGTTGTTTTAATAGATGCTTCCAGCCACAGAAACCACAAACCCAAAGGAAGGGAAAGCCCAGCCAACTCACCTGCCACTATAGCCAGTCAGAAAATTCACTGACCTGATGACATGCCAGATTCTGTGAAATATACTCTAAATGGGGTGTTGCAGACTGCAGCTGTATGGAGATGAAAGACATACGCAGAGAAAGGTCACCCCTCTCCTTGCTAACTCTGCCCTGGGATTTGGTATTATCTTCATGGCTGAGTTGTGACATAAGCTAAAGTGTACAGTAAAAAGGCAAAAGGAATGATTTTGAGAGAGATCCTTGAGACACCAATTCCAGCAGAGGAAACAACATTAAAAAAAACAACTCAAGAAGCAGCCAAAGCAAAGGGGAACCAATTTCTAAATGCATACATAGGTTTCAATGTCCTTTTACTGGAAAAGGCGTTGCTTTACTTGTAAATAAAGTATTTTCTAATACAGCACACAATTATTGCAGCAGCATGGTCAATGACACATGCAGGAGGTTGAAGGATTTTCCAGGGCTTAACTGAGCTTATCATGTTTCAGAGAGCCTAAGATGTCCACTCCTGCAGCAGGAAAGATCTGGACAAACACTTCAGCTCTCAGATACATACGGTGCGACACAAACCCACATATACTCACACCCACTAACCCAGTGCATTAAAAGAAAAGAGCAGAAGCTAAGAGAAGTACATTTACATGGCTGGCCTCGGTGTTCTGTGCCAGGCTAGGAGAGGCACGCTTTCATCCTGTTCAAGTGTTTCAGCTCTTCAAAGCAGAGTATAGTGCCCTTTTCAACAGAGAGCCATCTGACTGCATCTCACCAACACTCTTGTTGCTCTACTTAAAAATCACTGTGTTCTCACAGCCATCTGAAATGCAAAAGCACATTCCTCTGTAAATTGATTTTTTTTTCTTTTTCCAGGCAAAGGGCTCAGCAATTTATATAAAAAACTTCCTTACATAGAAAAAAAATCCCTAATTTTTAGAAAAAAATGCATGCATTTCTCTAACAATAGGACTATTGTAAAACACTTTTACCACCTCATCTAACATGGCTCACAGGAAAAAAACAGAGCAGCTGCTGTAAGTAAAAAACTTTCTTGCCCCAAGGAGGCTTAAACGTGGTCCCAGAGACTTGTATGATCATGCAAATGAATACCACAGATACGGTTTAAAACTGTGCCTTCAGCTGCCCTGTCCCTGTTTTCCTTCTTATGCTATATTTCAGCTGCCTGGGACACTGAAACTCCAAGACAACTGAAAAAATTAGCCACCCTGCTGGTTTGAAACCTCCTCTCTCTTCTGGCATGAAGACAAGAGGCCAAGGTGACGACTGTCTTGCAAAAGCTTCTAATGGCTCTAAAGACTGGGGCTGGTACAGCCAGGGAGGTCAACGCCATCGGTCAGCACGACTGGCCCAGGTCCCCCCCGAGCGAAGGGTCTCACTTCATCCAGACTCTCCCAAGGCACTCAGCAATGAAGAACTTCCAGAAGAATAAGGTGGCTTTCCAAGGAGCTCCTCTGAGAGCAAAGGGCAGCACAGGACACCGTGCAAAGGTAAATCTTCAATAAATGAAACACACATACTAGCTTTCCTGGCCTCTTGTAGATACATGACTATCTCCTGTATCAGAAAAAAAAAACAAACCAACAAAACAGAACCAACAGGACCATCAGAAGGCAGTGGTGCTTCTCTGTTCCGGGCAGTTTTTTAAATCTGCTTTGAATGTTTTCCAGGACACATACTCCAGCCCAAACCTAGGGAAGACAGGCTGCCTTACTGCCATTCTTAAACAGGAGACATGTACCAGGGGGAAATCACCAGAGGGAGAGTTTTCCCCCTTTCAAGGCAGTTGTGACCCTATAACCAATTTAATTAGCATATAACATATTATACAAAGCTTTATGAGGTATAACAAAGCTATAGGTATGAACTGCAGGAAAAAATCTGGACAAATTTCTGGGGCAAACAAAGTATAAAATAGAAAGTAAAGCTAACATTAACTTGATTTTTTTTCTGAACTGGTATTTTTTTCTAAAGTGGTTATACTTGTCACCAAAACAAAAATTAGATTTATTTATTTTAATTACCTAGGCTTATGTAATTAATTCTAAGTGACCAGAAGTGCAAACATGCAGAAGCAATTCCGGGACTGGCAGCTGGACAGTCAAGGATCCCACCTGCTGCAGCATCAATGCAAAACTTACAGTTCTTTAAAAAGCCACCTCCAAAATTTGAGAATGTTTGTCCTATACTGTTGGAACTCTCCTGCAAAATGATAGGGATTGTGAAGAGGTGTTTTTTGTGATATGCAAGTACAATTTTCTTTCCTCTCCTACAGGAAATTATTTTCTACACTAAAATACAAGCATGCAAAACAAAGTTGGGTTGGTTTTTTTTTTTTGCTGTGGATCTCTGCCACTACACATCTCCATCTGCAACTTTTACGGGAAGGAGGTTACCAAGAATAATTACTTTTTTATTGTTTGTGCCTCTTTTAGAACAAGTTTGTCATTTGATAGGAAATCTGGCCACTCATAACACAATCACTGATCAGTCCCTTTGCAAAGGGACAGGCATTTCAGTAACTAGTTTCCCCATGGAGTCAGAAGAAGCCTGGGTTCAAGCTGTACCCCATTGTCTTTCAGAAAGTTGAATAAATGCAGGAAATTAATATTAAAAGTTGGTAAGACTGCATTAGTGTCACAAGAGATTTGGGGGGTTACAAGTCTTCTTACCAGCCAGCACAATGAGGACAACTACAAGAACACTTTGGAAACCCTCTGTGGTCATACTGATGTAGCTGGGGTAAGGACTCATGTAAGCATGCAGCAGCTGGTTTAAAATGGCTTTTCATATTTTTAATCTTGCTATCAGGCAGCACCTAACAACATAGGGCCACAGTTCCTTTGCCAATGCACTGCCAGCACTCTTCTTTTTTCCTGCTTCTGGGATCACCTGCAGGCAGGGAAAACTGAGGAGAGCGTTTTGTTTCTTTACTTACGTAGACTGAGTTATTGTGGGAACACCACTCACATTACTCCACTTATCTACTAGGGTAGTTCATGTAATTAATGGCAATTCATTCTTTCAGCCTGAATCTATCCATAGCAGCACCTGCACTGTTTACTCAATACCTGCATTTAACTTGGCACTTTCAACGTCAAGCTAGGGCAGATAATCACTAAGATGCTGAATGCTCAAGAAGAGAAAAAAGAAATGCTATGCCCACACAATCTGCATGTTAAGCCTCTCCTTTGGCTTTCCTCTGAAGCCATTTGAGCTGCAAATCCCTCTTTACCATTAAAATTTTTAGTACTCGTTTCTCTGTTGCTTTTGACCAAGATTTGGAGGAGGAGTTGATACGCAAAAAGGAAGGACTGCCATCCAGAAGGACCTCAGCTAGCTGGAGAAATGGGATGGGATCAAACTGCACCAGCTGGTACTGTCAGGGCAGTTACAAAGAGGATGACACCGCACCAGACATCTGAGATGCTCAGTGAAAAGGGAAACGATGACTGTCAAGCTGCAACCAGGTAAATTCTGCCTGGATGTAAAGGAAAAACTTCTCCCACGAGACTGGGGCTGCCCTGGGACAAGGACCAGAGAGGTGGTGACTTCTCCATCCTTATAAATTTTCAAAGCTTGATTGAAAAAGGCGCTAAGCAACCTCATCTAGCTTTAGCCCTGCCCTGAACAGAGGTTTGGACCAGAGACTTCCTGAGGTCCCTTTGTGCCTAAATTTTCCTGTAATGTTTAAATTCAGTGGTATGCATTGCAACAGTGTACTGCAGGAAGCCAGACCAACTGTTTTGCTGATGCTGTCTGGACTGGCACTTGCCACTCTGTTGCAAAATAAAAAGCAGAACCAATTCATGAATGCCATCAGTTTCTTAAGTTATCATAAATAAAAGCATATAGATTTAGAAATAGGTGCCCTTCCTTTGACTTGACATAACTTCAAAAGGTGACAAGACTACAAAAATTATAAAATTTTACTTACAATATTTTTATGTGCATCTTAGTTATTTTCCCATATTATAACTGCTTGAAGCCTATGTATATGAACAAGTCTCCAGTATTGTTGGTTATCCTAGGAAGCTGCCATCTATGTCAGGGACAGTCTAACAGACCACAGCACTCCCTTCTCAGCATTAGGATCTCTGCAAACAAGCATCCACAGACCCAGTGAACCAAGACTGCAAAGGAACCCAGGTAGAAAGTGAAGGCAACCCAAATCACAGAATCATAGATTCATTCATGTTGGTAAAGACCTCTAAGATCCTCAAGTCCAACTGTAAAAAAAAAAAAAAAAGTGGAGAAGAAGAAATCTGGGTGGACATGGACAAGGAAACAAGCTATACAAAAATGTGCAGCACAGATCTACATGTGCAAGAACAGAGCAAGAAAGTACTTGTCAAGTCAGGAGAAAGCAATGCTACAACGGTTCAAACTTAGAATGAGAGCCAGGCTGCAGGGTAAGCTCTTTAGATGGAGAGAAAAGGCCAGTTTTTAAATGAAGACCAAGGAAGCCTTATAAACTAGACTTTGGTGAAGACCCTCAAGAATCCTTGATTTGAAGGGGACATGTTTCCAAACATGACTTCCCATGAAAGGCACTCAAGTTTCTCAACAAACAGAAGGGTTTATATTCTGTGTGAAGTCAGTAGGGAAAGGCACCACACGCTCATGGGATCAGAAAGAACCACTTAAACACTTAGACATGAGGTGTTACCAGCCATCCCCAAAATTGCTGTCACCCTTGCACATCTGACGTAGAAGCAACAGGGAAGACAGCATCTTGGGGTGTTGTTGGGAGTGCAAAGAAAGTAAGCAAGCAGAACTCTAAACAGCAACACTAACTAGCAAGGGGAGCTGTCACAGAATGAAGCCATCATAGAAAGTGTACCAGGTAGCAAGCTAGCCAGGCAGGACAATGAGATAGGTTCTGTGTTCGTGTTTCAAATCTGAATGAGTCACCAAACAGAGAAGGATAGAGTCAGAAGAAGAATGCAATTCACACCACACTTTCCTTTATAGATTTATAATGTCAAGAAAGACTCATTTCTCCCAAGGGGAAAAAAAAACCAAAACCCACAAACAAACATGTTCCTGCAGGAGGGTGGGAAGTTAAACTAACTTTATCATCTGCAAAAATGCACTTCTTATTACCATGTAGTCTGTATACGTTGCCTGCTTTTCCACCTACCTACAGAGGAACTCCAGCACTGGGCTGAAATCTAAGAGTTCAAAAGCATTTTCATTTAACAGGAAATGTTTGCCTTCCTCACTTTTTACATGTCTAGCTTTTCCAAAGAACTATTATACAGCAAGTAAAATTAGCCCATGGGAGTTGATAAGCCTTGGGATTGATTTCCAATTCTCAAACTTGGTTGAAATAACGCTGCCTCCAAACCACAAGTTAAAACCACACAAGACATGGTACCTGCTCCATCAGTGTCAGATGGGATCACCGAACACCCCCAGCACACAGGCAGGTGTCCCAAACGCTGCATGCACAGCCTCGGAGCACTCCCTGCTCTGCAGGCAGCCTGCCTGTTACTCAGCTCAATAACTCTTGGGAGGGGATGAAGCACCCACCTGAGGGATGAAATGAGAGAAGGCAAGACTAACCTAGGACTGAAGGTTACTGGATCAAAGATCTAACCAGTCCAGTATAGTGTCTCCAACATCAGTCGACAGCAGATACAGAGGGAGAGCCCAAGAAAACAGTCCTTATGTTGCAATTAACAACACAAACCCCCTCCCCCTATACTCCCAAGTCTCAAAAACTTGTGGCTTAGGGACCTCTTTATCCATACTTGGGACTTTTTAGTGTCATTCTCTCCATTGATTTGTCCAGTTACTCTTCGAACTCAGGCAAATTTCTACAGTCCACAGCCCTCGTTTTCACCACGAAATGAAACCTCATTTTCATCATCATTAGCCCCTGTGCAACATCATTAGCAAACTTCATCCTGATCGCTTTTGGGCAGAAGGGGACAGATCCTTCCAACTTCACTGCTTTTTCCCCCACCATGGACCTGACCACATATTTCAACTTTGTGCTTACATTCAGCAAATTGCTGATCTGTGCAAAGGCCACTATCGCATTAGAGCTGCAAAGTCCCTTCAAGAGCCCTTGGTGAGGAACTTTAATAAACACCACTGGAAAATCTAAGCAAGCCACACAAAAACCAATCGTGTCTCTGCATGATGGCTAAGTCCCTTGCAGAGCTCCTACAGCCTTGCAATGACCAGTTTCCTTCATATATCAAATATGTCTCTCCTTACGTCACATTTATCAGTGTATCCACTAGCACCATTATTTAGAACAAGTTTTTTGGTTGTTTGATTAAGAGATGTACCCACAACAACCCCACCCATGAAGAAAGTACCACAAAAAGCTGATCCTGTTTTACGAATAGGAAAACAGACCACAAAGGGTAAATTATTTGCCCAGATCAGGTATCAAAACCAGAACAATACATACACCCTAGCTCAGTTTCCCTATTTAACCATAACTTATATTATCTTCCACATCTTCCAGCAATTTTCTCAGGTGTTTAAAGCAACATAAAAGTATCAGTATTCAACAGAAGGACAAGCTTTGAAAAAGAACCAGAGCAAGCCTGTCCTAGCAGGATAACGATGGCCTGATGTTCATCTCTGCACTTTCAAATTCAAAGGAAAAAACCGTGAATGGAATTCCAGCTTTATTCCTCAGACAACTTTTTAAGCTACAAAGAGATCCCCAGAAATCAGTTTTATCCCCAAGACTTCAATTAAAATATTGCCAAATCTTCTTTCTAGCGAGTTCTAACAAAACAAGTGAAAGAGAATGACTTTGTAGCAGGCTATATCAAATGCAATCTCAATAGCCCACGTAACCCTTACTCAAGAGATGCTCGGGGAAAAAAAGTATGCCAAGTTACAAAGCCAGCTTTTCTTCATTCCTCACCCTACCCATCACTCCAAGCAGCTGAGAAAGTACAGAAGGAGATACAAGAGATAATCAGAGCAGTGATGTCAGCTGTACCTGAATAACCTATTATGGGAGACCTCTTCTATCGATCTGCTAATAGCCTCTTCAAACAGACCTCACACTCCAGGAACAGGGGAGTGGTGGTAAGAGGGTCCCAGTCAGAAAGCAATACATTAGCTGGGCATGAGCTCACTTGTTTTTCAAGAAGACGGAGCTACTTCTCAGGTCAGCATGCGTCTTGGCTTTTATTCCTCTCTCAATACAGCTTTGTCCTCTCTGACCAGGTTTTGAGGCCAGACCTTTCAAAAAGTGGGACTCTGCACCAATTCTCAGCAAATTCACAGCACTGCCGCTGTGAGACATGGTACAGCAACACAGCTCGGAAGACGGCTCCCTCCTTCCCCACTGAAACTTGCCTGAGCTGCACAGCTCAAGCTGTCAGCTCTGGGCGCTTCACTTCGCAGGCTTCTTTTAACATTTCCTCTTCCACTTCACATCATCAAAGTTCACATTACAGAGAAGAAACGCAGTTGTTCCCACGAGCTCTCTGCTTCTGCATCTATCCAAGACAGACACCTTCTGCAACACAGTCAAGTACTCTGCCCATTCTTGTTCCAAACAAACCAGGACGTACTGCTCCTGCCATTTCCATCAGTCTGATGAACTTATCAACAGCCTTATCTCTTCCCACTTCTTCCAGTGTTCCACAAAAACCAGAAGAGCAATTTTCTGTGAACATCAGAAACTTGGAAGCATTTAAAGGTCCAAAAGACACCATTAAGAAAGCTGGCACAGTTGTAGGAACCATGCCAGATACCTCTAAATCTCTGGCTCACTTTGTTTTCACCTAGAATTTATTCACAAAGCCGGCAGCCTGTTCCTGCATCTCCTGCCAATACCTGGCTACAGTCAAACATGCCTGCAATTTAGGGCCATAGGCTTAATTACACCGGTAAATTAAAGCATCCATGTTCCCTGGCTTCAGAAGAACAGAAAGCATCTGGGCAAAAGATACAGGCTACTGGCTGACACATACTTGTTTTCCAGGCAGTAAAACATCTACAGCTTTCCAGAACAACCACTCACGTCATGCATAGCTGTCATAACAGCTTCCTCAAGTATGTAATTTGTGGTGGGATAACAAGTGAAACGCTTCAGGCTTGTGCACTGGCACTTTCAAAACATACTCTAATGCTTTCTCTGCGGTGCACATGCTACCTTTGTGTATACAACCTACAAGCACCCGGTGGCCCTAGTCTGGGCTCTCCTCAGTGGCCTCCTACGCAAATGCCAATATTCCTCTCAGTTTCATTTAACTTGGAGATTCCAACTATTAACACAAGCTAGCCTGACAGCTTTAAAGTATAAAAGACTTACTGACACCTCTAAAAACCCTTCAGAGTGATTTATTTTTGTTTAAACACAATCCTAAAGTGGTTTAATACATTTAAAAACTTAAAATGTTAGACTCCTTCCATCCATCATTAAAATGCCAACATACTTGGCATACCTAAAAATACAAAAGTAATCAAGAATTTACTCTTGGGTTTTTTGACAGTTATTTTACTGTCATTTCAGAATCATAAACTTAGCCACTCATTAACACTTTCCCAGTGGGCTTCATCTCACAAAGTCATGGCGTTCTAGAACCGAAACGCTTGAGAGGTTATAAAACCTTCGGTTTTTTTAATATTTCCAGGGACGAATATAGACAGAAACGCAACTCGCAAATGAGGATGCCTCCACTTTCTATAGGTGTGATTCTTAGTGAGGTTATGCCAACACTTGGCAACTGTGCTAGTAGAGGAGCTGGCTGATAACTGAGATCTCCCACCACGACCAGAAGCAAGTTAGCAGGAGCTGTGTCAGCCTGGCACCCAACTGTTCTGCAGAGCGATGGGACTCTGGGAAGGTGGGGGCACCCATCTTCTGCCTAAAGTCTATCCCCTGAGGGTCCTCGTTCCGTAGTTATCCAAGAAAACTATCCATCAATCCTCAATTTTGTCACATACTAAGCTCAGGAGACATCAGGGATCCATTTCAGAAACTTTCATGCCTCCAGATTGAAGAAGCAAGTGCCCCTTTGCCATAACCTTGTCTTTCAGCAAAGGTACTCTTCAGACTACAGTTGGATTTGTATCAGAATCAAACTAGGTATGTACACGCTACATTTCAAACACTCACCCTGGCACAAGTTTCAACAGCAAAGGATCAAACAGCAGCTTACCATGGCTGAGGTCTCCCCAGCTAGAAACCCACAATCATCCCAGTTCTGCTTTATGGGAAGAGATCTCATCTTTCTTCACGCACAGATTTTTTTTTTTAAAGGAGCTCACCATGCTGCACTAGAAACAGTTTTGGAAAGCAGACAGAAAACAGGAAAGGACTCAGTCCAAAGGTGGATTGAGAACTGGCTGAACGGCAGAGCTCAGAGGGCTGTGATCTGTGGCAGAGTCGAGCTGGAGGCCTGTAGCTCCTGGTGCTCCCCAGGGTCAGGACTGGTCCAGTCCTGTTCAACTTCTTCATCACTGACCTGGATGAAGGGCCTGAGCATGCCCTCAGCAAGCTGCTGATGGGACATAACGGGGGGAGTGGCTAACACCACAGAAGGCTGCACTGCTCTTCAGTGAGATCTGGGCAGGCTGGAGAGCTGAGCAGAGAGGAACTTCATGAAGTTCAACAAAGACAAGCATAAGGTCATGCCCCTGGGGAGGGACAGCCCCACGCACCAGTACCAGCTGGGGCTGACCTGCTGGGAGGCAGCTCTGCGGAGAAGGACCCGGGAGTGTGCTGGGGGACAGCAAGTTGCCCGTGGGCCAGCAGGGTGACCTCGTGGCCAAGGGGCCAACGGGTTCCTGGGGTGCATGAGGAGGAGAGTGGCCAGCAGGCCGAGGGAGGGGATCCTCCCGCCCTGCTCTGCCCTGGGGAGGCTGCGTCTGGAGTGCTGGGTCCAGTGCTGGGCTCCTCAGTTCAGGAGAGATGGGGAACTGCTGGAGGGGGGCAGGGGAGGATACAAAGATGATGAGGGGACAGGAGAATCTCCCTGATGAGGAAAGGCTGAGAGAGCTGGGGCTGTTCAGCCTGGGGAAGAGAAGGCTGAGAGGGGACCTCATCAATGCCTGCAAATATCTCAAGGGCCAGTGTCAGGAGGACGGGGCCAGGCTCTTTTCAGTGGCACCCAGCGACAGGACAAGGGGCAGCGGGCACAAACGGCAACACAAGAAGTTCCTTCTGAATATGAGGAAGAAGAACTTTACCTTGAGGGTGACGGAGCCCTGGCACAGGCTGCCCAGAGAGGCTGTGGGGTCTGCTTCTCTGGAGGCATTCAAACCTGCCTGGATGCAGCTCTGTGCAGCCCACTCTGGGAGAGCTGCTTCAGCAGGGGCTGGGCTGGGGGGGCTCCAGGGGTCCCTCCCAACCCTGACAGTGCTGTGAATTACAGATTTTTTTAACTCTGATCATGTTACCACCCTGCACACAACAGCCAGCTTCTGGTTATCACAAAGACCCACCTACAGAGAGCTTCTTGCTTGACCTCCCCTCCCCATAACCCTTGGCACACTCACCTCGCCTGAGTAACTGTATTTTCCTTTCAGGATCTGCCGATACAAGCGGGTGCGGTTGTCATCTTCAAAGGGCATAGTGCCACTCAGGAGAATGTACGAGATAACACCCAGCGCCCACATGTCCACAGAGTTTGTGTACGGCTTCCTGACCAGGATCTCTGGAGCAATGTACTCCGGGGTCCCACACGTGGTTTTCATCAGGCAGTCATCTCCCTTCTTTCGAGCACTTGCCAGTCCAAAGTCCGTAATCATGATTTTGGAATCTGTTCCTGGATGGTAGTACAGCAGATTCTCTGGTTTTAAGTCCCGGTGTGTGATACCCAGTGTATGCAAATACCTCACACCATCTAACACCATCTGCAGCACACGCGTAGCATCCCTCTCTGTGAAGGAACCTTTAGCAATGATGCGATCAAACAGTTCCCCTCCAGTTGCCAATTCCATCACCATGTACACACGGTCCTGGGTCTCAAACACCTCAATAAGCTGGATGATATTGGTGTGGCGAACCCGCCTTAGCACACTAAGCTCCGACTCACACACTTCCCTCCCCTCCCGATATTTGGTCTCTATCATCTTGATTGCATAGGGCTGCTTGGTAGCCTTGTGTTCCACCCGTACAACACGACTAAAACTCCCTCTCCCAATAAGAGCTTTGATGTCATACTTGGCTGTCACTCTGGGATCAAATTTGGCGCGGTACTTAGCCACCTTGTTCTTGCGGGGCTCAGGCTGGTCCACGTGGGCAGGCAGGTGGTTCCCAGAATACGGGTTAGCGTAATGTGGAGGTGAGGGAGAGCCAGCTTTGATGACAGTCCCACAGTCATCTTTGATGAAATGCTTGTATATGTCATTGTGGCCTGTGTAAGGTTCAATTTTTTTAACCAGGTCTAGCTGCACATCTTTGGGGGGCTCGGGAAGCACCTTGCTTGTCCCACAGCCCATCACTGAATGGTGTTAATTCCCTATCAAGGCATTTTCCCAGGGCAGCATCAGAAGCAACCACATCTGGGGCAATTCCCACATTTGAACCTTAGGAAAAGAATGAGAAGAAACAAACAGTAATCAAGGTAGTAAAGTTTCAAATGGGAAGGGAAAAAAAAAACCAAAAGAAAAGCGGTAAGAGCCATGCTACCACAAATTAAGAATCTGGGATTTTCACTGTACTTTTCCTACAGAGTACGCACGGTGCTTTGCTGCTTTCATCACAAGCAAGTGAAGGTAGCACCATAAAAACACAGTCATGGGCAGAACAGATGTCTGTGGAAATCACACAGTACCTCTTTTTATTAAACATAGTTTGTTTACTGCTCTCAGCTGAGCACTGAATCAGAGTGGTTGAAGTCGGAAAAGACCTCTGAAGGTCTTCTTGTCCAGGCATAACTGCTTAATAAAAAAATCAAATTAAGGAAAGAGTTGAGCATTTTCCTTAATTTTGTTTAATCTGTTCAACTTCATAAGACAGCAGCCACTCCGAATCTTACTGTTTTGAAATTTCTCACTAGAAACTCTACAAAGTATCTCAGCAACTTATTCACTTAACAAATCCAAGATTTTCTTTATATCGAACTTGTACTGGTGTCTTAAACCTCTCGTTACTTGGCTCCTGGGGATCAGTGAAACTGCACAGGAGGCAGGGAATACAGAGACAGACACAGGCTAGTTTTAAGATGTGTAACTCACTGCATCCCACGCAAAAGGGCAGGCCTTACTGAACCAGAGCAGCTCTTAGTCAGCAAATCCTTCACCCTCCAAAGCCTAAGAAATCAAGGTGGGCTATGACATCTTTTAACATCCTGACTCAGTGTTGCTTTATTTTACATCTTCAGGTACCAAGTCTGGCTTTCTGTATGGAGCTGGGTGTAGGAAGCAAAAGAATTTCTACCAGCTGTTCCAGACCAGGAGGTCTTGTCTTGCTCACCACACTGTATTCCAACAGAACAAAATCAGCTGCATTTCAGCAAGTCTTTATCTGCTGATTAAAACAATATGACTAGCTAGGAGATGGAGAAACTGCCTGCATGCGCCCTGGCAGTTAGCTGGGCAGTTTTACATTTCTACTCCTTGGCTCAGAGGCCCTCAATATAGTTCCTGAACCTTCACAGAAGGCTACAGAAAAGCTGTTAGCCTTAAAACGTAATTGTATGCCTTACCATCACCAAGTGTATCTTTGCTCATTCACCAAGCAACTATTCAGCATGAACAGCAGAAAGGGAACCCCAGCTGGTCTTCCATAAGGAGAATTATGTGGAGAAATAAGAAACGTTTCAGAGAGACACCCAGAAGTTGTTTAGACTCTACATCTGAACTGGAAAGAAAACAAGGCTTTAGTTAAGATTCAATATTTAAATCCGACATCAAAGTAACTTCTTACGGAAGACCTCCTGGCAGTGCCATGAAGTCAAGCACACCAACCATGTACAAACATGCCTATACTAGGTTGCAAGCAAGCAGAAACAAAAACCAGCTTCGTAGAAAGCTTAACTGACTTTCAACAGGGGCCGTCCTGTAACTGGGCATTCATTCAGATGAAAGTACCATGACAAAAAAATCTACAGCAAGTCCTGAATAATGCCCACCACAGACAGTTTCCCCAGCATTATTGTACCTTACAATGTATTAACAGAGAAACGGAATGAGAGCATCCACAAAGGAGATCATTACAGAGTAATTCCATGCATAGAGAAGCACTTGTGTAAAATCTCACACCCATAGATAAAACCAATGAGAAGGATCAAATGTTGAGCTTTAAAACATTGTATATAAATCCACTAATAACATCAACTGACATCAGGCATCAACCACCAGTATGCCAGTGGCTCTTCCTCTTATGCCTAAGGGTCTCAGCGAAGCCTACAGAGGCCCAGAACTCCATGCCACAGCCAGCAACAAAATGCTTAACACCATGTCAGTGCAGGTGGAAATGCTCCTGTGTAATATTCCCCCAGAGTTTGTGAGAAGGAACTAATGCATTAGAGAAATGGGGCATTACAAGCCCCCTGAGCAGGAAATCACACACAGGGCAGGTGCCAATCTGTTTGAGGGAGGACAGCATGCCTGGGCTGCAGTTGTAAGTGATAGCAAGGAACATGAGTTTATGCTTCAGTGTCTACGCACTTCTCTCCTTGGACAACCTGCCCACTGCATCCTGGGGCTCAGCAGGGCAACACCTCAACTCCTGCTGATTCAGAAGGATCCTCCACCTCTCTGGAAATATCAGGGCCTGAACAGTTTAATACTTGGGGGCATCCCTGTGGATAAGGGCTGTCAGTCGCCTGACTGACCCACCCGAGGCCTAGCAGGCCTTCCACCGCCCATTAAATATCTCATGACTTGAGGCTACTTGATTTTGCTTTTCTGTGAGATGCCAGTAAGGCAATCTGAAGATGCCAGCTCCTAACTGCGTTAAGAAATGCTCACACATTGCAACCTCCACATCACACCTCCACCAATGCAGCATTGCTGAAAGCACCTTACCTTTGCTTTCACTAACAAATCCCAAACATGCCTCTTACTGCCTGACAAAGATTTGGTACTACCGGTCACCTGGTGGGCAGTGGAAGCCTTTGGTGGGTTTCCAAGGGTAAACCCGGGGCTGAGGCTGCTGCAGCACCGCAGACAGCTGTGCCGGAGCCGGTGGCCGGCCAGAACCCGTCAAACCAACCGGGATCTGCAGAACTCTTGATTGTTTCTCTTAACTCATCCCGAAGCAGGCCGTTCGGGCCCCGGGTGGGGACGCCGGGCCAGCGCCGGCAGCTCGTCCTGCGGCAGGCTCGCCCCCCGGCCCAGCCAGCACCGGCCCGGCCCGGCCCGCCCCGTCTGAGGACCGCTCTGGGAGGCGGCCAGGGCCCCCTCCCAGCCCACCCGCCCCCGCGGCCCAGCGGCAGGGCTGAGGCGCCGGGGCCCGCCGCGCCCGCCCCCCCAGGGCCGCACCGCGGCTGCGCCGCGGCGCCGAGCCGCCAGCGCCCCGGGAGCGAGCCGGGGGGAGCAGCGGCCGGGCCAGGTCGGGCCGGACCGGGGGGAGCGGAGCGGGCGGCCCCCCGAGGCAGTCGACCCCCTACTCACCTCGGCCCACAGCTCGGCGCCGCCTCCTGACGTCATCCGCCGGCGCCGCGGACGGACGAGGGGGCGGGGACACCGCGCGCGGCGATTGGCGGAGGCGGCGGTGGGCAGGGCCGCGGCGAGGCGGATGGGGCGCTGGTCGGCGGCCCCGCACAATACTGCCCCCTGCCGGGACCGCCGGGAACACCAGCCCCGGCCATCGCCCCCTTCCCCCGGACCGCCTCAGCGCCAGGGGTCTGGGACCCCCCTCAGCCCCACGGGCCCCTGGGAGCTCCACAGGCACCCCTCAGCCTCAGGGCCCAGGACCCCTTAGCCCCATGGGCCCTCCTCAGCCCCACATACCCCTGGGACCCCCCTCAGCGCCACAGGCCCCAGGACCCCCTCAACCCCACAGGCCCCCCGGAATCCCCTCATCCCCATGGGCCCCCGGGACCCCCCTCAGCCCTACACACCCCAGGATCCCCCCTCAGCCCCAGGGGCCCTGGATCCTCTCAGCTCTATAGGCCCAGGCACCCTCACAGGCCCTGGGATCCCCCCTCAGTCCCACAGGGTCCAGGATCCCCCTCAGCCCCACACACTCTGGGACACCCTCTCACCCCACAGGGCCTGGGACCCCCCTCAGCCCCGTGGGCCCCAGGACCTCCCCAGCCCCAGGGGCTGAGCAGGAGGCCCCCCGACGGGCACGGTGTTCCTGCTCTCCACGTTCCTGCCTCTGAGGGGCAGCCACAGTGACCCGCTGCCCAAGGAGGGACAACTCCTCGCCGCCCTTTTGGAACCAAGCCCAGCCCAAATGGATCCCCAGCGGCGCCTGGGAGAGCTGCTCCCCGCTGGGCTTCGGGGCTCTGGAAGAACACTCCCTTTGCAAGAAAATTGCCCGGAAGCATCAGCCCTTTCCCTTGGCAGGGAAAACCTGGTCCCTGTGGGCTAGCTCTTGTGCACAACAGAATAACGAGGCACATTCCTTTCTGCTTTCTTTTCCCCAGCTACTAAGTGCCACAAAACCCACAAGGCTTGCTTGGTAACTGCTGGTGGACTTTCTTCCTCATACCCTTTCCCCAACCTTAAACCAAACACTCCACATTTCAGCCCTAGATGACCTGAGAGCAGCAGGATGAAGGATGACACCTTCTTGCAAAGACACTGACGGCACTTCTTTCTCCAGGGAAGACAGAAACACGACACTGTCGGGCTTGTTTTCCAGCCTGGCTGTCACGTCATTCCCGAGACGGTTCAGGTGGAGAGGGGCTATTTTCACAGTCCTACCATGCTTTTAAAAATAGCTGGTTTTATTTTAACACTCCTGGGCTCTTCAACTGTTTAAAATGCTTAGTACGTCATAGCATAATGAAAGTTATAGCTGCTGATGCATGCTATCGTCATCAGCTTCTTTCCCGTGTAATTCTAGATAAGGTACAGAAACGTGTGACAGGTCTGAGAAGGGGCTGCTTGTACTGTGCTCAGCAAATCTGCTGAGTTGTATGAGGGAAATCAACCGGTTCTTGGCATCCCACACAGTAATGACACTGCTGGTACATTTTCATCCCTACAACCCCTACATTTTGTTTCTGGAGGTGCTTCCACAGCCACATGTCCCCTGCACTGTCCCTGGAAGGTGGCTTAGCCTGTGCCCGACATGTAAAATCTTGCACGTGGCCCTATTAAAGCTGATCCCGTTACTTTAGGCTGTTTCTCAAGGTCACCCCAGCTTGATACCACCAGCAAATTAAAAAGCTTGTGCCTCTCCTCGTCAGCCCAGCTGCTATGGATGGGCATACAGCCGTGGGCTGCCTCTCCTCGGCCACAGCTGCTGGGACAGGGCTAACTGCTCTGCGAGGATGAGTTTCCCTCAGGGTTTTGTGTCTTCCATTAGTTGCTTCCTCACAGCTTTGTTTCCTGCCTGGCTCATGAGAACACCAAATGAGGCAGTTACAGGTCCATCACCACTGCTAATTGTCAGTACAAAAATACCAAAGAGCCAACATGGATCGAACTCTTGAGGCAGAACCACAGACTTCTGAGAATTTCAATCAGAGCAGCTCTTTCTTGTATTATTTATACCATGGTAGTGCTCTGAGACCCACCAGAGCCAAGGGAACGTCACACCAGACATCTGCACAAAACCAACATATCCGCCCGGCAGACTGCCCAGGGACAAGGCCGGGAAGGACCCGTAGCTCACTGTGGAAGGTTGGGGGCAAGTGTGACACCTGGGACAGAGCTTGAGAGTGGGCAGGGACCTTGCAGAACTGTCCTCCCATCCACATGATCCACTGCCTGCTGGTTTGGGCACCTGTTTTGAGTTTGGGGCCAGTGTCAGTTGAACCCTGAAACCTGTTACTCGTTTCAGAGTCATCTCTCCAGTTACAGCAAGAAGTTTATGAGCCCAGTAAGTATCCTGCAGCTGGGGGCACCAGCTGTGGGCTGCGAAGCCCTAGGTGCTGGGCAGGCTCTGCAGCCCCTCGCCCCGCCAGGCACTGGGCTCCCACCTGCACTGCTCCAGCCAAGCCCTGCTGTTCTTTTCTCCCTCCTACAAGAAGGGACTGATACCAGGTGTTTGATGCACTCATACAGCAGTGTTGTTAGAGCACAGTCTAACAGCTTGTTTTGTAGCCAGATGGGTTGCCTTCTCGTTGTTTCTTGATTGACTTACACCTGGTTCTGCCTCCTCCCTTCCAGGATGCTGCTCTCCTGAGAGAGGAGCCGCATCCTGCTCCTCCTTGCTTGCCCCTTCAGAAATCCCCGCCAACTCCTACCCTCCAAGACCCACAGCCTGCCTCTGGTGCTGTGGGAAGGATCCAGCCCATAGTGTCAGGGATCTCCACAAAGGGGCAGCAGCAGGCATGGCCCCACAGCCTGGCTGCTCCCTCCTGGGAGCCACCATCCTTCTGGCAGGATGGATTCCCCTTAGGGTTTTGCATCTCCTGCCAGTGGCTTCCTCACAGCTTCTCCTGTGAAAGCTGCTAAAGGCAGGCTGGGACCCCTGGGGCAATGCTGCATATCTGGAGAGGTGGAGAATCCTCCCTCCTTGGAGATGCACAGCTCCCCCAGAAACAGCCCTGAGCAGCCTGCTCCAGCGCCAGGGCACACTGTGCTCGGAGCAGGAGCTCAGCCAATGGAACTCCAGAGCTCCCTTTGCACCCAACAGCCGCCTGCAGTGCTGCCATCTGAATCCAGAGCCTTACTGGGGCACAACGAGCTGCAGTTGCCTGCAGAGAGATGGAAACGACCAGCACCACCCCCAGTATGTCCCGGCACCCCAAAGCTGCCTGGGACATGGCTGCATGTCCAGGGCACAGGGCAATTCGGGGAGCCCCGGGCTCCCTGCTGTGCCAGGCCATAGCAAGCCAGAAGAGGAGGACGAGGTCCCTCATCTGCCATTGAATGGGCATGCGGTGAAGCGGGAAACCTGAATGTCCTCTGAGCCGCATCCCAGCCCCATGCAGCTATAAGGCCATCCCTCCGCAGCCATGCTGGGCCAGAGGTTGTCCCGGCAAGGCTAAGCAGAGGTTGGAGGAGGAGGATGTTCAATTAAAGCTGCTTAAAAAAGAAATCCAACTTTCCATATGCCTCTCTGGAGAAAAAAAGCCCCAAAGCTGGGTGCAGACGGGGTGCCAGGCCATGGGCTGAGCACGGCCCCAGTGGCAGAGGTGACTCCGGCTCAGCCGTTCCCACTGCATCTGATCCATGGAGATTGAGGTTGCCTTTTGGCATTCCTTATGGAAAGTTGGACATTTGGCTCTGCAGAAATCCCCACACGAGCTCGGAGAGCTGCCAGCCCTGTGACACAGTGTCCTCCAGCCTACACAAGGCTCCTGACTCTCCCTCTCCCCACAGCGTGCTGGGGTGCCAGCGATGCTGGAGGCAGCTCTGCCCAGCAAGGCTGGTGCCTGGGCACGTTCCTCTGTGGGGACACCAGACTGGAATGGTGGCACTGGGGACTGTAGGAGAGCACAGAGCCATCCCACCACCACTGATGGCCCCGGCACAGCTCCAGCCCATCCTGCCGGAGAAACCCAAGTACATCCTCACAGATGAGGAGTCATTCCCCAGCCAGCAGCTTCACCAGGAGGAATTTCCCTAGGCAAAGGAATGGAGGATTCAGCAACCACTGCATGGTGGAGGCAGCAGGCTGCGTGACCGGGAGATTGGCCCTCGTGTCGCTGTGCCACGTGCACCATCTTGCTCACACAGCTGCCCAGAATAGTGTCACCATCTGCTTCCAGCTGCCTGGGGATGCAGAGGCCTCCCTGGCCTCTTCTGTGATTACAAAAAGTGAATTCAAACATCAACTCAACCTAACTTGGCCTTCCTTTATCCCCTTTTCTTTCTTTTATTTTTTTTTTTTTTAATAATTCAGGTTTGTCTCTTAGAAAAGAGAGAGGGAGATAATGTCTGCAGAGCATTTAATCTTCTGCCCAAAGAATAGCAGAGAGCAAATTAGGATCTACTCCAATTAATTTGCCTTGATGGGCAAAATCTGGAGAGCAGCCATATCTGGGAATTAAGAACAAAAGCAGGGAGTGTAAAGTAGGTCACCGGAGTTTCATAACCAGCGTGATGGGTTTTCACAGCACGCTGGGTGCTCAACAGGCTCCCAGTGCTGGGGGCCACTGGTCCCCGTCCACCCCGTCCAGCGGCTGCAGGTGTCAGCCTGGGCAGATTCTGGCCAGCGTGCGGGGAGCCAGCTGTTTGTTTTGGGGGCAGTGACAAGGACATTGTCCCTTCCCACAGTAGAACATGGCTGCGGGACTGTCCCACACCCTTGCCACAAACCCTTGAGTGCAATGGGAGGGCAGACACCGGCTGCTTGTCCCGGTTTTGGAGCACCTGGAGAGCTCTCCTAGGGGTCAGTATGCCCGTCCTTGCCATCACACTGCCACTCTTGGCCTCGCAGGCACCTCCTTGAGGGACGGTTAGGGTGAGACAGTGACAGTGGGTTTAGGGTGATGCTTTGCTATGGACCCTTGCACCGTGAGGGTCACCAAGCAGCAGTGACCCACCAGCCTGTCCTAGCCCAGCATCCCCAAATTCCAGCCCCAGCCCCCCAGAGCCATCGGTGCCCGCAGGATGTGTGGTGACATATTTTAGTGTCACATATGGTGATACCTTCCAGCTGCAGGACATGTGCGGTGGCATAGCCAAGGGTGTGGGCCATGTGTGGTGACATGTGCTGGCATCAGGACACATGGTGACATAGCCAAAGGTGTGGGACACATGCAGTGACATCTTTCAGGGCATGGGATGTGTGTGGCGTGTCTCTCTGAGTGCAGGATCAAACACTCTGAGGACTTGACGGGTGCCTGCGGGTCTTGCCAGGCATGCACACACTCCCGGCCTGATCGGAGCAGCATGGTTTGGTGCACGCCAGTGTCACCATTGTGGTGATGGCCTGGCAGAGCACCGTCTCAGTGGCCCTCCAGCTTGCTGGCCACCTCCCACCACCCTGCTGCAGGACACCGGGGAGCAGCCAGCAGCAGGGAAGCAGGGATCCCATTGCTCCTGGCCCCACGGAGGTGCCATCGGAGCGACGGGTGCTGTGCGGTGCATGGCCAGCGCCCGGCCAGCGTTTATCCTCTTAGCCACCCTGCGGGGATCCGGCATTAATTCACCCTTAAACACAGGATTGTCAGGAACTGGAAAGAAAAGAATCAGCAGATTATCTCCCCGGCGCTGGCGTTAAACACGGGGAGCGGCAGCTGCTGGCCAAGGAGAGCAGGGACGGCGTTTTGCCCCATGTCCCGCAGGGCACCTGGCCCTGGGCTCGGTACCGTCCCTCAGCAAAGGCTGCCGGCAGCTTGTCCTCGCTCCTCCCCGTGGGATGCTTTGTGTCCCTCTAGTCCTGGTTTTGACACCCCCCCAAGCCAGCTCCAGGCTGGTTAATGACATAAATAATATGAAATAAATATGGGGTCCCCCTGCAAAGCTGAGGGAGCAGCAGCCATCGCTCAGCCCCCCGGGATGCACCACAACACAACAGTCCAGAGGCAGCATTTCCTGGCCCCGGAGGCTGGCAGGGGACCGGCACAGCCGGGGTGACATCCCAGAGGTTTGGGGATCACACGTTTAAGTGACCGGACCTTGCAGGAAGAGGTTTTGCAATGAAACAAGCAATAATTTTCCCTGGCTCAACAAGAACAGCAACAATTTTCTTGCTCACCCACCAAAGGCTCTCGGTCACCACCCAGCGCACAAAGGCTTCCCTGGAGCAAAACCACAACTGTGCCGGGACCAGCCACGGCAGCGTTCCTGGGACGGCCTTGAAGTCACCCCGGAGATCAAAGAAACTGCAGCAACTCGCTACTCACGGCATGTAGCTGCTTTTCTCATCGCTCCTGCTCGCAGCTGAGCCTCGTGCCATCCATGGCATGGTGGCACTGGCACTGGCCGGAGGATTTTGGCAGTCAGGGTGCTGTTGCCTTTACAGAGCAGGACAGTTTCCCACGTGCCAGCCAGATCCACCCACTGCTGGGAGCCAGCCATTGGTCTGTGCAATAGATGGGGTGGCCCATTAGCAGTTTTAATATCCCCTTAGGTGGTGGGTCAGGGGAGAGGCTGCTCCCCAGAGGGTGGGGAGGCCACCTTGCCCACATGCAGGGGTACTGGTTTGCCACCATGGGTTTTAGTGTGCTAGGAAAAAAAAATCTGAAGTTTTCGCATGACAGCAACAGAGATGGGAATAACAGCGTCTTCTGCTGATAGTCACAAACTGAACCAAGTTAAGCTCCAGCACATCAACTTGGTTTAACTTCACCAAGTCCCCCTTGGACCTGGATGAGCGCTTCAGTTCCCTGTTTTTTTCACCTATATCATCTCAGCTACAAAAACACCTCTTTTCTCTGCAAACCCCCATCTCCTTCATGACCATTAGTAAGACTGAATACAGCAGGACCAAAATAAAAGGGATGGAAAATAGGATTTTTTTCAGAAAATTGTCTGATGCCACTGGAGTTGCCCATCAGACAAGCTGTTGGCTGTCAAAAAGAAAAGAGAAATACATGCACCATGTTTTTCTAAGATGCCCTTTAAAATAAAGAAACCACTTGACTGACCTCTAAAGGGAATATCCTTCATGCCTAGCCCTGAAAGCTGCTGTCAGGGAGCAGCAGAACCGTGGGAATCCCCGGTACAGCTCTCCCTGGGGCCCAGCACAGCCACAGGCAATGTGCCTGGGTGACAGAGCCACAGAGACCCATGGCGACCCCCCTGGGGGCTGGTCCAGGCAGCATCTCCTCTCCAATCCCCAGAGAAAATCTGGAGCTTGGGAAGGGCGTGAGGGGCATCCCATGGCAGAGAGACAGGAGAAATGTAAAAGCGTCTTTTTAATATAAATATAAATCCATCTGAAGGGCTGCAGGAGAGGACTGTGCCCTGCGAGGGATGCCTGAGGGGCAGATGGGCTCGGCGGGGAACACAGGTGTCTGTGCCCGGCCAGCACTGGGGAACCGACCCGGAGCATCACCTGGGCACCCCGCGGGCATGCAGGGCTAGAGCCGGGGCACCAGCAGCAGCAGGGCCAGCAGGTGGGGGCGCAGGGGGGTGGCTGAGCCCCGCAGCGTGGCGTGGTTGGTCTCAGCAGCTGGTGAGCCGCGGGCACTGGCCAGGCCTCTCTGGGTGCTGCACAGCTCCTGCAGGTTCCCCTGGAACTGGATCTTGCGGGACTCCTGGCGCAGCGACTCCCAGATGGCGGCTGCTTCCTCAGGGCAGCTTGACAGCACCTCGCTGGCACAGGTGTGGAAGTCGTCCCAGGACCTGGGGAGATGGGCAGGAGTGGCTGGGACCGCTGGTGGCAGGTCACCAGCCATCCCAGCAGCTCCCATCAGAACAGGGATGGGGACTCTCACTTGCAAATGGTGTCCAGCTCCTGTGCCTCCTCCCCGCCCTCCTCCTGCTGCTGCCGAACACTCTGGGCCATGCTGTCCCCCAGGCTGATGAGGCAGCCAGCAAAGCCCTTGTAGATGGTGTCGCACTTCCCCGCCATGCTGATGGGCTCCTGGCTGGTGGCTGCAGGCGAGAGACAGAGCTGAGCCCTCATGGACTCCCCCATGGCCATCACCTGCCCGGCTCAGGGGTGCACCACTGTCACCGGGCTCCAAAATCTGGTGAGGGGCTGGCACCCCCTTCCGCATCCCACCAGACTCCTGGCATCCTTCTCCCCAGGCACTTGGGGTGAGCCTTTGCTCCTGGCCCAGGAGCCCAACGTGGCACGATGCAATTACCCCACAGCGATGCTGCCATCAGCTGCAGGGGAGCGCGGCACGCTGGCCGCTCCGCCGCGGCCTCCCGGGCTCTCCCCAGAGCCATCTGTCCCGGCTTTTATCCCCTAACAGCAAAGATTAATTTGTGACTACAACAGAAAAAAAAAAAAAACGAAAAACCCAAAAGCAAAGGCTTGTTAAGCTGGAGTACCTGCTCCTTCTGCAGTGGGACAGAACCGGGAGGGGGAAAAGGGGAAAAAGGTGCAGGGGGAAGGGGGAAACATGGAAAGGGGAAAAATGGAAAGGGGGAAAAGGGAAAGAACAAAAGGAAGAGGCACAAGCGCAACTCTGGCTGTTTCACTCTGTGAAGCCCCAGCTCCCTGCTCTGCTCCGCAAGGATTCACCACGGGAACTGGCCACACCCCCGTGCTGGCCACAGGACAGTTGGTGACGGGATGTGCTGGGGATGACTGCGAGTGCATCCATGGCCGGGGGACGCCCAGAAAGAGCTGGTGTGTGGCTGGGTGACAGGGAAACACCGCGCAGTCCTCGGCTCTGCCCCTGGGGTCCCGCAGGGCTGGTGGGTTTCCTGTGCCAAGTCACAGGGGTTGGGAGACTTTTGGAAGCGCGGGGGTGTGCATCTGGGAGGTCTCTAAGCTGAGGATGCTTAAAAGGCGCGAGGCGAGGACAGTCCCGGAGGGATCCCTGTGGGAAGGTGACCCCAGAAGCAGGCGAAAGTTGCCCGGTGGCTGCTGAGGCAGCCAGGATGTCTCCAGGGAGCCGTGTGCCGTGTCGCTGGCATCCCACGCCGGTGCCCCTGGAACCAGGCCCCGAGCAAAGGGGCCGTGGCCGAGACTAACAGCGGGGCGAGCCTGAACCCCAGCCCGTCATGGAGCTCAGCGGGTGCTCACGACGAGACACCCCCCTCCCCGAGCATATCGCCAAGGAAGGTCTCGGGGTGACACCAGCCATGTGGGTCACAAATGTCGCAGGTAGCACCGAAGGGGGATCCATTGTTCCTCTTCTGACCCAGTTGGGCTACAAGCGCATCTTCCCCAGCGCAGGGACACACCGGCCGCGGCCGGCAGGTGCCTTCCCTCGGGGCTGGTCCCCGACACAGGCTGCGGTTCGGCCCCCCGGGCTCCCCTAACGCCCGGCACGACCCTCCCCTCCGCCCCGGTCCCTCGGCACAAGGCAGCCGGGAAGGAGAAGCCAGGAGGGCAAATCGCCTCCGCTACCCCGTGGCCAAACCACGAGGAAAAACCTGCCCCGGCTCGGCCGGGGAGGGAGCCCAGGGAGAGGCACACAGGGAGCCCCCAGCGCGCTGCAGCCCCCCGCTGCCCCCGCAGCCGAGCCAGTGCCGACGCAGCCGCCCCGCGCCTGGGGACGGCTCTGAGCCATCACCCACTCTCCGAGCCTGGAAACCGCCCCGGCCGGGCTGTTCTCGTCCCCCGCTCAGCGCCGGCCCCGGGGCACCCCCGGGCCCCCACCCCTCCTCCGGCAGGGATGCCGCGGGGTACCCGCGCCGTGCCTGGAGCCCCCCGTGTCCCTCCTCGGCTCTGGGAGCACCGGGGCAGCGTGGAAGGGACACGCCGGTGCCAGGGCTGCTGGGTGCTCCCCGGGCGAGGGCAGCTGGCAGCAGCCTGGGGTCAGCAGCCAGGGCCGGCTCGGGGCGCTGCCCCGGTCCCAACAGCCCAGCCCCGGATCGCGGAGCCCCGGGGCGAGTGGGCTGAGGCGGCGCGGGGGCCCCGCGGCCGGAAGGCCCGCTCCCACCCGCCCCCGGCACTCACCGAGGTGCAGCAACAACGAGCACACGACCCCCAGCAGCCGCCACCAGCCGCGGTCCATGGTGCGGACTCCGCCGCCACCGCCGCCGTGTGTTCCCCGCTCCGCCGCCGCCGGCAGCCCCGGCCCCGCCGCACCGCCCCCGGCCCGCCCCGGCCCGCCCCACCCCCCCGAGCGGGCAGGGGCAGGGGGCTGCGCCGCGGGGAGCGGAACGGGCGGCTCCTGTCTGCGCCCTCCGAGAGACGGAGCCCGCGCCCTACCCGGTCCCACCTCCTCCTGACCCCCGGGTGGCACAACAGAAGCAGGGACCCAGGGGAGGTGTTGCTTTTTTTTTTTTTTTTTCTCAAAAAGTTGTTTATTGAACTGTTTTTAATGTTATTTCAAAAAAACCCAAAATTTCAAAATTTAGACAAAAAGAAAAACCTTGGTGTAAAATCAAAACCAACGCCTGAACCATGGACATGCTCCAACACACAACAGAACTGATGGTCACAAGGGGCTGCTGCCCGGCTGGCCTGACCCCCAGCACCACCCCAGCGGCTCCGGGGGGGCACATACAGCCCCCCCTTGCCCACACCTGCTTGGGGAGCCCCCATGGCAGCCGCGCAGAGCCCAGGGTGTGACCCCCCTCCTGCCCCGCAGCCCATCACCCAGGAGGGAGGCACAGCTCGAGTCCCCGACCAAGGACCGGGTGCTGGTTTGTGGCCAGCACGGCAGCCCCCCTGGCTCAGCACTCGGCCCCCACTGCCCTTGGCAGATGCCAAACTAGAGGGCTCAGACATCCACCAGCTTCTACCGAATGCGACTTGGACTGCCAGCCAGGCCTCGGGGACGGATGGGCAGGTGAAGAAGAGACTTAACTCTGTCAAAAAGAGGCTATTTAGGAAAAATAAGCCAAGTGAGCGTTCAGTGACTATTTGGGACTATACACAGATGGCGCTTGCCTTAGAGACATCACACACACGTTGATAGATTTCCTGGCAAGAGCTCTTAACACAAGCCATACGTGGTTAGTAACTACTGGAGCTGCTGGTGGGCTTCCACGGAGCAGCCCACAAGGTAGCCAGGAACTCCTAGGTCATGCCAGGGGTGACCAGGCCCTGAAGCATGATCATGAGACGACGGGCAGGCTTGCTCAGCGTGTTGTGGGGTTCCACCTGGAGGAACTGGAAGAGCTTCTGCCGCACCTGGTTCATGACCGACCCCATGTGGTCTCGGGTGATGGGGTCACTGTGGTCCAGGTGCATCACTGCTTCCTCCAAGTAACTAAAGGAGGAGAGATCAGGGTTAGAACCAAGCCCAACACACAATCCCATTCCGATTCAGTTCATTTCAGCAAGGAAGATGCGCATTTCTGCTCCACCATCCACCCAAACTCAATGCAGTATGTTTAGCCATCAGAAAATAAATGCTACTGACTCACAGCAGAGTTCACTTATCTCTTCTTCAACACATAAGGGCAGCCTATAGCTTTCAGCCTGCAGGATGTGCAGCACAAGCTGGCTGCCTAAACCAGGCACAATGGCAAGCCAGAACACCCTGCAGTGCTGGAGGTGGCACTTGGCCACAGGCCATGCCTGGTCACAGCACTAGATATTTTCTTTGATGTCTTTTTAGCAGAATTAATCACTTATTGGAAGTAAAAATCCTCACCAGTGAGGCTAATTTCACATAGGGATGTATTTAAGGCCTTCTTCCAATGTCTTACCCAGAAAGGGGTGTGGGAAGAGCAAGAATTTTACCAACAAGCCATTCTGAAGTTCAGAGGAGCCATAAACTTTGAAACCACAACCCAAGTAAAGCAATGTGGTCACTGCAATTAGGTTAGGTTTTCACTAACAGACCAGTTTGAACTTCACAGCAGCAAATTTAACTCTAATTAGCAGCTCGTCTGTAAAGCTCCTTTTCTGGTTTTCTAGCTTGCTTTATCCCTATTGTTAACTTGCATTAAAAAACTCCAAGTCACTTTTCCATAGAGGCCAAGGTACCTGCGGGTTTTGACTGTAACAAGTTAAGTTTTTTAGGGCAGAGAACAGGGTTTTGACGCGCTCACTAAAAATGTTCATGGCAAGTATCAGCACAGTCACTATTCTGTCACACAAACTTTGCTTGGAACATCTAACAAGACATGACTTCCAGTAGCTCCTGCTGCCACGTCCCACCAAACCTGTGGCAGTCACAACCAGAAACTGCTGACGCAAGGTCCAGTGATGGGTTAAGAACTGAGGACAGGGAGAAGTCACTCTGGATATTAAACTGCCCAGGAAACGTGGCACTATCCCTCCTTTTGCCTCCACAGGGGAATTGTTCCTTGGTCTGCATAGGTTCAGACCCAGCACTCTGATCATACTCACTTCAACTTCAGTTCTGTACGAGTACCCAAATCCGAGGAGAGCTGCTGAATGAGAGAGAGCAGCACAGGCTGGGACAGTGGGCATGGATGCTGGCCAAATACTTGCTGAGTATCCACAGTCTCACAGACGTACAAAACCAAGTTGAGGTCAGCCGCTGTTAGAGCCTGCAAGGAAGATACAGCTAGAAATGCAGAGGAAACAACAGGCAGGTGAGGGAGACAGGACAGAGCAGAGACAGCCCTCTGTCTTGGGACAGCTTCATGGCTTGCCAGCCTCCTCTGGGAGCAGAATTCTCTGCAAACCCTCTCCCAGTCTACACTCTGAGGACACCTGCGTCTGTTCTAAGCTGAACAGACCACAACCAGGCAGCAGGGAGCAGGTTACAGTTGGCAGCACAGAGCAGGGCCACATCTACATCCCGTGCCAGCCCACTGGCATGGCATTGCTACCATTCCCAGAGGAGTCTGTCTGCAGCAGCTCAAATGGATCTGCCTACATATTCAAAGGCAAAGGCAAGGTCAGGCCCCAGCTGGTAGATCTGCCCAGAGAGGCTTATGAAGCTGTTGCTCTTCAGGCGTGCCCCATGTGCCACTGCTGATCGCAAAACACTCTGGCTTACTGGAGCACTGACACTGTCCTGACAGGGCATGGGCAGGGAAGAAGAAACTGCACCACCACTGAAACATGGAACTTCCATGGCTTGACCTGCATGAGTGCAACAGCACCCCTCAAACAGTCCGCTGCCACAGGTCTTTTCAGTCAGCTCCTGCAGAAGTTGTTGTAGGTTTACGTCTCTACCTCAAGAAGCCCCTCTCCCCCCACTCCGTCCCCCAACAGGCAGCAATGCCCACTGCTGGAAACTTAGGTACCTGCTGGAAAGCTTGGTTGAGGTGTCCCTGCTGGAGCAGCTGAAGGATGTGAGTCTGCTGAGACTGGAAATCCAAGTGAGCAGAGGGGATCGGAGTCCCGGCTGCTGAGCGCATTGCCTGGACGATGCTTGAGGTGACAGCTGCCTGCTGCTCCTTCATAGCCAGGCTCACTTCTCCTTTAATGACTCTCTGCACCTGGGCCAAAATAGACTCCTGCATGCTAAAAACAAAAAAAAAGCCCAAGGCAACTCTGAAAATGAAGAGCTGAGGGACAACATTGCACAAAGCTTGTACCAGCAAGAAAACACAGGCTTGCTTGCTTATTGTAGTGTGGCTCCCAAAGGGTTAACACAAATGGTTCTGAGGCACTGGAAACATGCTGCACAAGGCAGCTCTGTGGCCAACACTACAATGTCCCAGGGTGCATGCAGAAGATGCTAGGATTCTGTGCGGGAAAGTGGTGTTTCAGGGAACTAAGTCTCTCATTATATAGCATTTTAAATCTTTAATGTCTCTGGCTTACAAGCAAGGCTAAAGCTGTAGGTTTATCCCCAAACAAGCCCAGCTTCCTACATCCGATCTGTTGACTGCAGAATCCTAGCCTGCAGATGACACCTTCAGAATGAGAACACATTTTAACCGAGCCTGTGACTTTTCCACAGAAGACCAGTTCACAGTGCAGGCTCTGCTGCTGCATGTTACACCTCTCCCACCAAGGCCCAGATCCTCCCCTCTTACACAGGGTGCCAAGCATCAAACCTGCTCTTCTGCAGGTAGAATATCAGGACTTCCCTGGGAACAAGCACAGCCCATGCAGCAAGACCAGAATTTACTCTGGTAGCCTTCCCTGGCAAGTCTAATCTGCATGGAAGACCCCAATATGCTCTGACATATGCTCTAGTGGCTTAAAATAGACAGGGGCATTCTGCCCCCAGGTGACCACCAGCCAATCTTAGTGCCTGGCAACCTGCCACCAGCCTCACAGCGTGTATGTGCTGAAGGCACCACTGGGATGGCCAAGCACGACTTGCTGCAAGAGCAGTTGGGAGGACAGAGTAACCTGCAAAAACTGTTGGTACGCCTAAGGACACAGAGTCAAGAAGAAAAGCCTTCAGAAGGCCTGTTCCAAAATGATCTTCAGGAAGCGTTCAGACCCGAGTGTGCTTATGGGCTGCCTTAGGTCCTTCTGTCCTCCAGCACACACGCGGGACCCTAAGAGAAGCAGGTCCTGAGCTCCCAGATGCAGCAGCGATACAGCTGGTTGTTAGAAACCTTCCGCAGTCTCCGTGTGGTGCTCTACACAGCACTGGGCGCACCCGCTCACGTGCTCAGTGACACTGCATGGAGCCAACAAGCAGCCCCGCCGTACTCATGGAAACAAGCCATTTGCCACAACTAAGCAGGGTGAGGTTTGTGTTAACAAACACATATATACCTCTGACATCTCTTTCCACAAGCCCAGCTGTCAACTTACTTGCCCACGATAATATGCAGCTGATGCTGCACCTCAGCATGGACGCTGGCTGCGACAGTGGAAGCCAACTGCTCCGTGGTGCTCTGGAAGGTGGTGATGAGCTGTCGGAGTTGGTTCAGCAGCGGGTCCCGGGCCTCCTGCTCTCGTACCTTCCTGTTCTTCAAGTGAGTCTCAAGCTGCTGGATATCTGCAACAAGCAGAGAGGAAGACATTTGTGCCGCTGGTACTTGCAGAAATCCAGCTGCCAGGCTGTACACATTCTCCAGCAGAAACAATTACTGACCCAGCGTACGAGTGCCGGAGAGCCTGGTGAACACACAAGCCTTGTTTTGGGCTGCATTACACTAACCTAGAAACCATGCTTCCAGCTTCCCCATTATGCAGGATTACCTGACCCAGCAACAAAGCCACGAGTCCTCTTATGACAGACCTTTAGAGGCATTCTTTGTTCAAGGCAAGATAAAGGGGGGAGTGAGGTTATTTTATTTCATACACAGTGTGAACTGTGATCCGCGTTAGTGATGGAGTTCAATGCCAATGAAGAAAAAGGAGGAATACTTCTGATGCAAAAAATACCCCAAACCCTTGAACAAGGCGTCTGCAGACATCAAAAAGCTGCATTTTAAAATATTTTATGAATTGGTCTGATCGAAAGGGAGAAGAATGTGAGCTATATGTACTTGTGGAAGACTTATGAGGAAGAGGAAGGGTGCAAAATAAACAACAGCTGGAAACACTGCAGATCTATGGACAACAGAACTCACTGGGCTAGCACTAGCCAACTTCAGCCCCCCTGGGAAACCAGCTCTGCAGAGTAACACCTGCCTGGCCTCCCAGAAGGCCAAGGAACTGGATCCCAAGCCTGAGAACAGGAAAGATCTTCTCCAGTGCATCGGTGTACAATTTTCTTTATTTTTTTTCTTTCCAGCCTGACCAGGCCTATGCCATTCAGCCACTATTTAACCTCCGATCACCCCCATACCCTTCTCTAAACCTTCCCCAACTCATCACCCCTCCGAGCTGAGTGCCTAGCTGTAGAAGTGCTACCCTCTCCATCAGTCATCTTCCTGATGTAGGGATGGGGTAATGCTACAGCTGGGCTTCACTACTCAACAAATGAAGTCACAGATTCACAGCATGAGGCCAAATGTTTTGCTGCATGGACAATGAAGACCAGAGATGAAGCCCTGTTCTTGCAGCACCACCCACAAAAATATCCTCACTTCTGCTTCCGTTGCCCAAGTGTGAAACAGAGCACGCAGACAGGCTAAGAGGTTAAAAAGAGTTACCGGTGAAACTCTGAAAGGCAAAGACCTAAGGCCAACTTGTTGTCAGCCACTAATGCAAATAAGCTGTGCAGAGAAAACTCAAAAGAAAACCTACTCACATTCCTGTGTGCCCTGCTTAAAGGTGTCATTGATTTGCTGAAACATGGACTGGCAGCTCTTCTCGAAGGCTGGCAACACAACGCTCTGAAACGCTTCCTTGTAAGCTGACTGGATCGGCCCCTGCAGGGTATCGGCTGTTGCCCTCACCACGGTATCTGTAAGGTTCTTACAAGCGCACACAGAAGAGATTCCAGGAAATTAACAACAGCCTGCTGCAGACTAAAGATGTGAACAAACACTGTTGGTCCCTGCAACACACCCACAGCAGATAAGGACAGCCCGGTGTCACAAGTGTGTATTCCCTCAGCTCTTTCCACTGACTGGGCTGCACCATGACCACAGCAGGCAGAACATCTGCTTGCTGAGCGGCTGCCTGAGAGCGTCACCATTTCCCGAAGGTGGCACAGTCAGGCATGGCTCCTTTCCCCTTCCCCTGCTTCCCTCCTGCAATCCACCATTCCCTGCAAAAGTACATAACCAGCTTCTGCTCCCTTAAATAAAGTACGAATGCAGAATGGAGCGGGGAGCTCAAACTTTCACAACCTGGCTGAAGGAGTTGGCCCTAAAAGCCCTGGCTGTAGTGAGAAACTCTTCTCTAGTAGAAAATTAACAACTTGGTAAATGAAAGAAAGGGCTAATGAAGCAAAGTGGGCAGGGGAGTATCCAACAAGTTTGTTCTCCTGATGAGACCAGGAAAAAGCTTTGACCACTGGCTCTAACCTTACCAGGAGATACAGGTGAGGGGAAGAGGTGTAAGGAATTGCTACCCAGATGACAGATGACAACCCAATGTCCCCAGGAAAAGTTACAGTCTGGTTCTCCTTACCTTTGATTTCACTAGCTTGGTGATACTTTCTTTCAGGGTCCCCTCAACAGTCGTGAGCTTGGCAGCAATAGTGTTACTTAGCTGGCCAGCGACAGGGTCCATGCTCTTGGAAATGCCTAGGCACAACATGGACATGTCAAAAGCTGCACCTTTAAGCCTAGAGTCCCACTTCAACACCCCAAAAGAAGAAGAAAAAAAAAAAAAAAAGTCAAACTCTTCTTGAATATGACACAGCAAGGGGCAATGGTCACAAGCTCTGCCCTGGGAAGCCAAGGTTGGACATCAGGAAAAACTTTTTGCTGGGAAAGTGGTACAGCTGTGGAAGTCACTGGAGAGGCTATGGCATCTCCAGCCTTGAAGGTTTTCAAGACTTGCCCCAACAAAGTCACAGCTGACCTGATCTATAATAGTGAGCAGCCCTGCTTCAAGCAGAAGGGTGGACATGAATGGCTGCAGAAGGCTTTCCCACCAGCATTTCTTTGAATGTTTCCTTACATGGACTGTTGCCAGTATGTCAAGGAAGGGCAAAGACAAGTTTAAGTTTGCTCCAGATGAGTCTCAGCATTTCCAAACTCATTAGCCTCTTCTGCTTTTCTGCACTGAACAGAAACTAGCAACTTTACAGGTTATACTGGAAGGTCAGACCCATGGTCTCTGGAAGGGCATCCCCCGTGGGAGCCTCATACTCTGTCCAAACCAGAACTCCTCAGATTACAGTGGGGCCCACAACAATTTAAAGTGCAGTAACTAGACTTCACGTAACCTAACTCCTACTTTATATAGTGCCAACACTTTTACACAGCACGCTTACAATCCTGACGGGGCTAGCTGTAGGGAACCACCTTCAAAACCTAGGCAGCAACACTCACACTGGGGTACGGTCTTCTTCATCTCCTCGCGAATGGTCCTCTCCAGGCGGTTGCACACAGCAGTGGAAAGGGACTGAGAGAGCTGCTGAGACAGATGCTCCTGGAGCTGCCCATTGCGCTGCTGTCCTTCTGTCAGTGCTCGGTCTAGTCTTCTCTCTAATGAGAAGGCACGTTAAGGAGCACAAACAACAGATTTCCTCTCTATTCTCAACACTCCTGTCCACAAAGACGGATGCTACCCTCGCCTCCAACAGCTGAGTTAAGAGCAAGTTTGCAGCTCTGGTGAAAGAGAGGTCTAATGACATTGCTGATGCATTCCTGTAAAGAACAGCATGCTCCTAAACAAGTGATCAGGGTGAGAGAAGAGCTCTGGAAGTTGGGGCAGAAAAGCCAAACAGCTAAAAGAAGCTCAGCAGTAGTGTTCCCTATGTATTGTGGGTTAACTGCCTCCATAGGCAGCTCAGCCCCACACAGCCAGTCACTCACTTTGCAGCAGGATGGGGGAAGAGAACAGGAAAGGTAAAAGTGAGAAAGCTCACAGGTTGAGATAAAGACAGTTTAACAGGTAAAGCAAAAGCTGCAAGCCAAGGAAAATAAGGAATTCATTTACTACTTCCCATCAATGGGCAGGTGTTCAGTCTTCCCCAGGAAAGCAGGGCTCCATCACATGTAACGGTGATTCGGGAAGACAAACGCCATTGCTCCAAACATCCCCTCTTCCTCCTCCTTTCTCCCAGCTTTTACTGCTGAGCACAATGTTATATGGTTCAGGACACCCCTTTGGCCAGTCGGGGTCAGCTGTCCCAGCTGTGCCTTCTCCCTGCTTCTTGCTCAACCCCAGCCTGCTCGCTGGTGAAGCAATGTGAGAAACAGACAAGGCCTGGACAGGGTTTAGCAACAGCAAAAAACATCAGGGAGTTATCAAACTTGTTTTGGTCACAAATCCAAAATGTACCACCCTATGAGCTGCCATGAAGAAAATTAACCTCTTCCCAGCCCAAATCAGGACCCTACAGAAACCAGGAAGCTCAATATCCATAAAAAGCAAATTGGTAAAAAAAGCTTCTACAGGATGGAATTGGTGAACATAGCGATACAGCGCATGGGAGCAAACCCAGGCTTAATAAAAGCTAGTCATACCTCATGAAGCAACCAGGCTCCTTGAAGGAGCTGACACACAAACACTGAGATGCACGTGCATCTTAAAAACAAGACCAAAAAACCCCAGCAAAACAAACAGTGAAAGGACAATTCAGCTGCTGACAAAATTCAGCGCAGATACAAAACTGTGCAGATAGGGAAAAGTTATTCTAATATTACAATATAGCTCTAGACTCCAAACTTCAGAAGAAAGCTACCGGAATTGCCTATGAACACATCAGCCTGATGGTCGAAAAGGAAAACCCAAGACCAATTAACAGAGAAAACAGAAATCATTGTCATGTCACAGAAGCTGAGTGCTTTCAGACATGAAACAGGCTAGAGCTGCTCAGTTTGGGGAACATGACCAAATGCAGTGCTGCAAAAGATGTACAGGAACCAGCTACTCACAATCCAATAAGAATAATTGAATAGCAGGTTTGAAAACACCAAAAGAAAGTAATTTTCAGACAGTACATAAGGAACCTGTGGACCACACGATGTATATATGGGTACAGACAAGATAATTCTATATTCAGCTATGCAGTATGGCAGTCAGATGCTATTTCTGGTGCAAGTACTGACTTGCCTTAAGGAGGAAAGGAAGGAAAGGATCATCCCATAATTACTTTTGTGCAACTGGCCACTGACTGACAGGATAACGTATTTGGTGCACCTCTAGTCTACTCCAGCATTGTGGCACTTAGCATCTTAATGGGTAACTAGAAGATTTAGTGGCATGGAGGAAAGTGTCAGTTCTTCTCTGTTCTGAGTTTCTTGCCCTTAGAAAGGGACTGAGAGGAACTGAAATAGTTATATCACAGCCAGACAGTTTTACTGCACCTATAGTCGACTCTGCCAAGATCCTTGAACTTTCTTAGCCTTCCTCATGTCTCTAGTCTGCCTTGCAGCCTTCCACTCCTCAACTGCCACACAATGTTTGCCAACAAGGATACGCTCCTGCTCCTGCTGGGAGTCAATCACCCTCTCCACGTGGCCCATAAGGGAGCTCTGAATAGCATCAAGGTGATCCGTGAGTCTCTGCAGCAGCTCCATCTGGTTCTGACGCAGGTCAGAGAGCTCCCGCTGTTGGCTCCTCAATATGCACATCAGCTCGTCCTGGAACTCTGGTGTCACCTATGTGTGGAGAGGACAGGCATTCATGTCTAACAGGATCGGAGGTCAGTCAAGCTTTCTGCAGGGCATTAAGTCAACCCCTGTGCCTAGCACTGAAGCATAATACACAAAGCAGGCATTAAGCTGGCCTCATTTTCTATTTCTAAGACTTTTGTCCCAAGAAATACACTGATAAAGCAAGGTACATGAAGTTTCTACATGCAATTCATAAATGGTTGCTTAAAATATTAACTGCTTAGATTCAAGACCCCCTTCAAAGATCCTGTTCACTTTTGGCCAGGTACTGAGAAGAGTATGTTTAGGCCTGCAAATGTAAATAACTACCTCAAACACTTATGAAAGAGCTGTACAATCAGTAGAGTAAGAAGGAGGTTTCCTAGAACACTTTTTCAGCTCTTTCCACTTACTTATGAACAACCAAACAACCGGAGAAGTATACATCTATAACTGTTGTCTCTTCACCTGCTCAAAGTATCTGAAGGAGGCACACACATATCAAGGACAGTTTAAGAAGTGTATGCAACGCAGCTGAGAGCATTTTCTGCCAGATATGAAGTTACTATCAACAGAGACACGGAATGCCAACAAGCCAGTCCCACTCTGACCCTTACTTTGCTGGGAACAGTTTACCCTGCTGCCGACATATGCGAGTCATCTTGGCAGGGAAGAGGAAATGAGTGGTAGCATCTTAGATATAGGGCTTGTGAGAACACAGAAATGCACATCGATATGCAAAGGTGAGAAGGAAGCATCAGTCTGGACAGCACGGAGCAGCTCCTTCTCTGCTGTGTGAGTCAGAGAACAGAGTAATGCCAAGCCCCAGCACAGCCGCACCTCTGCCTGCTCCTGCTTGGGCACAGCAGGGGCTTCAAGGAACTGGGATGAATTTTCTCTCAGGTCTTTAGTCAGACAGTAAACAGAGCTGAAGCATCATGCCCTTGGGATGGATTGTAGAGCAGCTCTGACTCACCTGGTTGTTAGATGATCTTGGTGACTGGTTCACATCCCTGCAAATAAAAATAGTAGTAACTCAATTATGTCAATTAACTGCTCTTATTACCCAAGTCTTCTGCTAAAACACATCACACATTTTACAGTTGCTTCAGATTTTACACTCCAGCTCATACTTCTGTTTTGCCTTGTATAACACGAAGAGCGATGGGGAGGTGTTGAAATCCCAGCCCTTGCAGCATTGTGACTCCATCAACTGCACTATCCCCAGGCCCTGAAGGTCCTTATAGACTGGTCCCTTGGTAGGGAGGAGACTTGAACCAAGTCTTAATGAGGACCCTTACAAAGAACAGTGCACACCGATTTTTCAGTTTTGTCCACATTCAAAGCCAGAGAAGGCTTTGCCAAACAGCTTTTGAAGGTCTCCCAATACTTCACAAAGAAAAACCAAGTGCCCATTCAATAAATATAGAATTAATGAGCTTCAAATCATCTAGAATGATTCCAGTTCTCAAGGTGAAGAAACTATGCACTCCAGCATATATAGCAGAATAAAGAAAAACACTGAACTGATCCACTAATATCGCACGTTTCCATCAAAGTCACAGATATGTGAATACTCAAATGCTACGAGAAGGAAAGTAAATGCTTGTTGTTCCCAGACAGCATCCATTCAGCAACTTAAAAAGGACTGAGGCAGGAAAAATGAAAGTCATTTCAGAGGCTAAGAGCTTCTGGGCGCCATAGTACAGGACCACAACAAGAAACGTAATGCCATAGGCCATCTTTGCTGTAATCTGCACAGCTAGAGATCCAAATCACGAAGCTACAGGAACACAAGAAGAGAGTGCCCTGTGCAGCTGTGCTGCTCTCCTCACATTAATGCAGACAGGTTGGTCTAACTTGCTCTGGGCAGACCTTCCCAGTCATCAGTTTTCAGTTATAAGACATGCATATGGGCACGTTTAGAAACAGCAAAGGCAGCAAGCAGGTAACAAATGATACATATTGTCAAACAAGGGCACTGTGCCAGCGTTCAGAAGCCAATTAGAAATGGAGGCCATGTTAAGCTATACTCACAGCATCACAGTTCCAATGGAGCCTTCACTGAAACCAACAAATGGATCCAGTGTCCCCCCACAATGTGCAATTTACCTGCCACACATTCTTCCGAAGCCCAGGCTGTATTTTGGATTTTGATTCCCAGCTGGAAACATAGTGCAGAACCTACTCCCACATCCCCAAGTGGCAGTCAGAGTCCGAGTAACCAGTAACACTTAGTGTGGGGTTACTGCCATTTGCAAAACAAGGTGAGGGTTGGGAGCACTTGGCTGTTGCCCAACCTCAGACCCTGGTCTCACTGCTAATGGCTATGTGAGGTTGTGACCCTGCACAGCTGGTCCCACAGCCACCTGTACTCTGGCCAGCCCGGCATACCCGTCATCTTTCTTGCCCTTCCGCTTTAGTTTTGGGGAAGCCCGGGGTGATGCCTTGGCTTTCCAGTCCTTCACAGGCAGCCTCTGCGTAGACGCTTTGGCACCAAATCCGCCTGACGTAGAAGCCAAGCTTGCGACTTCATCATCATGATCACTACGAAGGAACAGCAGGGGAGAGACATCACTTGCAATACTGGACAGTGTTAGCCTTCACTGAAGGGAGGGAGTTCACATTCTGCTCTTCATCCACACGTGGCCAGTCACACAGCTAAGGACACCTGCCACATTGATCTTTAACACAGAGACCTCCACAGAGCTCAGCACATGCTGCTCTGTTTTCATCCAGGTCTGCTCAGGCTGAGCTCAAGCACTGCGTAACAAGACTGGAAGGGTCTCTGCATTAGGGACAACTATGGCTCAGGCAGTGCAGTGGAATGATGCCTGCTCTTACTGCATACACACACTTGCACATAAGCCCTAGGACGTGATGCTGACCCAGCAGGGAACTCGAGCATAGCATCTCCCTACAGCTTTACAGACAGAAAGCACTTAATGCAGCAAGTATTATGGGAACAGAGTTCAGGCTGAGCCTAGGAAGTACGTGATCCTTGGTACCTTGGAGTCTTTCAGCTGCTGACCAGCCATCCAACATAGACTGCACGTTTCAGTCTGAATTTAAGTGTGGATTATGAACGAACCCACAGCTGTCAAACAGAGCTGAGCTTGCCAGGCACACAGAATGTGCCCACAAGAACTTTAGGATGGCTTGTGAGGGAGCAAAGGTGTCAAAAGCAAGCAGCTAACTCCTTAGATACCCTCACTACCTTATTTAAGGCACGGTATTTGGAAACTTATCCCTTAATAGGTTTTCACTGGCAAATAAACCAAGCTTGATCCACTCTTAGGAACAGCACAGTTAAACCCTTCCCTACAGAAAGTAAATCTGACAGTGCTCAGAGGCCAATCTCATGATCAGCTGAAGTCATCAGAACATTACGGAAGAAGCTGGACTGCATAAACACATGAAGTCAGGAGACAAAGCAAAGACATTCACCCCACACATGAAGGCTTGCTGGGGGCAGAAGCACGAATGCAGCCTGAACTGAGTCCATGCAGGGCGAGAGAGGGGGCTGAGCACTCTGGTACCTTTGTTCTGCACTAGCATCCTGGCTGTCATGCTGCAGCAGGTGGTAGCTGTGTCGATGATAGGAAGAGCTCTTGTGCTTTTCTTCAACTTCATCCCTTGGGCTAGAGGAGGGGAAAAAAGCCCAGAAAATACCGTCATGAAAGTATCATTTGGCTTGGATGTTTGTTCACTCCACTTCTCATGAGGGATCCTGATAGAAGGTCTAAACCAAACAAACTCACAACTATCTGCATGGATCCAGAAAGCAGCAAGTGTTGCTTAGAAGTGCTAAACATTCAAAAGTTTTCCATGTGTTTTCCCAGGAGCCTTAAGAAGGGAGAAGCAGCTCAGCCATGCTTTATGCATAACCAAGAACAATCCCCAAGCAGACATTCATGCAAGACAGGTAAGCCACTACTCAAAATGGGCAGTACAGCATACTTCAGTGAATAGCATTCATCTCCAGTTTGTTTTTCCTCAAGTAATACTGATCACTGGGGCAAAAGTCATCAGTGCTTCTCAGTTCTTTCAAGTGTCTGAGGAAGCGTGCAAATTTGAAAGCAAATTGCATGTGCTTCCAAGCTGTAAACTAGGTGTATCTGAACTCAGCTTGCAGGAAGATCTTTAGACAGAAGTGAGTACTTGTTACTTTCACCTAGGCTGATGGCTTGATTGAGCTGGAATGTAAAAAAACCCCACAAAAAACAGCCCAAACCCCTCTCAGATCCAGAGATATCAAACCTGATTATTCTGCTATGAGAAGTCCTGAAGAATTCAAAGACAGAGCGGGATTGAGGGGAGTTGCGAACTCCTATAAAAGCATTTTCTCAACTTCAAATTATGAGCAAAAGCAAAAACACTGCTTAGAGACAGAGCCTCGGTGCCCTCCCCAGAGCCATCAGAATTGAGACCATTTCCTAAAGCAGCATCCTCAGGTGTGGAGGCACAAGGTGAGGCCTTTCTCTTGCAATTCTGATGTGAGAGAACAGCCCTGGGTCATCATTGTTGTCCCTCAAACTCTCTCAGCCTGCTAGTCCTGTTGAAAAGGAAGGTATCTGCAGGCTGTCATGGTGCATACAGTGCTGGCCCGGACAGACTCTGGAGACGCCAGATGTATCTCGCTGTTCCTGTCCCACTACAGGACAGGGACACCAATTCTGTGATGAATCCTAGCACTGCTCCAGTGTAATAGTTTGCTCCTGGTAAGCAGGCCTATGTGATGTTGCACTGTTCTGCATGCTTACTCCAAAGCGATATTGCCATTCATTTTCCGACTTTTAAAGCACTTTATTTAAAAAGCTAGCTGCACAGAGCCAATCCTAGAAGAGAGATATACAATTAAGCTATAATTAACCTGTCAATTATGTGCCAATTGACTCCTTTCATCAAAAACATGCAGGAACGCATCACCCTGGGGCAGATTTTAGCTTGTACTGCTTTTATTTCCAGAGTACAAAAAAAAAAATAAAAAAATCCCATCTCAACTGTCCATTCCCAGGTGAACAAGAAGGTCAATAAAGCAGACTTTTCACCTTCTTAACAGAGATCCTTTATGCTGCAAGGGATATGAGAGAGCAGAAATTGTTAGAGCTGGCCTAGGAAGTTCAGGACACAGCATACGCAGACCAAGCACGCAGGAAGGCTGAATCACCAGATCCTCCAAGGAAAGGAGGGATGGAGGACTGCTCTGGTTTAATCACACCTCAAGAGCTTTTCACCAAGCTATCAGTTTGGCAAGTGCAAAGAAATTGCCCTAAGCAAGACAAACCCAAGTGATTACCTACCTGTCTGCCATGCTGTTCCTAGTTTCTCTGGTTATGTCAGGAGCTGCTGGCCATGGCTGACTCACAACACTGTCAGAAGATGCATTTTCCTGAGTTAAAGCAGTCTCCAGTAACGATGGAGCATTCAGTCTGTCCACCTCCACTGGAGGCATGTCCAAAGAGTGGTGGCTGTGCTCTGAATTGTGCCGGTTCCTCGGAGACAGCAAATGCAAGGCTGAGGCAGCAGATGCCATACTGTCTGCATGGTGACTGGGCTCCAGCACCTCTGCAGGGAGCCCAGACGGAGCTGCTGCAAAGCTACGTTGCAAGGTCTCGGAAGCAATCTCTGGGATATCTTGGGACATAGCTGTGGAAGCAGAGGAAATGACGTCTGGCGAGCGCTCACGGGTGGGAGACGCCTGGGGGACCACCAAGGGCTCCACCTCCTGCAGTTCCAGTGCTAAAGAGGGGTTTCCTGGTGTGACCTGAATACAAAAATCAAATAAGAGCCTTCAGGGTAACGTGGAGACATCCCAAGAATCCCTGGTATCTTACACCAACCACCTCTGGAAACAGCCAGCCATATCCTTTCCTCCTGTGACCCCTGTGCTAACAACACACTTCAGCTGATGCTAGTTTGAACACACTTCCAAGAGAAAATGTAACACCAGTTCTACCTCCCTGCTCTGCTTCAGGATCCCTTCTCTTTGAGGGAAAAATGTTACGTTTAACACTGAGTACCTCCTGGACTGAAAAGTTTATTTCAATTTCAAGCTTTGGTCATAACCTGTTTTACATTACACCTGGAAAGAAAAATTGAGGAATGGGAAATGATTGTTTCAGACTCGTCAGACCAACAAGGAGGAAGAAACCTTTCGAGGTAGCACTGTCTCCTAACACAAAGGCTGACCATGTTCAACCAGTGACAACGACAGCACAAGCTAGAGCTGTCTAGTCTTCAGCAACTGTTTTACACACGGTCAAGTTCCATTAACATGGGTAAACCTGGCTGCAGATCAGTGCCAGCATCTGTGTTTTCCAAAGGGCAGGCGCTAGCCCTGTTAATATCATCTAAGTAAGGCTAATTTCAGCTTGTATAGGCCCACAGAGAGAGGTCCCTTGGCCCACAAGGAGGAGGAAGGGAACAGCATTTGGAGCCTTACTGGAACAGGCGCCTTTGGTGTTAGCTTGTCGGGGAGGCCTGGGATAATAACTGAATGGCTCCTAGGACTAGTTTGGAGGCTGCTGCTGCTGCTACTCAGCGTGAGGCTGGTGTCTAGCTGCATCTTGGGGCTCACGGTCAAGTCTTCTGATGGCCTGCAAGAAACAGATAGACAAAAAAATCAAGCAGGCCAACCCAGTGATACAGACCTGCAGCAAACACTTGAGGTGAGGAGATGGGATCAAAGGAGGAGCCCAACCCAAACTTCACTAGTGTTCTTCAAGCCCTTGCTTTTTCCACCACAGTCAGCTACTCCCTGTCAACTAACACCTGCATCTCCTAGTCCCCATCCAGCCCAAAGAGATACCAGGTGGAAACAAAAAAAAACAACCCACCCACCAAATCAAAAAACACAAAAAGAGAGGGGCATCGCAATCTCTTGGAATTCCAAGCGTCAGTGAGAGAAGGGACCGGTTATACTTTCAGTGCACACTGTACAGAGTTTAGGGAGATCGAGGACACTACAGGATAGGTCTCTGTCCTTTTCCCAGCCCCCCAAAGTGAAGTTTTCACTGGTTAGGCAGCCCAACCCACTAGTGACACTAGTAAGATTTTTCCTAACAGTCCCAATTATCTCCCTGTCCTTGGTGGCTGCAGTGTTCTCTTACCTGTAAACAATGACAGCCCTTTGGGAGAAGCATGTAAAGCAACAAAACTGAGATGCAGTAAGAGAAACCCTTTGAGGCACAAATGAAACACTATTGTTGGCCCCTTGAATGACAACAGGCACGCTCCAAAAGCTGCATTAGAGATGCAAACAGTTGCCTGTGTAGGGACTTTGGGACTCAGGCCAGTTTCTAACTCTGGTTACAGTCTCCTCTCCTACAAGATACACTACAGCTCCACGCCACCCTGAAGGGCTGTATCAGCTCAGTTGCAGATATATTCTTTAACATACATGCTATTTACCTGGGCATGGAGGCGTCTGCGACAGAAGTGCTACTCATGGCTGTGACTGCAGTCAGGGAACTAACACTGCTGCCTGGAGATACAGCGATCTGCAAGAAAACACACAGTTTTTTGTCGGGATGTGACAGAAGAGTCCAACAGCAGAACGTCACCTGAGAACGCTGGCTCCAAAAGAACTGCTGAAGAGTCTTCGGTGAAGAGGAATAGAAAAAAAAAAATATAGGTCAAGTTGTACTGCTAGGGTGTTTAGACGCTGGTCAAAGGCAAACCCCAATACATCCTCATCACGTGGACCATGACTACTTTTATTGAGGAATTGCTCTCCCAAAACAAAGTGGCACTCTGCAGGGCTCTGCACTAGGTCCCCACTTCGTTCTTTGACCTTGACTGCTCTGGTCAAGGTCTGTTGCCACTTGTGAGGCCAGAGTCTGTATAGGGTTTAGGTCCTGCACTGCTGGACTGATGCATGGAAGTAGAATGCTCCAATGCACAGGAAGAGGTATCATGCCTCTAGCTTAGCTGGCTAGCAGTGTAGAGCACATGGGATATGCTGGCCCCCACTACTGCTTCTGGCTACCAAAAAACACCTACAGAGAACACCAAGATAAACACACAAGTGCTCAGCTGGGAAAGCCAGTGTGGCCAGGCTTCTTACACTTGACAGTGCTTACAGCAGAGAGTGAACTCAGGGCGATGTCCACCCTACAGTGCTCCCAGGTCCTGGGTCCAGCAGGAAAAAGCCTGCCATGAAGCAGGTAGCAGTGAAGTGCCAGGTTTAAACTAAACAGCTTAAACTACAGAATAAGGTGCTCCTTGTAGCAAACAGTATGTGCAACCATCTTTCTGCTCCTTTGGGACATCTTTGCATTGGGAAGGCTACCCACCCTCAGGCACAAAAATAACTCCTGCATGTAGCAACTTTGCCAGCAACATTAAAACCGTTAGGAGGATTTTAATTTATTCTTTGTTCTCCAAGTTGTCACCAGGGTGGCTCACTCTCATTAGTCAAGTCAGCATAAACTCCATTTCTGCCCATCTTCCTCTGCTGTCTATCCTCATCCAGGCTCCTCCAGTACATGCTCAAGCTGTGGTGACAACCATGCGTTGGAGGGGGAAGCCCTGCCCTATGATGTGTACGTGGAGTGCTGCTCACACTCTCCTCCTTGCCTCTAAGAACTGTATCAGCACAGCAAATAACTGCTGACAGTTAATTTCTCACAGGGAGGCAAAGAAAACAAACAACATAGCTTCTCACCACTGGAATACACACCCTGTCATTAAGTTGCAGATCACTTTTCTGAAAGGATGCACTTTAAATAATACTTTTTAATTTATGTCTACTCCCATTCTAAAAGCACATGGAGAAAACTACAGAGTTACAAATCCAGTACAGCGATTCAGTACAAAGGCACAGAAGCAGGCTACAAAGCAACAATATCTGAGTGGGTTTAAGACAAACTATTATGACACTGGGATGCAGAGTGGCCAAGAAACAGCAAGCTCCTGCACTTCTGCTTGTTGGCATAGCCAAGAAGGGGAGCAGAAACCTGCACTGAGTTAGACAGATGCACAGTGTCAGTGCCAGACAGTGTCTGGAAATGCCCAGCAGTGCTGGCCACACACATGATGGAGCATTAAGACGAATTATATGTTTTCTGACTGCTCTATCAGAGCTCCACTGAGGACTAAATGCTTATGAATCTTCACCAAGACATGCTGTTATCCTTTGCAGAGATCTCCAAATCTTAAGGAATGGTTCACATGCTTCCTGATACCAAAACCCCTGAGCTTTCTGTACAAGTTAAGGTCTGCTGTGTTAGATTCGGAAAAAACCCACCAAGCTTCTGGATTAACAATTTGCAGATCTCATGCAGAAGATGTTACAGTCCCTTCCACCTACCTGATCATTTCTGGCATGCATTCCCCACAAGATCCCATCAGACAGGATGTGCAGAGATGGCATATTGTCTTCCACTGTAGTTACTATCAAAACCCCAAACACCACAGGTAAACCAGTAAGAGCAGTCTCCAAGCGTAAACGCAGTTATTTAGCAAACCTGTATTTCTACACAACACAGCTACATCAGCAGTTTTGCAGCAACACACAGCACTTGCAACACAAGCTTAGGTCAGCCTAGCATTTCAGATTTGCCAGCGTGTCTTTACTAAGTTTGGTCACATGCACAGTGTTTCCTGTCTGCTCTGCATTCAGCTAGCATAGCCTATCAGCTACTATGGCCTAGAAAAAGTTCCCAAAAGTATCAAAATCCAAACCCACCCCTGGTACCACCAATATCAGTGCTGATCTCTGGTTACCTGTTGAAGAGATGTACTTGGTGTCATGAATGCATCTGGAGTCATCAGCTTAGGTTTGGCATCATTTGAGAGAGAAAGGAAGTCTGCTGGTACAGGCAGATCAGCAATGCGCCGCAGGTCTGGTTGAGAGCCATGCACCGATCCTTTTTCAGATCCCAGCCCTTCTGTGCTCAGATCAGCCATGTGGTCTGGAAAGGCTTTCAAAGGAGAAATACAAAAGATTTACAGCATCTTCCCCAAAAGCTGAAGATTTAATTCCACAAGGTATACAAACTTAGGCCATTGCCAGCCATACTTGATTCCAAAAAGACCAAGCAAAACCACTGCAACATCCTAGTCAAAGCTTAGGAGAAAGCAAATCCTGTGTTATGCTTACTCTTGTAGGCTAAAGAGTAGATTTTATCAGGCTTTGATAATAAGTGATCCAAGCTTCCTTTTTTCCCTAAACGCAAGGCCAGTTAACAGCCACATCCCAGAATGGTGAATAAACTGAAAAAGCACACTACATGCAGCCCAGTCCGCTCTGCTCCCAAAGCTCTGCTGTCACTCTCATCTCTTCCACCTGACAAGAGGCAAACATCAAGTTCCTGGCACAAGTGCCAAATCACCTAGGAAGGTGAACTCAAGCGTGCACAAAGCATTAGCACTGCTAGCCTAACATGTCCCCATGCTCCATACTTATACCAGGCTCTAGTCAGGTGGCCTGCCTCGTAGCCAGTCCATATTCAGAACTCTTTATGCAATGACACCACTCTATTACAAAGAGGCACCTACAGCTGCCCTCCTGCTACCCCCGCAACAACCTTTAAAGGCTCAGCAACACTGAAGATCAATTTAACACAAATGCTCACCAAACTCCTCATGAGAGCCATGGGAAGGCATGGAGGCACTCATGTCAGGGCTATGAAGAGGCTGGAATCTAATCTGCACATCCTGTAGGGCTCTGCAAAAAAACAGGCATCTCTGATTAGCTTATGAATCACCGAAAGAACTCTAAGACTCAGATTTCACAGAACCAATTCTCTTGGAATATGCTTTAGTGTTTACTGCCTGAAACAGAAGCGGAGAAGCTGATACTCATTCAGCTGCATCTCCCAGTTCTGGCACCCAGGGTATTAGAAAGATGCTTCCTCAGCACTTAAGCACGAGCACAACTCTTAAGTCACTGCTTACTCATGGCAACAAAAATACTACTAGCTTGCCACAGCACCATGCAAGGCTACTTCCTGGTATGGCAACACTGAACACACCACAGCTACAAGTTTCTATGGGTCCAAGTAATTTTTGTTACAAGCAAAAGGAACCTGTAAGTTAAGTTTCTACAGGTCAGTGCAGGATTAGGACAGCCATGGACAGCTGCCCATGGTAGCTACTACACGTACTTACTTGGTGTGCACACAGAAGAGTTTTATCAGCACGCCTGCTGCTGATTCAACAGCCCCAGCTCCCTGAGCACCTTCTGGAAGCGAGACAAAAGTAAAACATGAAGTTGGAAGGGAACTGCAAAGTACTAGAAAACCATCATAGCAAATGAACTAGCAGAGAACCAGCATGATACAGCTTTGTAACTTCTCCACTTCAGAGGCGAATTTGCCCTGATAAGGAAAAAACATATCCTACACTCCCTTTACTTTTCAGTGTGACAACAATCACATTTGCTGTAATCCAGCCAAATAAGCCTCAAGGAAGAGGGGCTTGAGAATAAAAGATACTTCACTAGGTAAAAAGGAAGAAGCTGAGGTCTGGAACTGCCTCGACTGGCTGTTGCAGTGACCAGTTGGATATATTTGGAGACACACTAGCTTATATCAAACAGAAGTTCGGAACAGGGCTCAAACATCCTTCCCGGTTGTAGACAACTATAGTTATGAAGAACTCTGCGATGACTTCCCATCAGCCAACACTGACAACATTCACTCAGTACCCTGTACCAGTCTCACCAAAGCTAAGCAGGCCAACAAGAAAAGATAAACCTCACTCCCCACAAAAAAATTAATTGGCATTCCTATGCAAATTGTCCTAATCACATGAGCACCAATCAGGGACCTGAAGTTTCAGTCGCAGTCTGCTCCTGACTTGCTACCCGTATCAGTGCCCTACCGCTTGTTACTTGGGAGAAGAGACCGGCCTTTCTTAGGAAAGCCAGAACCATCAAAGAAAGAAATCCTGACCTCACAGCAGCCCAATTCTCTTCATCACCTACCCACACTCAAGTTGTCATTTTCCTCTTCTGCTGGGAGCACTTCAGTGTGCCTTAACCGACAGCGGCTCACTGCCTGGATGCCAAAGCTGAGGACTGGGTGGGTGAGGAGGAACTCTGAGATGGAGCTGAAGTAAGCCTTGCCCTCCTCTTGGTTCTGCATCAGCTCCATCACATACAAAACCTGGAAGGATCAGAAACAGTAAGTCTTTCAGACTTTCAGACTTTCAGAGCAGACCATGTATGTGTGTGTGTGGGCTACAAAGCCTAGCCCCTGAACTAGGTTTGGGACAACGGAAATAATACGAGGAACAAAGTCTGGGCCATTTGAATTTGAAACAGAACACCCAAGAGAACCACAATAAGCACACTCCCATCTGAGCCAATGTTGATCAGGAACTCAATCCTACTGTGCCAGACACAGGTGTCTCCAAATGAGAGCTTTACTTAAGGGTGAGAGACACTGCTCAAGGCTCCTCAGGATTAATCAGATGAATTGTTACATTTGTCATCTTATGGTGAAATAGCTGAGGCCAATCTCTACATTTTTAGCTATTAACATGCAAATCCTAGACCTAGGCAGCAGAACCAGCCACACAGAAGGCCGTTTCTCCTGTTACCATCACCCACACAGCCAGCAACAAAATGAACCACCTACTTTTCTCTGGACATCGCTCAGTATCAGATATTCAGCAGAGAGATCCAGGCAGACTTTCAGGCTGGGAAGAATACTCATGGAGCTGAAGATGTCAGGAGAAAAGCTAGATCCATAAATAAGAGGGACGGGAGGTGAAGAAAGCAAGGTAGATTAGCACAACTAGAACAACTGCTATGAATCTGCATTTAAAAAAATATGTATCTTCAAAAGTTTACAGCCATATTACAGTGCAACCACCCACTAGAACTAAAACATCATTGCAGAAATCAGTGCTGACTTCAGCTGAGAGACCAGCAGAGAGATCACACAATAGGATTAAGTTATGGATTCTGAACATTTATATGAAAGATGACATGTCCCACATTCATAGGAGGACAAAAGCCAATGCTACAGATTTAAAAACAAAAATCCACCAAAACAAAATAACTCTTCTACAGGTTTTTGACCTTCTGTAGTATGAGGCAGAAAAAGCAGCACTCGGCTGTATGCCATATTCTTCTTGCTTTAAGAGGACAATTCAGATATGGCCTTAAGCATTCATGTCATCAGACAGGCCATGACCCACCAGCAGAAACCTAAAATTAGGGAACATAAGCTGAGTGAAGAAATGGACTAAAGCAGAATTTGAATTTCTGGACCTATACGGCTCAGCAAATAATCCCTGTACAATTGCTTCAGCTCTGTCAACATAACAGCTCCTCATAATTTAAATCAGAAAAAGCAGTAATAGGAAAAGATCCTAGACTGCTCATTGAATATCTACTATTTTTACAGAAGAAAGCACTCAAGGTGTGCAGTTTTGGAATGCCTCTCCTCATGCTGCAGGTATGTCTATACTCTATGGAACAAAGCAAAACCAACAGGTCTCAGTAACACCAAGGAGACTGTATGAAGTATCAACCTCCCCGGCCTCGCTGAAGGTCGACCTTACAGTCTGCCACAGCCCTGACAGCTTTCAACACAGGTCAGGCTGGCACAGGAGGTGCCTCTACCTGGGGCTAGAGTAGACTCCTTCGGAGATCAAGGACCACCTTTGTAAATTAAGTATACCTGGAATTTGAGACCTTTGTTACAATCCACTGCTCGAAGTAAGCCCAACCCTTCACAGGAGCTGGCACACCAACACCTACCGGACAGTTTGCAGACAGGTCCAAGACACAGTGCACCACATCTTCAGTTCTCTGTTCTGATCTGCTCCTGTAATGAGAAATCTCCAGAAGGGAACCCTGCAAGCACAACAGACACAAGTTCTCTTAAAGATATGGTCCTTCCGATATGGACATTTCACAGAAAAGTTCCTCACAAGCTGCCCATAGCTGATTTTGCCCAACTGCATCCTAAAGTTTGCAGAAAACTTCTGCTTCCGAGGGAGATTAGAAACCACTACAGCTCTCAAGAACCTTAAGGCCACAACTGACTGAAGAAAGAATAAAAATAAAAAGCTATTCTTTTAACCAACTGCAGTTGAATTTGGAGGGTAGCAGGCTGGTTCAAACCGACCATACCACACATCTGAAAGGACTCATCAATTTATTCATGGACTTGACACTAAGATTAAGGTCACTTTAGGCTGTGCTCCAGAGCCTTATTTATTTCTCCATCCCTAGAAAATTGACTACAAAGGGAACAGGACTTGCTCCTGCCACAAAGCTAAACTTTTACAAGTACCATGCGGTTACAAGGAACCCTCCAAAGGTAGAGTTAGAAGACACTACCAAACTTTGATACTTCAAGTACTGGATTTGGAACTTACTCTGGGTCTTGTTTTTTATGGTTGTCACAAAACAGCAGGCAGGAAAGAGGCCTACCATCATGGGGTTTCCACTCATGAAGACACCTGGGAAAGAATCAGAGAAAACATCCAAGTGTGCAGGGAGTGGTAAATGAGGAAGACAAGAGGTGGGCACTGAACACATTATTCCTTGTCCAAAGGCAGCATTAAGTCAGCAGCCACCAAGTGTTACCAACTTGTAGCTGTTTACAGGCTTATATAAAATAAGGACATCATAGCCCATGCAGACATAAATTGTGATTAAAAAATAAATATAATCACATGTTGCCATTTGGTTTGGTGTTTTAACCAGGGTGCAATACATAAAAGAAGTCAGCATCGAGAGGAACAGCTCAGAGTAGCTTTCTGCATTTACAGAGACAGTGCAAAAGAGTCTGGCTACAGCCTGTGCAAAGCACAGAACTCTGGTTTCCAGACACAGCTCTTTGCTTTTTCCCTAAGCTCACCAAACCTTGTGCGAAAGTCATCGATACAGCTCTTCAGCAACAAAGTACTTTACAAACATTCACCCTGTATCTTTATAATGTCCTGAGAATTAACATCACAGAAGATTCTGTAACAAGGAAATTCTCACAGATAAATTGCTGCTCTCAGTTCCAAGATCCTTCATTTTCTAATTCTCCAGTTACCTTGGCTCATCTTGCCCCTCAATATAGATCTGCCAGAATTTGACAAAACCATCATGACTTGCTGTGGCCAACACAGTTCCATCCGGAGAAAGTGCTCCCTCACTGAGGCACTACACAGAGGGGTAGGGGGAGAGGGAAGACACAGAAAAGTCATTATATAGCTTTTTTTATTTCACAGGAAGACAGACTACTCTCTTCAAACAGGAATTTGACTAACAGTCCAATAGTGCAGGAGATCAGAACGATTTCCGACAGACACATCACTAGACAGCTTAACCCTTCACAGAAGAACTGACAGGACTTTTTTTTTTTTTTTTTTTTTGGTAATAATAACAATCACCTTTTCCGGACAGCAAGTTTAAGTACAACAGATTGTGCTGCTACTGTTCCTACAGTTACTCATGTTATGAACGCAGTTCGTTTTCTTTTAGGATCTTGTGGCTTTTCACAATCATTATTGTTTCATCTAAGCGATAAAAATAGTTTGTCATCATCCTGTTCAAGAAGCAAAACTGGACTCTTTCCAGTTGTTTCTTTTATATTCAAAATATTGCCTACTGGATACTCAGCTGCAGTCCTGGTCCACTGCATTCACATCTAGAACTACAGTCACTGGAGAAATCATAGAAAAACTAAAGTTGACACCGGGCTTAATTATCTCCTTCCTATCCAGCAGTAAACCACAGCATTGTTAAGTGTGCCATTTACCAGGAGATACAACAAGACAGTTGAAATACAGCCCAGGCTGTCAAACAGGCCCTTGGAAACACAGGTAAGATTTTCCAAGAGCCATTTTCAAAGCAAATGACTACACATTCACCTCAGCTCCTTAAACAGAGGTTACTTACCAACAGCATGTGCACAGAGCCAGTAGGTTGTGGGTGATAGTGTGGGTGAGTAAGAAACTGGGTTGGTTTTTTTACAGCCAACCATCCTAAGAACTAGAGCTCCTGAGACACCAGGACACAAAGAAAACCTCAGCGATGACCTGTGTGATGGCAGTGAAGAAAAAAAGAAGAAAAAAAAAAAAGCTTTACTACCGTGCTGTGGCCTTTCACTACGATGAAGCCTTCTTTGATGCTAGGCACCTCCACCGGCCAGGAGCTGTTGTTCGTTCGGATAAGGTCCAAATCCCACACCTCTGCCTGGAAAACAAACATGCAGGCACACAGGTTTATTTCCACAACTACTGGTCTGATCCAGTGGAGATTTTTTTAGATCCACTATCTCATATCCTGACATACCAGCCCAACGGCAAGTACGTGACATAAACCTTCCCATTTTCACCCAATTTGGCCATTAGATTCCTGGCATCCAGCCATACATAAATGCAGGGAATTGCTCTTGGCAATTGTGGCTGCTGCTCCAAGCCCCCTCCCTCCCCTACATACTGGCTCAGCCTCAACAGAAGAGCAATGCCTCTGGCCCTCCACATTGTTTCTAGTGGTCCTGGCTATTTGATGGCGAGCAGAAATGATCACTTTCCATCTTCCTGAGGCCCAAAGAAAGATCAGTATGACCTCTCCTCAGAGGAGAAGAATCCCACATCTCATATTAGGGAGGATCCTCAACATGGACTAGACAGGAGCCTTTACAACCCTAACCATATGAGCTCTTTCCTTCATTAGATTCTCTCCTGCTAATGGTAATAAGGGACAATGTTTCAAGAATAGGGTTTCCTTACCCTGTCCTCATGCAACAATGCCAACGTCTGACTTCCCTCTTCACCACTCTCCTCATTATCATCCGGAATGAAAGGGCACCAGATGATTCGTCGAGAGGTGTTCAAGGGTGTATTCTCAGGTCGCTTGATGTTAACCAAGATCTCCTCTCTGATCACCATGGTTAAGAAATGTAACATTCTGGCTGTGTTATTAATGCTCAGCAATAACCTATTCAGGCTTGGCCCTCTTAAATACTGTAAAACCTCAAGATTTTTTGGCTCACTGATTCAAATGAAACTAGGTAAAAGGATTCTGCTAAGAAAGCAGACAAGCTACCGTTTCTCTGCTGGCAGAAGAGGTTAAGCTTCCAAAGGTTAAGTCTCATAATTTTCTCTTGCAGGCTGCAGACAGGGTAAGCACAACAGGGGCACACAGCCACATCTGAATGTGCAATCCATGCAACTGCTGGTGGATAGATTAACTGATTTCAGCTAGTGTCACAACACTACCACAGAAAGACAGGAAAGCTAACACACTGCCCCAGGCTGAGTGCTCTAGTCCACCCCTACAGATCAGACCTTAAACAACTACTACTGCCTTTGCTCCAGTTGCTTTTGAAGTGATGGTATACAATTAAAATTCAGAAGCCACAACCTACAATGACATATCCCACAGACTGACATGCTTCCCAAAAGTACTAAGCAGTCACTCCTAGCAATTAAAAGGCAAAGATTTAGGGCAATGAATGAAACACTGAAATTTCAGAACCACCAGAAGAAGGTTTGGAAGGAAGATAGTGAGTGGGAAGGAACTATTACGTCCTCTTCCCCAGAAAAGTAACTAAGAAAAGAGCTAGACAAATGTGAGTAAAAAACCATCGCACAGTTGAGGTAACACCACCCATCTGCAAGGCCAGCTAACACAGACTGACACTTCTGTTTTTGCTTGGACCAGAAAGGAACACCAACACGTCAGCCCTAGAATTTCAAGTTACATGCCATTTCAAGTAATAACTGGGCTGAATACAGGCACAGGGTGACTGATACTCTGGAAGGGGCAGAACTATTGACCTTCCCCCTGCAAGCTGCTATTCTGGAAAGGCTACAAATAAGTTGCAGTTTGGAGGTTGTATTCACATTAACTACCACACAAAGACGCATATGAGCATATCTTCTGACAAGATACTGGATCTTTTCTTTATCCATGGCCAGGCGCCAGACAAAAAGGTTGCCAGCCTCATCCAGGCATGCCAGCTGGTTGGAGTTGAGATGAGCAAAAGCCAGGTCTGCCACACCACCTGTGAATCCTTTCAGCAAGGTCCGCTCAGCAGTGCTGATGCTCAACACCCGCACCATAGCGGAGCCATTACTGGCAGCTGCAGAAAAGACAGAGGGAGAAGTCACCGTTGATCTGTGTGGTTCCCCGCAGGACTGCCTTTGCTCCCAACCGTCAGCATTTCTAGCGCCCATCCTGCCGTCAGCTGCCACAGGCAGCACTCTGAAAACCCATATCAACAGGTACCACGTTAACAAGCACTTTCAACACAGGCACAAATATTCACTGCACTTCTCAGATTTGGCGCAAAGACTGGAACGGCAGCATCAAGGAGGACTTTGCCTGCCCCTATAAGGGGCAGTGTATTTAAGGGAAGCTTAATTCCCCTTATCTTCTGTTTCTCAAGCACCACAAATTCTAAGTTGTTCTACTTGAAAAGAACGCAACAGAAATTGACTTCCCATAATACCCAGGGTTAGCCTCATGAAAGATGCCTTCACTAATGTAAGGCCTAAATCTTTAGCCCAAGCTCATGATAAAGCTTCCAAACCTCCAAGGCTGACCTTCAGTGACAGTGAATTAGTTTTAACTGCATTTTCATTTGCAGTAACCGGAGAAAAAGAGTCACTGAGAGGCAGCTAGCTCAAATACATGTTCTGTAAGGGGAATGTAAAAATCATAAACATTCACCTGGCAAAAAGCACTGCTTTTGGCTTGCATTACTGAAAAGAACATGCTTTAGAGCACACACACCCCAAGCAAAGCTTCCCCATTTCAGACAAACGTCACTGTGGCACAGGCAATCTTCTGGAGACCATATTGCTTCCACTTCTTGATGCCCACGCCAGCCCTAGCAGACCACTCAGCTTTCCAGAGTGTTACTGCACCCAAGCTTTAATACTTTTTAAAAGGGTGAGACACCCTAAAGCTGCTCTAAAATAATCTCAGCTAGGAAAAAAAACACAGTAGCAGAGTTGTAGATTTCATAAAAGGCCAGACAAACTGAAAGGGGGCTAGAACTGAGAAGAAAGGAAAGAGCTGACTGAGCTCTAAACACTATGTGCTTATATGAGAACAGAGACATTGCAGATGACTAAGTGTTCATTTGTTTCATATATGTTATGAAACAGTATTTCCCTGCATTGTTCTGCTCTTCTCTCCCTTTCTATTGCAAAATACACTGCATATGCATTGCTCTTTGGCTCCTCTATATTTAGCCTTAAACTCAACTCTAAATTTATGCAAGCAAATCCATCGCAAACATTTATCTGCTCAAATTACCACAGGCAGGGCTGTTTCTGTGCTTAGCTACAGAGAAGCTTGTTTGCAGCAGAAATATTTAATTAGAGGACTAATCGGAACATCAGCTTACTGTCCAGCAAAACCAATATAGTCAACAGCACTCCGAGTATTGCAAGATGTGCTTCAATTACTGACATTTACCTTCTTCTGATGCAAACTTTGCCTCTTTTAGAGATACACAGAGCAAAATAATACAAATCACATCCAAGACAGAGAAGGTATCTCACCTCTAATGGCATAAGCCAGGTAAGAGTTTGAAACAGCTATCAGATTGCCATAATAATATTTCTGCTCCCAGTCATATCTAGCAACAGGCTGTATTTTCACCTGCTCAGGAGAAAGAAAACAAAACATGAGAAATGTCTGGAATTAACTTTTTCCTGCAATAAACCTGCCAAATATACAATTTTCTCCAGGGAAGATCTGTAATGTTTAATAGGGAACTGTTAGAAGCACCAGTTGGTAAGGAGAATTGCACTTGAATGCCAGGTAGCAGAGCCCTGAACATTCAAACTTCTGGAGGCTGATGAATGTCTCCTTTCATGGAGCGCATGCCTTCTTGCAATGGATTTGTCATGCTGCAGAACACCACGCTACCCTGCAACTACAGCAAAGCAGCCCTTATCTCTTCATTAGCATTAGTGTCAGGATTCTCATTCTTAGAAACTTTTTTTGAAATACAGAAACATATTTGCTGCATAGGCACTTGCATAGTTTTAATACTGCTTTCCAAGAAACTGAGAGTCTGGTCTTATTTGGTATCTCTGAGCAAAGAATTAAGAAATACTATGGAAATTACAGCAGTGATCCTCCCTGTCATTTTTATCTTCAGAATTTTCTACAAAAAACAGTGTACAGTACATTAACATGGTACAGTATTTATTTACTATCTCTGTGGTCCCTTAATTCACTGCACATTAAGGAAAAAAATGATATAGTATGGAAAAGGGCCAAGAAGATGAAGACCAGAGCGTTCTCTCCTAATGCCTAGCATTTCTTCTGAGCATGTCTTAGTATTCTGCTACAGCACTAGTTCTGGTATCAGCATATTGGTTCTTCTGCATGTTGGATCTGCTGGGTGGAGCCCTCAGCAGGACTGAAGCTAGCAAACCATGAAGAATTTTTGTTTCGGTTCTCCCAAACGCCCCCCACTGTGAAGACCTTCCAGTGAAGAAACAACAGCAGGAAAAGCTTGCTTGTGAAGGAATGACACCTTCCCGTGAATCTACAGCTTAGGTCATGGACTTATTCCTGAAAATTAGAGGATAACTTGGCCAGATTCTGAAATAAGAGTAACAACCACTGACAAGACACCACTCCAAATTTTTGCCCCTCTTTAAGCTCTTTGACAAACTTCTACTTAATTTAAAGCTCCTATAACACAGGAAAAGGGACAGTAATTGCTGTTTAAAAATATTCAAGCATGAGCTCACATGACCCAAAAAAATCCCCAAAACCACAGAACTACGCTTTCCTCTTGCTCCTTACCTTGTTACTCCCTCTGGCCTTACTGGTGATGCTGGAATCACTGCTGGCCACTATCTCCACATCTTTTGCTGATATCACTATGCAAGTGGAGCTGTCATCACCTGAAAGGCAGCTTTTAAGAAAAACAAAAGGGGGAGGTAAAAAAAATTCACCATCAGACAGGAGTCACAGGAAGCGAAAAGAGGTCAGATATTTGCTATTCGTAATTTTAACACCAATGCAGGAGTATCTGTGCATCCAGGAAGTCTGAGCTGAACAACTGAAAAGAGAATCTACTTTCAGTCAAGACCCTCCTTTCTCCATGTGTCACAGGTTTGTCAGTGCCAAGCACCCAGTTTCTTCAGCTTAAAATCCTCCAGTCCATATGACTTGAGCACAGACCTACATTTGGTTAAAGTAGCCTTGACTACGACCCAACACTGGAAGGTGCAAAGAGACCAAAGTCAGTCAGTTGAACCTCATCAACCACAGTGCATGCTGCTCGTGGTTCTCACAGCAGCCTCTCACAAAACTATGACCAGAGAACCCAAACAAAAGCTATTTACACGAGCTCTAATGTTAAGAGTCAGCACATGAAGCCAAGCATTATACTAATTAGACTGATGTGGATTTGTGTTATTACTCCCATGACAAATCCAAAGTATTCTATATGCATATGTTCTCTTGCATATAAGCAGTAAAAGCACAAGTATTGGCCAAAATGCATTGACGTGTATGCACAACTCAGCAAAGAGTTAGACAGAAATCCAGCTCAGGATCATTTGTCCTGCTTTATGTCATGCGGACAGCAATACTTCGACAAGCACAAGGTCTACCATACTGCGAACTGGTAAAAGTTACCCTCAGGTACCTTGGGTCCCTGAAGGAGTCCAGCTGGAGGTCTACTGAGAATGCCGTTTCACCCAGAGCCCTGCTAATTTACCTCCAACCTTATTTACAATGTCTGCCATGCGACTAGTTCTGCTCCCCTTCTCTCCAAACAGCTCTGCCAATATTCTGCACTTCCTAAGCAGAAGGATGGCAGGCTCCACACACCAGCCTCACAAAAACTACAAAAGCTCTGACCAGCAGCACTGACTCACAGCTGTCACCTGAACTCGATGTAAAACTCTTCAGATTCCCAGCGTGCTTGTCCAGGCTAACCAGAACTCATTTTCGATCGTTTTCCTATTCACACTCAGCCTTTCTTCGACAAAACTTACATGACTTGTTTCTCCTGCAGGGCTCCCAGAGAAATGCTGCGATGCGCCGGCTTAGCCAAAGAAGGTCCATCTCCAGCTGCAATGGGATCAGGCACCAGCAGTCCATTCAGGTCTCCGTTATAGGAATTTGACGGTCTCCGGTTCTCATTCACCGAACCTAGGGAAAAGCATGGCCAACTGTGCACAACATCTATTTAAAAGAAATAGCACTGAGTGAAATACACTCCCTCCAGGCTGTTCTGTCAGGTTCTACTGGTCTGCCAGGCAGAATACACTGAATTAGTTGGGAAAAGTATTCTCCAAAAACGATGCGTGAGAGACCTCCCATGTAAGAAACACAAACAAGTGAAGTCACAGCTCTGTTCTTGCACAAGCAATCCCAGCAGACCAGAAAAACACCCAAGAACAGGTACAAGGAACTGACCAGCTTCGAGGAGGATCAAATAGTCTTGGATCAGAAAGACTAAGCTGGTAATTCAGATTTCCTGAATCAAGTACCAGATCAAAAGGTTCCTGAAAGGTCATTTCTAACCCTCACATCTGCAGAGAGATCTCCGAAGTCCAGCAACACAGCGGCTCGTTGCAACACTTGGGGTTGGCTGGAAATGCTAAATTTGTTACTCCAAAACTGGCTTCTGAGTGCGAGACCTGACCTCAAAGTCCACTGGCTATGGAACTACGCAGCTGTCCCTAGGCAATTCCTGCATTTTTCCCTTGGTTGATTAGTGACATAGAAGTTTACAGCACTCAAGTTCTACATAAAGCAACTATTCGTTCAGAGTTTCAGCTGTGCTTTGAGGATGCACGTGCCCTGACTTCATATATTTGGCCTAGCACAAGTTGCCTGGTGGCCTCCATACCTTCTGAAGGCTTTTAGAAGGACCAGATGCAAGAGGTGGTGAAGGAGACTCCTCTGTTTCACTAGCAAGGTACATAGAGCACAAGCCCACTCCATCTGCACTTACACATCAGCACAGTGAAGTCAAAGCCTCGTGTCTCAACAAAATCCTCGCTTGAAATTTTCACTGGTTTTGAAAACTGAAATTTCATATACTGTTGCCAGGTAACAACTGCTGTGGAGCTGTTGCCATTGCAAAATGGCTGCTCCCAGGACCAGAAGCTCCACTACTACTCTCACATGTAACAAACCCAAATGTAACTGGGGGCAAGAGGTATGTCCTTTGAACGCAAGGCAAGCTTTCAGTTACCAAACAGGCTTTAGTGTACCAGGATGAGTGCTGCCGCCTACAGAAATAACTGCAACTATATTTAAAACTTGCCTGTTTATGAACAGCCATTAAATCAGCGACTATGCTATGGCCACAAAAAGCCTGTGCAGCAACAGGGTATCCTGACGCAGAGACCATCTGGGCACTCACCTCAGTTTACCTGCACTGCATGAAGAAAGCAGCACTCACACAGCATGAAGAAACTTCAAGGCCAGCAAACGCGATCCTGTGTAACCACCTAACATTTGTGCTGTGCTTGCTACTGCAGCATTAAGATGCACCCCTTACTCCTATAGCATATGGTGGGTGCTTGTCCAGTTGCAGCTCCTTCCATCAACTGCAATTTATCCTTTGCAACCAAGAGCAGGAAAATATCCACTACAGAAAAAGCATCCAGGCTGCCAGAGAAAGGTGATACACTCTTTTCCCTATTTGCAGCAACAGGAATGCTTCACATCTCTCTCTTTTATGGACAACAGGACAGTGACGTTTGCGCCATGGGAAAGGGAAGGAGGAAAACACACCCCAGAGGCTGATGGGCACAAGAACAGTACACCGAAGCTCAGGAATGGGCTTAGCCCATCACTCTGTCTTAGGGAGAGCCAGACAAGCACAGACAAGCTGCCTGTGCACAATCCTGAAGGTATAAAAGAAGGGAAATAGCTCAGTGTTTAGTAGGTACACGAACAAAACCAAAATGTTAACCTAGACTGGTAGATCTAGGCCTCAAAGGGAAAGAAATGAGGTCGTATTAATTATCTTTTCAAAGAGAAGGAAAGCAGGAGCAGTCAGAGCTGAGATACTGAACTCTTCCTGCTCCTGCTGTCACCTGCACCAGAGGATGCTACTCTGTACTGAACAGTGAGCCCATGTTAAAACCTGGGTCCTGCCCACAACCCCAGCAGGGACTCCATAGCATGCTGGCACTGATGGTCTGTCTACGTGCCCCAGAGTTTGATCATGCAGCTCCACCTTGCCGAGGACATGGCATTAAAAAAAAAAAAATGGCAAGGGCTAACAGAGCAATGGATGTTTGCTGAAACTGGGAGAAAACAGTGTTCAGAGAGACTAGGGCAGTGGATCGCATTTCCACTATCACCAAACCCAGCACAACTAAAAAAGTATTGTGACAGTTGCAAACTCCTCAGAGCAGGGAGTGTTTCTTGTCCCCTGCCTGGACAGCACCCAGACTAATGTAATGCTGCTCATAGCTATGGGCACCTAGTACTGCAAAATCTTCTTTGTGGCAATAGCGTTGGAAAGAAGCCATGCTGGTCTCTTCTGGGTATTAAAATCTGCAAGTAAAAGCCAGGGTATAATAGAAACTAGAACTAAAGAGGACCTTGACCACAGCAACTTTGTGCCAGACAAGACTAGACCTACACATACATTTCATGAGGCTGCTTATATTCTCTTTCAAAAGCCTTGAAGGATCCCAGTTTCCCCTTCCTCTGACATCCTAACAGGATTTTCAGAGGCTTTCAGTTAACGTATGCATACTCTTGCTGTTCACTTTATCATGCCCAGTTCCTTCAAGTCTATTTGCTCTTACCCAAGCAGTGATTTCTGTGAACAACCACCACAGGTTCCTTACTGCTTGACTTACTGTCCATTTACTCCTTTTCTTCTCAACAAGCACCTTCTTGTGCACTAGAGCTGACGGAGCAGGTATAAAGGGAGTGAGTAAGAGAAGAAAAACAACAATAAATAACTAATAATAAATAACTAACTCCTTTGCTTCAACCAGCAAGAGAAGCTGCTTCAGGGGAAAGCTGCTCTCACCTTGAGAGAACAGAAACAACTCCAACCATTACCATAAAGCATTGTTTCATTTCAGAAATTGCTTGTGAAACAAGCATTCCCCATCCCTGCGCCTTTCAGTCTTTCAAGTACAGAGTGCTGCACTGTGACGGAAAAATGTATTTTCTTATAAGAATTGTAATCTTGAAACACACAAGCGCTCTAGAAACAAAAGAGACTACTTCCAGTAACGGTAAGTTTCTCTATGGGCAGTAAAATTAACGAAGGCGACTTCCTGTAGGTTTGCCCCATCTGCTCCCATGCCCCTGCACCTCTGCCACATCAACCCTTCGTCCAGCCTTTAGGCCAAGCAAAAGGCAGCACACACGACAGTTGCTTTGGAGGTAGCACATTCGTACCAACTCTCAGGATGCTTAAAAGCTGTTATTCCTGCCCTTCCCTCAATAGGAGCGCAACATGGGCATCAATTCTGTCTTCTACAAAGAAGCTAAGGTTTTTTTGCAAAACATCCACGGTCTCAGCCTCCTTTGGACCATTAGCTCATCAGGTTTGCATGAAATGCCACGGTAGGGTCAAAAAGCTCTGAGGGGGGCGAGAGCGAGGGGCTCCGGGGGAGCAGGAACAGGCTGGCTCCCAAGGCTCGGCTCCCCACTGCGGGCAGGAGGGGGCCCGCAGAGCTCCGAGGAGCTCGGGGTCAAAGGAGCAGACTCGCAGGCGCTTTAGAAAGCGGTTTGCAATCTCGTTTCGCCTTCAAGGGGGAGAGCGAAAAGTTTGCGGGAAGGGTGAGGATGGCAGCGATCCCGGAGGGCCCGACAGCCCCCCGCGCCAAGCCCAGCGAAGCCCCCGGGTTACTCACCGCGCCGCAGCAGCGGCGGGAGCCGCGGCCGGGGGGGGGGGGGGGGGAGGGGCGGCTGGGGGGCAGCGCCGCCGGGCTCCCAGGGGCAGGGCCCGCAGGCCCACAGCCGCGCCAGCCCGCGGTCCCGCTCCGCCCCGCCACCGCGGCCCTCCCCGCGGGCCGGGGGCTCAGCCCGGGCCACCGGCACCGCTCCCCACCGGCACCGGGCGCTGCGGGAAGGGCGGCAGGGCCGAGCGGGACCCCCCACCCTGGGCGGGACGCTGCCGGCGGAGGCCGATGTCGACGGCGCCCCGAGGGGAAGCGGGCCGGGCCCGGAGCGCGGCCACCTGGCACGCGGCCACCTGGCACACGGCAAGGCCCCGGCGCGGCGACCGAGGGGAGTCCCGGGGCAGGGCGGCGCGGTCGCCGGCCCAGTGCAGTGACCCCACCCCGGCCAGGCCCGCCGCACCCGGCCCCTCACCTCCCGGCCGGTCCAGCTTGAGGATGTCCCGCAGGTGCTGGGTGGCGTCCTCGATGTCGATGCTGGAGGAGGCCATGGGGCCCAGTTCGCTTCCCGCCGCCGCCCGGCCCGCCGCCACCGCACTGCCCCAGCCCGGCCCGCCACCCACGCTTCCGCCTCCGGTCCAGGCCGCGCCGCGCCGGCCGGAAAGCTCCTCCGGGACGCAGCGTTCCGGGCGCAGCGGGGGCGGAGCCGGGCCGGCCCCGGGGCGGGCAGCAGGGCCGGGACCGGCGGCGGTGGGAGGCGGCGAGCTCTTCCCCACCGCCCCTTCCTCCTCCTCGCGGGGTCCCGCCAGGGCCGGCAGCGTCAGGGCGCGCGCGAGCCCTTGCTCCTTCCGCCGGGCCGTTCCGGAGGGTTACAGCCTCCCACCGCCGCCGGCCCCGCGCCCCGGTTTTCCTGTCTCGGCCGTTCCCCCACGCCGGCCGCCGGGCTCGGGCCCGCGCTGTGCGGCTCAGCCGAGGCCCGCGTTCACCGCGGGTGCGGGGACAGCTGGGACAGCAGATGAGTGGGGCGACAGAAGTGGCCTGCGGGTGTCAAAGCTGCTGACCGATGCTGATACAGGAATGCGGTGTTTGTGTCTTCCCGGCAAGGAGTGGGAGCATGGCGAAAGGTGGGGAAAAGAGCCCCTGAAAGATCTAGGTGACCAATTTCAGGGGACAACCGTGCGGGTCCCGTTTAACGGCCTGAAAGAATCTCAGTTCAGATGTTTTTAAACTTATGCCTGCCACATGCACCGTCCCTTGAAACTGCCCTTGAAAGCAGCTCCCCCGGCTTGCGCAGCCCCACACAGGGATGGCCAGCCCTGCACCTGCCCGGGCCTGGCTCCCTGTAAACCTCTGGCTCCGGACGCTGCTCCTCTCTCCCAGCCATCGGCTCCAAGCGCCACTTCCCCAGCAGCACCAGAACAGCCCTGGGTTTCCAGCGGGGGATGTACGGGAACGCTTCGGTACCCGATGGGAGGGCCCCAACCTCAGCCTCCCAGCAAGCCCTGTCCCACTTCAGCGGCCAGAGCAGCCGGCTCCGGGAAATGGCCGGCCTGAGGCCCCCGCGGCTTCCCTGGCCAGTCTCAGAAAGGGAAGTGCCAAGTTCAGAGAGAACCACAGAATCGTTCAGGTTGGAAAAGACCCTCAAGACCATAGAGTCCACCCGCTAACCCAGTGCTGCCAAGGCCACCACTAGCCCACGGCCCCAGGCACCCTGTCCAGGCGTTTTTTAAACACCCGCAGGGCTGGTGGCCCCACCGCCTCCCTGGGCAGCCTGTGCCAGTGCTTCAACACTTCTTCCCTCCCAGGGAAGAAACGTTTCCCGATACCCAACCTAACCCTCCCCTGGCGCAGCCTGAGGCCGTTCCCTCTTGTCCCGTCACTTGTTACCTGGGAGCAGAGACCGACCCCCCTGCCTACAGCCCCTGGCAGGCAGCTGGAGGGAGTGAGAAGGATCCCCCTGAGCCCCCTGCTCTCCAGGCTGAACCCCCCCAGCTCCCTCAGCAGTTCCTCATCAGATTTGTGCCCCAGCCCCTTCACCCACCTCTGGACACGCTCCAGCACCCCTATGTCCCTCTTCTAGTGAAGGGCCCAAAACATCCCACAGGATTTGAGGTACAGCCCCACCAGGGGTGAATACAAGGGGATGATCACTGCGCTGGTCCTGCTGGCCGCGCTGTTTCAGACACAAGCCAGGATGCTGTTGGCCATCTTGGCACACTGCTGGCTCATGTTCAGCCAGCTGTCACCCAACACCCCCAGGCTCTTTTCCATCAGGCAGCTTTCCAGCTGCTCTACCCAAAGCCTGAGTTGCATGAGGTTGCTGTGACCCACGTGCAGGACCCAGCACTTCTCCTTGATATACACTTTAAAGGCAAGCTCAGCGAGGCATGCTGATCCCTTGAAAACTGGGGCCTAATAGCTTAGTGAGGTCTGAAGGTAAAGCAAGTGTGATTCTGCTCCTGTGCCACCTCATATGCTGGGAAGAGAAATTTAATAAATTCCTCCCCTGGTGGAATACCACCACCTCCAGGGCTGAGGACACATGACAGCTAACCACACTAAAACCCTGCACAGCAAACACAGTACTACCAACCAGCTCAAATTATAATGAAGTGATGCTAGAAAGGCAATGTAGAGCACAAATCTGGCCAGGGGATTAGAGCTGGACACCAACTCCAGGAGGGCAGTGCTAGACTGACATCCTGTGCATCTGCCTATAAGGAAAACACAGCTGTCCAGTTTAGCTTTGATGGTGAATGCAACAGATTTCACGACTACATTAACTACTGTGTGACTGTGGTCATCCTTGTGTATTATTTGAGGCATGTGTTGGTAAAACACAACAGCTGAGAACTAACCTGTCAATGTTAAAAACTGAGCTAGAAGTCTCTGTTGTAAAAGCTGCCAAGAGGGAGGGAAAAAGGAGTTGTACGGCTGAGGGCATGCCTGCACTGCCCTCGCTGGTAAAACTATCCCATTCAAGCTTTAAGTTCACAAGCGTTTCCCCACCAAGCAGACACAGGATATCCAAAGCAAGCGATATCATATACTCCATATCCAACTCATTAAAACAATTTAAACTGTTAAGAAAATCTCATTATTTTATTGTGTAATGTAGCATTGAAACATCTGAACAAATCAGTATCTGGGCTGTACAGGCTGCTGTTCTTTCATTTCTTTGGGTTATAGAGCATCTTGTCAGTACATAAACAACAACCTTTTGCATTATATTCTTTCCGAGGCATGCTGGTACAACACAAATTTCTCTTGTCAAATGCAGCTAAGTCTAACTTCCAAACATCATGCACAAGAAACTCATCTAGTGACAATGTAAACTCAGCAGAAGGGCAGGTCACAGGTCTTGCTTGCTCACGCTCTGCAGTGCTGCAGGTTTGTGTATGATATTTGGAATGTTCTGTGAGTGTGAATAATACTAGTAAGAGAAGAGGAGAAAAAAAAAAGTATGGGTGCCTCGGGGTTGCCAGCTCAGCCAAAGTTGTGCAATGCTAGCCTGAACATGTCATTGGTGCAAACCCAGGCATCGTTGATGTTCTTTAATAGAAATATCTGGTGGAATCCCATGATAGGATCTTCATCAGCCTGTAGAAAGAGAGGAAAAATAGTTCAAAGAGTTCTTTTTTGAGAAATGTATTCCAAAACTTGTCATAAGATAACTTAAAAACTAATGTTAACAGTGATGTCACATGCTTTAAGATGCGTAGTACCTTAAGAGACACTAATAAAACCAGAGGTTCTGTTCCAAGGTGCTTTGCAGACTAACACCTAGGGCCCAATGACACAGAAATCCTGCAACAACCTCTGAAGTTGGGGTTTTCTGGAAGACTTGCAGACGTCTCATTCCAGCAGCTTCACAATGTTGATTGATAAGAGCACACCTGCCTCAGTGTTGAATCACAAGTTTTCTCTGGGCCTTCCCCAGGAAATGAGCATAAAACAAGGCGTTTCAAAATTAGTTTTTAGCTGCTGTACTTTGGATTGATGACAGCAGGGAGTTTCTGGAGAAGCTGATATCAACAGTATTGCCTGAATGATCCAAGTAGTGACATAGGTTTTTGAAAGCTTTCCCAGAGCAGGTACAGCTAGCCAGCAACGTAGTGCTTCCCACTTCCACTGTCCGGGGACAGCTTGAAGGAAGCACAATATTTGCTATAGCTGCAACAAGATGTCCTAAGCACAGAGAATCTCTGCAGCAGTGCCTCAATTCCTGCCTTTGACAATTCATCTAGGGGGACTTGTATAGTGCCTGCACAATATTTATTATATTACTACAGAAGTAGAAAAATAGTATTAGAGGGACACTAGTTCTCCCACCTAACGTTTACCAGCCTCCTCAGAGACATCATGCAGGAATTAAAGCCTCAAAATAACACAAGTGATTCCCATATTGGCTGGAAATCCCACAACAGGACTCCATCTGAACAGTGCACACGACCAAGCTACAAAATCTTCTGATACTGACCATAGCGTATTCAATTCAGCATTTTTGGAGGATTTTAAGCTCTATTCTTTCAGTACACAACTATTCAGCTTCAGAAAAGGGGGGGAAATGCACCAAAAAAAAAAAAAAGGAAAGGAAAAAAAAAGCATTGAAGAGCAGCAGCCAGAGCAGCACATGAAACAGACTGTCAAAGTGCTGAATATGTATTCACAATGCTCTGCTGCTGCCCACCAAGAACAGCAAATGAGAAGGCTGAAGAGCAAAGCAGACCACAGAATAAGCAAAAAATAAGTGTTTACTTAGGAAAGTAATATTCATGTAAGTGACAAATTGACTATGATATAAGTCAGCTTTGAGAAGCAACTTGCTAAGGGCATCAGTTATATCACAAAACAGCAAGTCTGCCGGAGCACTGGTAGGATCAAGTGCATGTAAAAACAGCATTCCAATCCAAAACCACTGCAAGGATTTCACAGTTACAACTGCCTTGGAAATAAAGTGGTGTAGGTCAAGTGTGGTTTCAGTATGTGTATGCTAATCCACAGAGGAAACCCAAAAAGGGTCCTAGATTAGCTGTGGCCTCTCAGGAAAGTGATACTGAAGTCACGATGGAAAATTTTTAATTTTTTTTTTAAACCAGCTGAGAGCCCAAAAACTATCAAGGCAAGCACCGCGTTAGCAGTTATTAGGAAAGGAACAGAGATCTAAAACCCATAAGTAAGCAACTACGTAAATGCACAGAGAGCACCCACATATAAAATCCTGCATGCATTTCTTATCATTTTAAAAAAGTGATACAATAAGGAAAGGCCAGAACAGGACAAGAAAGCTACAGGACTGTTTCCTGTAAATTGAGTATGAGACTCTAGCTTGCAAAAATGTGATCAGGGTGGAGAGAACAGGCAAGATAAATTCCTGTAAAACCATGAAGGACAAAGTGTATGAGGAAACTACTACAGGCAGAAATTAAGAAGGCAACAGGTAAGGCCAGAAGTATGAACAAGTTAATTGTTCAGTAGATGAATGAAAGAAAAATGCGCAAGACAAGTGCCAATGAAATCACTGTTCCAACAGGCTGATGAACCGGGCAGCTTTTTGTCACATAGGTATACACCTTTTGGATTAGGCAGAGTCGCTGTAATCAGCACAGTGTGAACATGAGCAATTATGCAGAATTAGACCAGCCATCCATCTAGTTCATCTGCCCATGATACTAGTGATGCCAATTATTTCAGGGTAACTATTAAGCATTACCATTGTTACATCTGCCCAGAAAAGATGCTTGCATATCCATGCTGAAGAGGTGGCCTGTGCACTGAAACCCATGGGTTTCTACCTCTTCTAGCTTTTCCTAGGTCTCAAATACAACACTTACATCCTAGCGTAGTCTCACTACTGCTTGAGAGTTGGTAGGTTCCTAGACATGAAGGAATCGTTAAAAAAAACCAAACTGAGTAGTATCAGAGCGCTGTACATGGACATACTACTTTGTAAAACATCTTAATGCTATCCCTTTTGTCTAAGTTGGAATTAATTAATATTTGTGTCAGCTGCTTTCTAATGGCTTAGTTTAAATCAGCCAGGCAGAATCATTTCAGCTTGAATAATTTCCAATCGCAACTGTTCATAAGCATTTAGAATACTCTCAGATGCCCTACAGTCTCTTCTTTTTAGGTCACTGAGGCATCTATGACAAGTTGCGTAAGTAGTTTTCACACCAAATTTGAGCATGTTGTTACTGACATGAGTACACTTTAAAAGCATACCTCTGGACAAAACCCTTACCACCAGACTAGTTTTAGTGTACATTTCCTCAATTTCTGATAAGCCTGGCTGCACTGCAGCTCTTACTGCTTTGGCTTGAGGAGAATTTCCTCCTTTCTTGCCCAATTCAGGATGGGACACATGAAAAAAGATTAAAAGAAAAGGGAATTCCTTCCCCAAACACTTCCTCTTGTACAGATGGCAAATTCCCACAACAAAGTCATACATTATTGCTTTTTTTTATTCCTTTCATGTAATATCTTCACAGTATAGAGGAGCAGTATACTTTAAAAACAAGGATAATTCTAGACTACTTTTAAGGTGAAGTAAATAATTTATAGTCCATTCCCAAAATTCTGAGTATGTGCTATTAACACATAGCAAAGACCCACAGTTGAGTGACTTGAGATGCTCTACTAGAAGGCATAGACTAATCCTATCCCGTTTTGGTTTGTATCTTCATCACAGCTCAGATAACATCACTGAAATTCTTTACCCTTACTTTCCACTCCAAATTCAGCTATGTCCAACTCAAAATTTGCATTCCAGATGTGGGACCAGGCTTGAAACACAGAGGCTTTCTTTTTCCTACAAAGCCTTCTTTTATGCAGTTCAAATTCTTTCACGACAACCTTGAGTTAAAATAACAAGTCACAGAATCAGATTGGAAGGATCCTGTAGTTTCCAGGCCAGCCTCATGCTCAGCATGAGCATGGACTACAGAATGGTTTGGGTAGGAAGGGACCTACAAAGACCATCTAGTCCAACCCCCCTACCATGAGCAGGGACATCTTTCACTAAGTCAACCACAGCTTTGTCTAGCTTTTCCAAGCCTGCAAAACCAGGTATTTCACAAGGTGGTGTCCAGGGACCATTTCCCAGGGTTTCAGCCTTCCAGTGAAAATCTTCCCTGTGTCCAATCAGAACCTCTCAAGTTACGGTTTGCAACCACTGACCCTTGTTACTGTCTAGTACCACCAAGAACAGTTTACTTTCAGGTTGTAGAAGTACCCAACTGCTTTCCACCTACATTTCAGGCAGATTGCCCTCAGCTGCCTCCTCTGCCAGCTTCACAGCCTCTGAACACTGGCAATCTTGGCAGCTTTTTGATCTCTTCCAGTTTTTCTACGGCCCTTCTGACCTGGAGGCTCAAATCTGTAGAAATCCTCAGCTTCACAGACCTGTGGGTCATGTCAGAGTACCTGATGCAACACTACTTTGCAATCCAAGTTTAACTGCACGACTTTTCTCCTCTTGCCTGCTCAGACAGTTTTACTCTTCCACCAGCACCCCGCAGCAACTGTTGAATTGAACTGCAGGGTTGCAACCACTCTTACCTCAGAGGGAAGGCTAATTACTTTAGATAGCAGGCTCTTTCAGATGTTAAGCCTCATTTAACAGGCTTTAAGCAAGGCTTTAAGTGTTCAGCATGCGTTACAAAAAACATCCGGTGATTTTAATTGCAAATTTCCTTTCCCTTTTAAGACTAGGAAACACTGCATAACAATTAGTTATTCACAATTAATTCTGCAACAGTCACTTCAAAATTCACACGCCCGGAGAGCGCCACATATCTGCCACATTGCTCTGAGAACGCGCAAGCCACAGCCATGCTTCTCAGCCGATCCCAAGTGACAGAAAAGCGAGAAGAGAGCACTCCTTACTCAACCAGGACAGCGAGGACTGCATGGAAGAGAGGTAAGGCAGAGGGTTAAACGTTGTGGAGAGCTAGCCTGAAGACTTCGTTGGTGCACACCCAGGCACCTTGAAAACTTTTCAACAAAAAGGTTTGGTGGAAGCCTAGAACCTGGTCATCATCTGCCTAAGCACGACAGGAGAAATATGTTACTAGGTGAAGCACACTGAAAATACTGGGTGACATTCTGGATGAATATTGGCAAAGTAACAGCACACTAAACAAAACTCACTCCTACAGACTTAAACTGATGCCTACTCTTCCTAGTTGAAGCAAGCAAGCATGCACCCAGACAATGAATAGCAATAAAAAAATTAGAATAGAATTAGAATAAGAGGAGGTATATTATACTTCTACAAAAGGTTAAAAAACCCCATTACTACTTACACCAACATCTATTAAAGAGGATCTTTCATATGTTTACTCGTAAATATGCTTTTGAATGAAAGCGACTACTGTACAGCTTCTGCCTGCAAGTTAGGTCCTCACTGGTGATATTCACCCTACTTAGATACTCTATTACTCTCCAACATCTTTTACAAGAAGCTATTCTGTATGGTCCCCTCAGTTCAGATGATTGTTCTGCTGCCATAGATACTGCCTCCCCGCCCCAGCTCACATTGCTATTAGCACGATGGGCTGTAGAGTGCACCACCACAGAGGCTGATCTTGTCACAGGGCAGTGGCGATTTCAACTGACCTCAGTTAAACCCCCTTCCAGCAAGGAAGGCCAAAAGGCTTAAAACAACCTAAACCTGCAAGTTTACTTAAGGCATAACACTTTAGTAAAGGAAATACAGAGTTTAACATTAACAGTCTTGGCCCCATTATTTCTTCAGAACTATTCTTGTGCAGTGAAGAGAGCTGAGGCCTTTGTGACAATTTGGTAGCAGTTCATCCCACAATATATGCAGGGAGAGCAGAAGGTTTTCTGCTTTTCTAAAAGCAAACAAGATTGAAATATAATGGTTTAAGGAAGAAATGCAGGATGTGCCTAGCTCACTTCAGAACAAGTTTCCACTGAACTTTCGGGACTAGCAATTCAAGTAACTAAGGCCTCAGAAAATCCATTTAAATATCATGCCAAGAATGACTTATTAGAAAGGGAATGTTACAGGTATTTTAGCATTATTTTCTTGGATTGCTCTATTAAATGCATAACATATGCTCCTCCATTACATAAAACAAATCAAGTTTTGAAAAACCACAGACGATTCAAAAGCATATGCATTAATTGTACTGGGCTTTGAAGAATTCGGCTCACAGCCCCATGAAAAGGATAACTGAATAGTAAGCAGGAAGCATGGCTTTTCCCTTCAAATTCTGCTACTGATGGTATTGGAAGTGCCCTTCCTTATGCAAATTTCTCTACAGTTTTCCCCAAGACCAACAGATACAAGCTGGTATATTTTAATAATATATATATTAAGAAGGTAACCTTTAAATAAAGCCAAGTATGCAGCTCTATGTTTGCATGTTAAAGCATAGCCTGCTCCACTGGAGCTACAGATAAGCCACTTGTTAAAATGCACTAACTGAATGCAGTTGTTCTCAGTTACTGTCCTGTAACTAGAACAGGACTGAGTCAACACATATGTATTAGCACAAGTATTCTCTACATATATTGGCAGGCTCATGTTTGTGTCATGCTACAGACTATTAGTGATTATTTCATTTGTCCACCTGTACAAGTATCACACAAGGCAGAACCAAGAAGTCAAAGTTTTAAGCTGACTTTGACTTTCTGGCCACTTCCTCAGTGAGAAGCCAGATTTCCAGGCATTAAACCATGCTTTTTAAAGCTAAGACTGGAGACACATACACAAGAAGAGTGGAAAAATGTTACTTCTGCCACTAAAAATTCACAAGCAGTTGAATTTGCTCATGACAATAGGTATACTTCAATCCAGCACATTCTTTCCTAATACCTAGACAACCTACACATAGTCCCTGAATTATTCTGAATAATTTCTGCAAACTGAAATTATTCAGATAAAAACACAGAAAGACATACTGCTCCAAGCCATGGTATTTATGGAAAGCTCCTAGACTGCATCTACAACCTTAATTACAGTACTAAAGGATGAGAAAACCCCAAAAGCTTTACAGAATCTTTAAGAAATTGGTGTCTTGCCACAGGATTCAACACAATCGCTGCTGCAAGCCATGATCTGCTTGATAATTATGCAATAACCTTAAAAACATGACTGTGCAAAATAAAGTGAAGATGTGACTGGCCCGGCCCAAGACAGAGTAAAAATTTGGCCACATTATTTGAGTTTTGTGCACACCCAAGAGTAATAGAGATGAGATCAGCATGTCTGACTTCATACCTGTCCTGCAACTCAGTGCTTTCCGTGGCCACGTGTGACTGTCCTCAGTGGAGTGTGTGCAGGTGGGATTGAGCAACAAGAAAGCTGGAATCCAACTCGCAGCTAGGAAGCAGGAGCAACTTTAATGAAAGCCAAAGCTATCTACATTAGGCTCAGAAGTGGACGCAATACACTGGGAACTGCTCTTCTCAATTGCCCAGCCCAAAACAAGTAAGGAGAATAGCTAAGCAAGCAGATTCAAACTTTCAGTCCTGTGTTTGCTTAGTTAACAGTACAGTCAGTGGAAGTTCGAATGTTTTGATCCTGGAAGTGTCATTCAGAGTTAACAGGAAAAGGAAACCTAAACAGCTCTTTTTAAAAAAAAAACTGGGCTGAAGTTACTCTAAAGACTGGATGGTGTCAGAGTCCTGACTTGGCAGCCTGGCTGGACCAAACTCTGACAAAACTATGATAGTTTTAACTATTGATATGTAATTCCATACTTTTTAAATAAAACTTGCCCACTGTGAGAAGTTCTGCCTACAGCTGACTTTTTATATAAAGGAAATTTTTTGCAGATCCCAGATCAATTTCTTTCATTAATAAGTAGTCTCGTTTATTTAAAAGTCTATGGCCCTGGTATATTAAGATGGAACATCTCCTCAAAAGAACAGGAGGCTGGGTGAGTTTGAGTTCAGTGGTATAACAAACAGTAGTGTAATCATACTACAGCCTGAAAAATAATCTGATTTTTTCACAAGAAGCAGCTGTTACAACAATAAGCATTTGATCTCACAGGCAATGCTCCCATGGCTGAACCAGTTTTGACTACAGAGGTACTGGACGGCATTAACACCAGGACTGTATTCTTGTGTCCCATGATAGTAAAGATAAGGCATGGTCTTACTGAAGGGTTATCAGCAACCAAAAAAAAAAGTCTGCTTTTAAATGCAACAGAGGATACTGAAACTGTACTGCACCAGAGTAAGGGAAACTGATGCTTCCAGAGCCCATGACATTTATGTACACAGTAAAAACCATGATACTTTGCTTGGCAGGAACATATGATTGTCTAATTACAGGTGGTTTACCTAGTCCTAGTTATCTGAAGGGCTGAGCAATTTCTTGACAGCTTGAACAGCAAAAGAATCCCATCCCAATGCAAGCTTACCAGTGTTCCTTCCCCACCCAAGAGAGCATTTCAATGTTTTCAGAAATCAGATTTGGAATCCTGCAAAAAATCTAAGACATAAGCATTTGTTAAACTGTAATGGAAAGAGTTTACCTTAAGCTGTCCCACTACCATACTGAGTATACAGCTGTCAGGTGTAGGCTGGTGGTCTTGTGCTGTGATGCTGTGTTGTATTTTTTGGAAAGGGAGGCTCTGCAATGAAAGGAAAGCAAAATCAGAAAATGTACAGTCATTGTATTGTTTAACTTACAAAACAATGATTGAGCAAAACCAACATTATGAAGTGTTAGACTGTTTTGGTAGCACTGCATGGACAGTTGTTGCAAGTCAGCACTACTCAGGCTGGGTTGATCGTAACAGCTATTTTTCAAGCAGTGAGACATGAAATAATGTCACCATATCCAGCAAACAGTACCTTTCCATAGTCTAATTACACTGCCTGAAGAGCTTCAGATCATCTGTAAGCCGAAAATTCATGTGATAAAGGCACAAAGTTTCTCTGCTCTGAACAGCGTTAAAGGATTGTATGACCTAATACTTGGTGTTTACCAGACAACTCAACATTTTCTTCTTTATTGTATTAAAGTGGCTATGAATAGAAGATAAACATGGTTGACCGAGAACCAGTGTTCAAGACTTGAAATCCACATACCCACGTTTCCCCGGTTTTTGTTCCCTTGATGCTCACGTATCCAAGGCAAGGGTGTCTGGAGTTAAGCGTGCAAGAAACACACCTCGAGAAACACCAGACACTGTGGAGAAATTCCTCTTTTGACTTAGACCACATTCACATTCCAACTATGGACAATTCCAAGCAGCGAACACCAAATATCTAGGGCATTCTCAGAGTCCTGTCACACAAATGCAATTTTGGCACTGTTCTGTCTAAAGCTGCATTAATGCTAGATGCTTCAGAAGTGGCAGTTCAGCATAGATGGAGGTCTGAGTGACCACATGGCTGACACCCAGAGTCCATGCACTTACACAGGACAGCAGTATGTGGTTATTGAAACCCTAGGTTATACTTTGATGCTGTTGCACTGTTCCCTTGATTTGTTAACAGGTTAAGGCAGACCCAAACATCTACTTTTGACAAGTTCTGCATTTCAGTCTAGTGGAAGGAGCCTGAAAGACTGCTAGAAGGCCAAGGTACAAGAACAGGAGACCCAAGCTGTACTGTCAAGGATGTGAAGTACAGTCCTGGCTCTACAAGGATAAGGCTCTAGGAAGAATACCAGGAAGCTAAATCCTTACAGAACACAAACTGTGGGAGGATCAGTACCTGGGGAAGCAAAGGGAGCATACAGAACAGCCCTCGAATCAGAGGGACACTATTCAAGAACACTCTCTAATAAAGTCTGCAGTGTTTCCTCTTGGCTGGGAGAACAATCCCACCATGAACTGCAAAGTGAGCCAAATGGTTTGTAATATGGAACAGACATTTAGTAACACACACACACACAAAAAAAAATATCCAGAGCAGTCTTTTCTGAACTACCAGTAAAGTATTTTCCAGGGTCACCATCCCAAACTTAAATGTACAATGTACCCACACAGCCTGCACAAGCTTAGGCTGGGACACCGCACACCCTTCCTTTGACAAAAAAGTACTACAAAGCCTGGTCCCACCTCAGCAAAACAGCTTCTTGTTGAACAAGTTCCACAAGAAGTCTCTTGAAGAGGCAGAGGGATCAAAGGGAACAAATGTGTCTGTATCCAGAACCCAGCTTTCAGTGTGACAAGACGCCAATGAGAGGTGAGACTGCGGAGAGAAAACAGGGAGGAAGGACAGACTTTGGAGTCAAGAGCTCTGCCAAATGGTGACAAGGAGCCAAAGACAAGGCTGCGTGAGACAGTGCCTGTGTCAAGTACCTGATTGCCCCCTTCAGAGAAAATGACCCCAATGGCTGGCCAGCCGAGTGAGCTACTTGGGTGATGAAGTGTGGGAAATCCCAACTGGAAAGAGTTGGGTCAGCTGATAGGAAAGATCACTGATTTTTAGGATAGTCAGAAGCCACCTCAAAGGACAGTTGCTTATGGACATCCATCTGTACTGGAGAGAAGCATCTAATACAACAAAAGCAACTAAGAAGCAAGAAGCCACACAACCACCAAGGCTTTTAGTGTCCTCTGACCCAAAAACTTGTCTGGGCTTTCACTACTAAAACTGGAATCCTCCTTGAAGTCAGGTAAGAGCAATTCTGCAAGAGTAGCTTAAACTCAATCCTAAGCAACCAAGCTCCCTGTCCCAGCTTCCTCCTTGGTCCAGGAGGCTTGCAGAACTACAGGGTTATCTCAAAATCTCAATGTAAATCAGGCTGCCCCCTGATTAGGACAGGCACTCTTATTTGAAACAACTCCTAAGTCCAACACCAAGACACAAGGAACAAGTGTCAACTCCCACTCTGTAAAAAGATACACGTGCCCCAGTGCTGGCAAAGCAACATCTGTACAACCTTGCCCTCCTGTATTAGCATCATCTAACAGAGTAGACTGAAAAGGTGCCATATCGTTGTTACACAGCAGAGAACTTGCTGTAAATTACAATCTTGCCTTTTGGTGCTTACTTTGATTAATCAGCCAGGCACTGAAGAACACCAGACTGCAGAAGTGCAAAAAAAATTCAGTGTCAAACTTCCAGTGATCTGCTCAACTGACTAGGAAGCTCCAGAAGCACAAACGGTAGGTGAGCACATTAAGCTGAAAGAGCAAACAGAGCCCAGCTAGCTCAGTGCTTACAGAGGTATGCTGAAACGACGTTAAGAGTCATGGTAAGTTGATACAGCCCCCATAATGAGCCATAGCAGTGGAAGGGCATGGAATAATTTTACTGCGTTTCTTCCTTACTTTAGGCAGATTGATACAAATCAGAAGTTTCCCTAAGGCAACGTAGCACGCCTCCACTTAGCAAGCAAGACTGTGCAGCAGGCAAATGAATCCAGAAAGTTCAACTTGCACCACAGACAGGGAAGGTAAAGATGAGTAATGCTCCAGTGGGAAAGGGGCCGATCTGCACTGAGCCAGATCCAAGGCTGCCATCTGAGACACTGTAGCCAAGCAATTGCTTAGCTGGTTGGATATGTAAATGGCTGCTAGCCCAGAAGTCTAAAGAACACCGAGTACACAACCAACCAACCCTGGAGCTTGAGTATCCCCTCACCTAGAGACACGCAGTTGCAAACTGCTATTTCTGAGCTGCATGGCCTTCTCAAAGGCAATGCAGGCACCTAAAACACAGATCCAAGGGCAAACCTCACCCTTCACTGTTAAAGATGTCCTGGATGAACGCAGCGATTCCAAAACACAGGAGCAGTATCTGTGCAATAAGACAAGTGTCCAAGTTGCAAACATTTTTCTTCTCAATGTGTAATAAAAATGGCATATCTGCCTGCTATACCATGCTCTGAGCAGAATGCCCAAGGACCTAAAGCATGCCCTCCACATATCTGGCAAGAGAAACACACTTTCTAGTCTCATGACAGCTTGTAAGTACATGCGGTTTTATAACAGAAGCATGGATTTACTCAAAAAGATAAAACTTCAAGTTTAACAATGAACACAGTGTTTCAGTCTCTATGCATAAGAACTGCTTTCCTCTCATTTTCTCAAAAAGAAACACGGGTTTCAAAGTCCTGTACTGTAAACACTCCTATCTGAACAGCCGACACATGCTGCACTGAGAATAAGTCAGGTTCTCCACTACAGAACTTATTTGCAGCTTGTGTGTCAGAAAACAAATTGTTCCCTGCAATAACGTGTTTAGCCTCTGTGTCACAGGCAGATCCAAATAACAGGTCTGATATTGCTATTTTCTTGGCATGCTTTAAAATAACAAAACCCCACCCTTCATTCCTCTAGATCACAGGATCATCTTAGGAACTATACTTTTCTAAAAAAATAAAGGAATCATATCAAATGCAATTGCAGTCACAATATAACCTTGCAAACTAATGGAGTCCATTAACATTCCACCATTAGAGCCACCAATGGAACATCCCACTACATAGGATTAAATCTTAAGTAACATTTTCTGAAGATGAGAAGTTGGAAGCACAAGTCCCATATTCAAGATTTTTAGACTGCTGAAGTCTAACTCAATTTTTCAGAAGCAATTAATTTATATTCTTCAGAACTGTTTCCCAAAACATTCAGTAAAGATTACAGACTTACAGAGAGTTTTTCAACAATAGCTGCTTTGCCCTGGAACTGCTGTCCTTCCCACGTAAGGCATGATGCATCAATCTGGGGGGAAAAGAAAAGCAATCATAAACATGCCTAGGTAACCCTTTAGCAATCCTTGTAAGAAACTTTGTTTACTTGGCATATATCCTTAGAATCCAACTATTTTGAAACTACCTCAAAGGGAGATGGAAAGAAACCACAAAGAACAACTGGAAATGTTTGGAATAAACCAGCTAGAAATTAAGCAGACTAAATTTCATTATCATGATTCCACCATCAAAAAAAAAATTTCCTGCTGGATCAAAGTTAGCTTTCAGAAGTAAATCTAAAGGATAAAAAAAAAAATAATCCTATGGACACGAAGTCAAGCACTCAGAGACAGAAAAATATATGAAGAAATCTGACAAAATAAGCTGCGCCACCAGTTTGTTTTTTGTTTCCTCTCAGGTACTGATATGCTTATCCTACTCACGCCCAGAAAAGTAGAATGTGCCTCTCAAAGTTTTCTAACAGACCACTCTGTGTGGCGTGAAGTAATTAAGGTGCTTCAACCTACAAGGACTTCCAGCATACAAGGGAGGGTGTTCTGAGCATGCTACATCAGGTGCAACAGCAACAGGCAAGAAACTTTCTATTCAGCTTAGGATACTCTGTTTAAACCACAGTCACAATATCCTACTGCTGACATAGCTCTGCCTTCTCAAATCCAGTTGTAAACCTTGGCAAACAGACCACTTAAACTGGTTTCCGCAGAGCTCAAAGCCTGCCTGCTGCCATCTCCAAACAGCATGCTCAACTTACACCTGATAGCCCAAGTTCCTGCATACCCTATCACAGATGGCTATTCCTTCCACCTTTTTGAGTTTAAATACCACCAGGAACATGATTCCCAGCTCTTTCCCATCCAGTCTTCAACTCTCACCGAAGCTCTGAATGTCTCAGCAGAAAACGGCAGATTCCAAAGAACTCCATTTGTATGCCCTCTGGTAGATTTCCCTGGCCTTGTGCTTGACCCACACATCAAAAAGCCACTTCAGCCACGCAGGCTGTGCTAAACCTGCAGAAGTCACAACCACTGTAAAAAAAGCTTTTGGTCCTCCACATATCAACAGAAGGAACTACACAGCGCAGCAAAAGCCAAAAGAACAAAGGGGACCAGGGCAACATCACAAAGCATTTCAGGGTCACAGATGCAACTGAACACTGCACGAAGAGCCCCTGAATACAGTCTCCTCTTGAGTTTGGACACATTTCTTTCAGGAGGAAACAGCCTTTGATCATGTAATCTAAAGTCACATATCAAGTCATCTGGCTGACGCCACCTGCATCTTGCATGACATCAACCCCCGATGCTGGTGACTTGAGAAGCCAAGTGATGGTACCAGGGAATGAGGCTATCCTCTCAAGTATTCACAGCACAACCTTCAAATATGGAAAGCCAGAAAAGCCTTCCCCAAAAGAGGGGACCTAGAACCTGCCTGACTGAATCCACTTCAGCAATGAGCAGGTGAGCACACAGTAGTGTAGGACCCTCCTGATGTTTCAAAGTGCAGCAGAGGACATAGATGAAGTTGGTGAGGAAATATGCTCTTCCTGGAACACACTACAACTTCCCATTGTACCTAATCAGCATCCACCTGACTCTCTGCTATAGGTTGCGTTCCTTAGCCACTTACTGTATCAACAATCTGGAATTGCTTCAAGAACAAAAAGCAACTCCTCGTTTATCCCAAAAGCCCTACAGATGAAAAAATGGCATAAGACAGTATTTCATTATAAGTAGCCACACACTCAAAGCAAAGGAAAAATGTCGCTACAGCATCTTCCTGCAAAACAGCTGCAGGGGGATAACTGTAAAACCAGTCTTTGACCTAGTACTCCAACTCACGTAACTCAAGCAATTCATGGCAAAAGTGACTGGCCCAGATGCCTACCTGGAATAAGTGACAAAAGCTCAATTGACTTGGATATTACACTGCTAAAGGAGAAAACTGAACCTTTGGGTGGAAGCAGTGATACAGGAATGCAAAACAAATCCAAGTGCTCCCTGCTGCATTTCTGCATGCTATGAAATGTTTGCTGCCACAGGGTGTCTCAAGGCAAAAAACTCAGCAGCAAAAGCACATTTCTGCAGAACCTCCCCTAATTTAGACAAGTTGTGACCTTGGTGCATTTCAGCCACACAAAACAGGGTCCCAGTCCTCCATAGTTTTGGAACTCCACAGAACACCACGTATCAGTGACCTGCATTATAGTTTTCCTGACTACATTTGCAGAGGCATCTCCACTGAATGATGAAAGGTAGAAAGACTCTAAGGGTGGAAAAAAAGCCAGGAGTTCATTGTGTGGAGGGCCATGTTTCCAGGAATTTAAATTAGCCTGTACTTAACACCAGTCTTCCGAGGTGTGTGAGACTGAATGCGTTTGGGTAATAATATGACAAAAACTGCTAGGTGCCTTCCTATGTGGAGCTGTGGATTGAACACAGGCTGCTTGTTTTTCTTGGTTTAGAGGCTCTGTGTACATTCTGGCCAAGAAATTATAATGCAACAATCTAGTAGACAGCAAATACAGAACAAACCAAAGCGCAAGTGCTATCAGTGCCAGTATAAGGAGGGGTGTCAGATGGTGATCATGCAACAGTTTCAATCCTCAAGAGCTTGGTGAAGCCGCATACAACTCATCCAGCAGATGAAAAAAGAACAGAAAACCAGGATATGCTGCTGAAGACTTGTAAGACTTGAGTGTCTAGCTGAGGTGCCTCAGCCACCCAGCAGCATTCCTCACCACCAGTAACCAGCTGCACAGGCAGTGCACTCTGCATGCTCTGTGGGAACCTTCCCCCAGAACTAAGAGCTGATGTTCCCTGGGTTTGTTAACTACATTCTTTAACTCTGGAAGCCAAATCTACTTTGCCCAAAATAAGGGGCAAAAATAAAAATCTGATTTTTGAAGAAATTTAAACTGAAATTAGATTTATTTTAAAAATTCTAAGTATTTAAACTGGATTCAAGATTTAAAATATATTTTAATGTTCTGAGGATTAATACAGCATGAGATTCAAGAAACACCTGCAAGAACTGCTAAACACAGAGTAGGGCATACATTGCATCCCACTTCAAGAGGGATCCAAGCAAATCCACACCTGTAAATTAATGGCAAAATAAAGCTAACATATTTGCTTTTACAGAGAATTTAGTCACAGGATCATCATCAGCCCCCTCCACTGCAAGCCACTGCCTACAGTCAGCTGGGGCTTTTATGTGTCTAACCGCCTATAGGTAAGGCTGACAAAGCTCAAAACAGAAGTAGTGAAGTGTAAAAGAAATGCAATAAACGAAAGTTGAGTAAGTGTGATTGCATTGATTGACATTCTGGAGTCTGAATAAAACCCACCATCCCACCCTGTGCACTTCCACCCATCAAAACAGGGAAACCCAGACAGATAACAGAAGAGAGTGTTACTCCCTTTTTAGAGATACTTACATATATTGCTCCTAACTGAGTCCTGTCTGCATCAAAAAGCTGGTAGTAATGTTGTACAAAGCTGGACCCAATCTGCTCCCAGATAGGCTTGTCTCCCATTCTGAATCCTCACCTAAAGCCAGTGACTATAAAGCAAACAAAAAAATAATTAGAAAGGTCACACAATTAAGCATAACACTTGGCTTGAGTATTAAGCATCAGTAAACACAGATCCTCTCAGCTGGCTAGAATTTTTCTTTGGAAGAAGTAGGACAAGTCTCATCTCTGTGTCCTAGACTTTTGTAAGTAAATATCTTAGCAATCATATAGTTTAATTTCTTATTACAGTATTGGGTGATTTCTAGAGCTATTGCAGTGTGGTCACAAATCATGTATGAAAGCGGAGAACAAGAACAAAAATTAGTTGTTAGCACCTTCTATTCAAACATTTCAAAAATTACACCACTGAAAAAGTTGGTGAGTGTTTGCTACTTCAACTTGATCTTGTCTACTGTAAACAACTGACATATTAATATGTAGTGTCTGCAAGTGGCTCACACCAACTGATTTACCTGTTCAGCTCCCCAGGTATTTCACCATCCATAGGCCATTGTGTAAGGAAGTTTCTTTCAATGCTACACAACAGGAGTTAATTAACCAGCTCTCTGCTTAATGCAAGCTTACTTTCCTTTTCTATGCTGTCACTAAGGCTGAAGTACACTCAACAATGTTCTCTGTGAACCTGTAGCAATTTCAAGGTACAAACGTGATTTTTCATAGTAGTGAGAATCTGCTGTTCCCAGTGAAGGCACTGGAAGCTCAAGAGGCAGTGCACGCTTCTGAACATGAGTCCCTCCAAACTAGGGGGATTAAACAAACATACAGCACATGCAGCAGTCCAGATAGACCCAGTCTAGAAACCACCTTGTGCATGATCACTACCGATGATCGCTTTACCATGTCATTAAATTTTTCAAGAAAGCAAATTCATTTTTACTTTATCCTGACACCTGAAAGGCTAAAGGATTGTGCTAAGATTCAAAACATGATGTTTTGCTCAAAACCCGCTACATGACATTTTAAGATCTGATTTTACTTAAGCAAACTAAACTACACTTGCTAAATGTCAAGAATTGTCAGACTACTACTAGTCCCTCTGCAATCCCTGACCAGGAACCCTGGAACTAGAGATCTGTACTGCACCACTAGTCTGGAAAGGCATGAGATTCCATTTTAGAACACATGACACGACAGTTATTTTGGCTTCCTTTAGATGTCAATTACTCACACACGTCTTTAAGGTTTGACAAATTCCTAAGAGAAGCAAAAAACCATATTCCCCAAGATCTCCACAGCAAGTATTATTACCAGGCCTAGCTTTGTGTGCAAAGTCAGCCAAGAAAGCTCTTCTCATATTTTACGCCTTTGGCTGTTTTCCTCATACAAATGGGAACTGAAATGAGTTCAAACCCTAGCCCAGAAGTTTTAAGGTTACACAAAATCGGCCAGACTTACAGAACAGCAACTGTCTTTTATTAGATCAATGGCATAACAGGAGGTAACAAACATACAGGTTTTCAGGCTGGTAATTTCAACTACCTAAGTAAAATACAAACCAAGAACAACTGCTAGAGCTTAGACACCCAGACTATTTGAGGGAGAAAATGGCTGGCATCTGTGGAGCTGAGAACGTGACAGCCCAGAGAACTGTCAAGGTGGCCCTCCCTTGCTGAGAAAGGGATGTTTTCCAGCCTGTGAAAAAAGGAGAGGTTCAGCAGGAAGAGTTCTGGTTGTGATAATGCACTCCAAAAGCATGCCACAGACTCCGTGGATTTTGACATCCAACTGATGCTGGCTGCATGCTAGTTCTCAAGTGCATCTTAGAAATGCATTTTATTCAAGGCTGAGATAAAAAATGAACTTAACATAGAAATATCCCACGCAACATGGTCAACATCAAACTCAGAAACCCTGCACACCAACAGAGACTAGAAATTCAAAGACTTGTTGCCACATAAATATCTGAACTGCTCAAAAAAAAAAACATCTATCTGGCATCAGTCACCATCACACGCTCCACTAATACTTGCAATATATGACTCAGTCTGAGGAAGTTTTACCCAGTGCAGCCACTCCTCTGGGAAAACAGATCACAAATTAAAAACCCATCCAAGTACAATAGGTTTAAAAAAACCAAAACACATGCACACCCTGAACAACGAACCTACTTTACAACAGAAAAAGTTGTATTGACTGCAAAACCACAATTGCCACATACCAGCCTAACCCAGAGCAGATGTAGAAATGTAACAACTTCAGCCTGCATTAAAGGGGTTTACGTTGAAAGAAAACCCCCTTAAAACCATCACACCAACTCCGTGGTTGTTAGGGCACTCTCACATCTTATTTGGAAAACCAGAAGTACTAATATTTAGTTTTGAAGTCTGCTGTTTCCACTCCAGACCTGCAGGTACCTAGAGGTGTAGTTTGGGATAGCTGTGGCAGAGCCAACAATCAGTCCAAGTGAAAAAATCTCTTCTAGTCACTTTCTACAGACTGTCATAGCTTCAACTTCAACCCATGAACTCTCATCACTCTGATATCCTTCCTAAACATTCAAGTGCAAATCTAGTTGATGGTATCAATGTTAAACCGCCACACACCTAACACTAAGATGAAGTAGTGAACAGCAAAACCACATCAGCTTATTCTCCTGAAGCTAAATTATTTTTTATATATATATACACACACACAACGTGTATTCACCTTTAACAGCTCACTGTACCATCATATGAACTCCAGATCAAGCCGTATGCTAGCTACCACTGCACCTAGTTTAGACCCAGAGGCTTTCAACTCCTCAAGGCACAACAGCCTCACTCAAGCACCAGATGCCTTCTGTTCTGTGAGAAAGCCTTTGAGGCAAGAAATTAAGGAATTCATATTTTAAATACAGAAAGTAGTAGTATAGTTTCTAAAACTAAGAATTAGTATGCTAGCTTGCTATCTCCTTCTAAAAAAACATATTTGTATTTTGGCAGGTAAAACACCATTACACACAAACAAATCAGCGTAAATTTGACCAGTTATAATGCTGATTTTGCCAGAAGTGAGAACCAGACAAAACAAAAAATGCTGCTGAAATTAATGATCCTTGGTTTTGTTTGTCACAACCTTGCTTTTTTTCCTGTGCCATTCATATATGGTTTTGCTGAACACTCTCGCTCTCCCTGGAAAGGTTTCTATTTTCCTTTTCTGATTTGTCACCTTTTCCTCCATGCTGTCTTATGTTCTCCACCTGTCATCACAGATGTAAGAAGCTTAGAGATGTACCTAAAGAAAGAACAAGTAGGAACTATCTGTGTCATCAAGCCCAGTCCTTTTCAGTGAGATACAATCCATGTAACATTGTATTCATACATTTATCAGGCTGTTTTAATGGGATAAATGTAATATAAAAGGCTTTTAAGATCTATTCTAAAGCTAGGAAGAATGCATATGCTCTGATGTTGTCAAACACCAGGATAACACAGATGTACCTCAGAGCCATCCAGCCAAATCTATCTGTGGTTCACTCAACATTTGATTACAGAGGCAAGAATATTCAGTTAATATTAAGCCAGATAAAAGAAGTTTCAATAAGCCAGAAGGCACATAAGATGTGGCACTGCTGCTGAAAGTTACCACTGTATAAGTGTATTACTGGATATTCCACCTTCACTCCCCATGGAAAAGGAGACATAATTCCTTAACCTAATTAATTTTCTTTCTTTTGTCACTTCAAACCAAAACTACCTCATCACATTGACTTAAGATCATCACAGTCCATTCGATTAACAGCTTCTTCACAGAAGCACAGCCGCAAAGCTGAGCTACCAACACAAAAGTGTAATACTTTAATCCACATTACTAAATTTTTTGGAATCTGCTCATATTAGAGAATTTATGCCCACCTCAAATACCACCCAGCAGTCAGTGCTCAAGCCAAAACCTAGTACAGTGCACAAAAACTGCAGCTGCCAGCAGCTCCCTCTTCAACAGGTATACGCTGACGCTGCAGAACTGGAATCGCTGCTGCTCCACGGGGGACTTTTCCACAGTGAAGTCTAAATCAAAATTTCCAATACCTTTGCCAGGCCACACACTGACACATCCTCAAGTGTAAACTCCAGTCCTCTACACATCTCTCACCAAGCTTCTTACAAGGTACCATGGTGTCCCCAGTATCTTCATCCAATGTTCATCCCTTGGCGTGGCCCTGCCACTGCTGCACAATGCCTTGGTGTACACCGCATCTCTGAACGCACAGCAAAGCTCCCATGTTCAGCATCTTGCAAGAGGGAATTCATACCCTAAGCCATGCAGAACTTCCCAGTTCCACATACCACCAGGCCTTCCTACATGCAGTCACAGGCTCCCAACATCAACAGGCCTTCCCCAGGGCCCCACAACTCCGACAGCCCAGCCCGCACAGAACATACTGCCCAATGCTTCTGTTGCTCCTCGACCTTGCCAAATCACACAAGGCAACACTGCACGCTGAAGCCTCTCTCCCCACTTCCCCACAGGCTCCTCCGGCTTGTTGTGTCCTGTGCCACCAACCATGCTAGTCCAGGAGGGGGACAACTGCCTGAACTAAGCCTCTCCCTCACCTGCTTTGGCATGCAGCAGATGGCACCAATATCATGTGAAGCGGCACGACCCAGAAAGCAGCAGCAGCACCAAGAGAGAAGACGCATCAAGGTATGAGAAAAGGACTCGAAGAGAACAGAGCCTTCACGTGGGCCATGAGTGACCTTGAATTAGACTAAGGTTACATTGGCCTCAGGCAGCAGATTCTTCTGTCTGCAAAATTCAAACCCACACAATCTTTTCCACTGCTTGTCCCAGCTTAGGTGTTCCTATCTACCCTCATCCCTCTTCCTTCTCTGCCTTAACTCAAAGTGTGAGAGATCAGCACGAACACAGCAAGACTGCCTATAACTCCTAAAAGGGAACACAGTTCTTAGAAGACCTGATTCTGCAAAAGGTCTGGATGAAACCTCTTCCCATTGCTTCCTTCAACAAACAAGAAACCACAAAACAATGTGGAAACAATTCTGTGTCAGCACGCTACAGCACAAAGTTCATCTTTCTGCTGAAGCACAATCACCAGGAGCTACTTGGAGGTGTAACTTGAGGAAAAGCCACCCTTTTACTTGGCAAAAGTAGAAAGAGTCACCTGCACGTAAGCACCAGTGACATCTGGAGCAGGTGGGCTATCATCACAACTCTGCAACATAGAGAAAGACCAAATAATTGTTTCAACCAGTGGTTGTTTTTACTCCATTATCAGACCTGGACATATGTAAGCTTACTGCTTGAACAAAATTCTTTTTGAATTCAAGCATGGCAGACCTGCACTTCTAGAAAAATCCTACATTTTCTGAAAGAGTCAACAAAACCTAGCATGAGCACAGTACATTATAATGTAAATTGCTAAAGCAAATGAAGGTGGTCTCCCAGGGACAGCCACATTTTAAAAAGCAAGCTGTATTCAAAGAATCAATGAACGACCATCACAGGCAAATAAACTCAGTAAAGACCTTCCGATCTGCGGAACATCAAGAAAGAAAACACTGAATTTAAAAAGGAAAAACTTCAAACCAATACACTCTAACATGCTGGGGGGTGTGGGGTGTGTGTCATCATCTATTATCCAGTTATGACTACACTTATTCTATACAAAATCAAAGCATAAATAAACCACGCTCCCTGGACATTAAAGCTGGCCCTACACACCACTGCACTGAAGTTAAAACTCTCTTAAGATCGAATTCAAGCACATTTTCTGGAAGACATGAAAATCAGCATAACAAGAGAGCACCAAGGCTCCCTTTAAATCAGTGCTGGCTGGTGCAGGGGCACATGCAAACCCATGGCAAACATGATTTACACCATCAGTTGCTGCACCCTTCACTACTGATTAACATGAGCAAATAAGGCCAATGGAAGAGCTCTTGTTTTTTTCAGTTCCTGTTATTCACGCAATTTCTACCACGCATGTATTTTTGATTGCTCAGATTAAAAAAAAAGTGACTAGTCTTCAGACTGCAGTAAAAAAAATTAAAGCAGCAAACAGCTTTTAAGACTATTTTTGCTTCAATCTCTTTTCCATTACCACTGAAACTTGGAAAGATAGAAGTGTCTCCTGTGCACACTTGCTAGGAACACAATGGAACCAGCATCACAGGACCAGTTAAATCTTCCTTCAAACAGATCATCTATTCAGCTACACCAAGAATCACTCGATAACATCATTTTCCTTCAGCAAAGGCATACACTCTCAACAGTAAAAGCTACACAAATTATCACAGAATAACTCAGGTTGTAAGGGATCTCCCTCCAGCTCAAAGCAGGGTCAGCTAGATCAGATCAGGTTGCACACACCTTTATCCACTTTGATCCCAAAAAGCCCTGATGATGGAGACTACGTAGCCCCTGCAGGCAACCTGCTCCAATGCTTGACTGTCCTCATGCAGAGAGCAGCTCTCTCATGTCCAACCAGAATTCCTTCTATTCCAATTTGTGCCCCTTGTCTCCTGTTCTCCTACCAACTACCTCTGTGAAAAGCCTCATTCCATTTTCCTGATAACAGCCTGACAGTCATTAGAGGCTATGACTAAGCCCCATTTCAAGCCTTCTCTTCTCTGAACTAAAGAAGCCCTGGCCAGGCAGAATGCACATGAACACAGGGATGATGAAATACTGGAACTTACTCAGGGACATCACATATCATCCATCATTTATCTTAACACACTGTACCTCTTTCTGATAAACTCCTATTTAGTGGTCAATCTTTCTCCCATTTAAAAACCTGTATTAATTCCCAGCTGAGGAGCAAATTCATGCATTCAGAGACTGAAAGAAGTGCTTCTCTTCAGTATCTTTGCTATCATCTCCACAGTAGCCAACAGATCCACAGAGGCTAGCAATCCGAAAATTCAACAAAGACCTTCATATCGTAATTGCTAAGGGCTACGCTGTGAGAAATTACATTATTCTAAAGACACTTTCAGATCTAAAAATAATTAAGTCTAGATATGCAAACAGTGGAAGGCCAGAAAGGGAAGGAATGAATGACAAGATGCAGACTGTTTCCCTCTGAAAAATATGGAAAATAAATTGACTTTCCCTTTCTCAGTCTTTTTATTCCTCTGCTCCTACTTCATTAAACCAAATTAATGCAGGAATTATGCCAACCCAAAGTATATTTTTTTGGTTACAGATGTCAGCAAGGACAAGGCCATTTGTAAACCAAATATACAGGGAGGACTCTGGAAAATCTTTCACTGTGCCTACAGCTTGATGCTCATCCTATCTGCAACGTGGCAAGCCAACAGAGTCACAAAGTTAGTCCAGGTAATATTTGTCTATATATTTGAGAGTCACATGTTACATATAATTGGAGAGGAAGGCATAATGTTTTGTTGTTAAGCAATAGCCACAATGCTATATACATCTGCCATTTTTCCCACAGTATTCTTTATGCAAGCCAGAAACTGAACTCAAGTGCACAAGGCTTAAGTCGCATTTCTTTTCCTCGGGATGAACCCAAGACTGCTCAGTTTTATAGTAACAGAGGAGGCACTGGGGAGCTGAAAGGGAGAACTGCTGCACCACATTTTTCTTTACCTTACAGGAACAGTAACATAACATTTAATCTCCAGGAAACAGCAGAATAAAAGATATTTCTATCTATCCAACTATCACAACAACTGTTTCAGGTTAAAAGAAAATTAGGAGCCAATTTTAAAGTTATAGAAGCAAATACACCATATTTTTGTTATAATCTGTTCTTCTCTATCAAATCATTACTTAAAACTTAAACAGGTTCCTTCATGAACTCAGAAGCAAAAGAATATACAGTAATAATTTTTATTCTAAATAGAATTTCCAACAACAACTGCAACTTAGCCCTTGCAAGTTCTCTTGTGGTTCACAACTAAAGTTTGGCACATTTGAAAACAACCACTGTTGTACTTTTGTCAAAGTAGCCATTGTGAAAAAACAGCTCCAAATTAGCACAAGGGCAGCCACATCTGAAAATGTAACTCTAGGTAAATTAAACTAGTGCAGGGTTAAATGCGAGAGGACCAAGATAATGATATATGTATACTGCCCCATAACTTAAGGTTTAGCCACAGCGTTCTCTATTATTGATTGGCAGCATTCAAAATATAAAAAATTATCTCCAACATGCTCTACGATCTGCAAGCTTTCCATGTGTGTAAGCAAGGCTTGTTGTACCTCACCTCCATACAACTGGTATCATGGTCTTTGCTTGAGCTCCAAATTTCCAAGATACACCTGGGGAAAAAAAAATATCGCCGAAACCTTTCCTATGGTATCTACCAAACTAACCTTACACTTCCAAAACCCACACATTTTCCCTCCTGTTTTGCTTCCTTCCCCCACCCCGCTGCAACACACAATAGTCCTGTGTCCAAAAACATGGTATGTAAGTGCACAAACTGGTCACACACAAATATGAATATCAAAACCATCTGTGAAGCCACAATATCTAGAACTGAAAGAAATTATATTTACAACATTGCAAGCTATTAGGATATATTGCAATCCTTACACAAGACATACTCTACACCACCAGACAACACTATTATTCATGACAGAGACAAAAGAAAACCCAGCAGAGAAAACTGCAGAAAGTTGTTGCTATTTGCATTTCATGAAGAACTGAGCAAACACAGGTGTTAAAAACAAATACATTTCAAACCATCTACCAGGCAACTTGCAGCCTTTTTAGAGAAGAACGTGAAGTAACAATTGGGACCCCAGTGTTAACAGCCCAAAAGTGAGCCAAAATATCATTGCATTTCAAATTAGATTACATGTTTCACTGATAATGATACTATATACAGTAATTCCTCTACTTCTACACAGAGATCTGTGAAACACCTTTCTCTTTTGTTGCTGCTATAAGAAAACTTACGACTCACCACACACAAACACAGAAAGCATTGCCTAAATTCAACTCCTCCCAGAAAAAAAAGTGAAACCAAGATGATCAACTTCAGCAGGCAGCTGATTAATGAATCAGATTTGACTTCTGAGCAACACTTCTGCAACCAATTCAATTTCAAGCATTTACCTGGGTTTTGTTTGAGTTCAACTGGAATACAACGTGTATGCCACAAATCCAGCTCTAGAAGATACATTCACACTGGAAATGATGGGCTTCAAACGAGACCGAACAGCTGAAGCACTGTTACAGCCCGCCTTCGACAGGAAGCTATATTTGAAATGCAAGAACAGGGTCTTGGGACGCAACGTCTTCAGAAAGCTACTGTATATTAACGAAATGCAACATATGCTCCTTGCTGCTGCAGTTTTTTGCTGGTTTTGATCGGTTTTAAAGCTGAAAAGCGACAACAGCTATAGAGATGGCAGAAAACAATAATCTCTTGTAGAATCAAACTGGCAACTCCAAGGAAAAAAACAGACGGCTATGGCAGGTCGCTGAGCACAAGCAGTTTTGCTCATTTTGCTCCGAGAAAGCGCGGACCCTTTCGTTTTCTACGTGACAAAGTGATTCAACCACACCAGATGAAGCCCGTCCCTCGCACAGCCTGCCGGCAGCCGGCCCCACAGCCAGGCCACCGACACCGCGGGGCACCGAGGCCCAGGGGCCGCGCTCAGGCCGCACGAACCGCCCCCAGCCGCTCCCCCTCCACCGCCGGGCATCGAACCCTGCCGCCGGCAGGCAGGCAGGAGCGGCGACGGGCGGCCGGCCCGCTGCCGCCGGCCCAGCCCGGGCACACCGGGGCGGCCGGCAGGGAACTGCCGGTGGCTGCTGAGGCTCAGCCTTCACCGTCCGGGCCCCGCCGCGGGGCTCCGCTCCCTCAGCCCGCAGCCCGGGCTCGTCCCGGTAGAGGCCTCGCGTCCCGCCCGGAGGGGCCGGCCCGCGGGCCTCCCCACCCGCCTCAGCCCACCGCCCGCCGGCGGGGCCCCGCCCGGGCCCCCACAGCCCCGGGCGGCACCGCGGCTCCCTCAGCCCGTAGGTGCGGGCGCCGGGCCACGGCCGCCGCCCCTGGGGGCCCCGCGCTGCCGGCGCCTCAAAGACGGGGAAGGTCAGGGCGGCTCCGGCCGTCGGCTGCCACCCAAAGCCTAGCCCACGGCTGCCCGCGGCAGCGCTGTGGCCGCGCCACGGGGTCCCCCGCGGCCAGAGAGCGCGGAGTAGAGCGGCGCCATGTGCCGAGCGGCGGGCAGTCGAGCCCGCTCCCGCCGCCGCCCCGCCCCCGCGTACTCACCCCGCGGCTCCCACTATGGCGGCGGCGGCACCGTGCGCGGCGCGAACCCCCTCAGCCTCACTCGCCCGCGCTCTCCGCCCCGCCCCGCCCGCCCCGCCGCATGCCGGGACAGCGAGCTCTCGCCGGCCGTCGCAGCGCGCCGGGAGGGGCGAAGAGGACTACACCTCCCGGCGTCCCCCGCGCCGCCGTCCGCCTCGCCTCATTTGAATGAAGGGAAAAGGGACCGTGCGGTGCTGGCCCCGCCGGAGGCGTCCCGGAGCACTGTGGGATGGTGGCGGAGCAGGGAAGGGCGGGGGCGGGGAAGGCGAGCGTCCCCGCTTTAGAGGGGTACCGCGTGCCAGGCGGGTAACCGCTGCCGCCGCCGCTCTGTAAGAGGGCCTTGGCGGCTTGCGGGGACACGCAGCCCGCCTAGGGCCTGTGGCGGTGAGGGGCTGCCCCTGGGCAGGGCTCCTTCCCCTGCCCCCGGAAGGGCTTCCGCCGCGGCGGCCCAGCGGCCCGGGGCGAGGAAGCGGGCAACGAGCCGCGGCCACAACTCCACGTCCCGAGGGAGCTGTAGCTCTCCTAACAAGAGCTATACAGTGGGTGGAAGAAAATATTTTATTTTTTTTTTTTAAAGTACGCGCTTGGCTTGTTTGCGGTGAAAGAAGTTAGCACTGGAGGTGTTGGGTTGTAGAAAAATGCCTTCAGATAAATCCTGATTATTGGGCCTCCTGGAAGCCTGCGCGCCCACCCCAGCAGCAGCCCCGGGCGCTCTGGGGTGCCACAGCTTTCCTTGTGGTTTAGCTCACAGGGCCGTGCCTGGAAGGGCAGCAGCTGCCCTGTCCTGGTGCTTTGGCCCAGCTTGGGAGGTCCCCAGGTCCTGCTGGCAAACCCAAGCGGTACCTGTCTGCTCCATAGAGCGCTGGCACTGCGCAGCCCTGCACAGAGATGGGTCGGCAGAGCATCTGCCCAGACTTGCTGCTGAAAGCAGTGCTGGGAAGGAGATGGAGGTGGTGGACACTGAGCCTCCTTCTTGGACTCTTGATGTTGCACTGTCTTCCAACAAGTTTGTCCTGTTGGAAAAAGGCAAACCTGATTGCCAACACTCTGTTGGTCACTATCTCATGGCTTCTTATCCCACATGGCCTGGAAACAGAGACTGCAGGCAGCTGATACTCCACTGAGCCCAGGTGAAGAGAAGCTGAACAAGAAATAAGTGATTTCCCCCCACCGCCCCCCTTCTCTCTGACATTTTTTATGACTGAGGTGCTGGTTCAAGTCTGGGAGAAAATGCTAAGCTTTTTCATTGCCTTTGTCATGGCATTGTCAGATCTCCAGCTGCCAGTCTGAGATGCGTTCAGGTGCTCTGTACCTTGTGGCTGTGACTGATGTCTCTCCCACAGCGGGGGGAAGATGTCGGTGGAATGACTGGCATTGTCCTGATCACAGTTCTTTGTGGACTCAGCTCAAGGATTTGTATCATGAACAAACTCTTTTTTTTAAATTTTTAAATTGTAGAGCCAGTGACATTTACACAGGTGTTATTTACAGAGTTTGTGCACGGCCAGCCTGACCAGATGAAAAGACATGAGAAGGATTTGCATGATATGGACCTCCCGGCGTCCCTTCTTCTAGCTGATGTGTTGCAGAGTCTGTTCCAAACATAGGACTCAGGCCTGGAACTTGCAGGCTTTAGGATAGCATCGTGTTGATTTTCCTTCTGCTGTTCCTGTAGTTGCCACTACAGTGCAGTAGGTATTGCTAGTTGCCCCTTTCTGCTCTGTGCAGTGTTGTTTTTAATTTTTTGAGGGAGAATTGCTGTATGATTTGGGAAGAAAAGTAGAAATGAGATGCTGGGGGCTGAATGGAGCATCCTGAGGAGAAGGTAGCTGGGTTTAGGAATGTTTTGCTTGTGTGAGAGCCGTTCCTAAATCATATTCCATCAGAAAGTGTGTTTCCAGAGAGAAGGGAAGTGGTGAAGGTCCGTCAGCAGATGGTAACCTCGCTGCCTGCAAGAGCACGCCATTTTTCTCCTTTTCCCACACAGTGATTTCCAGATGAGTTGTGGAACAGGCACAGATGCAGCTGGTGCCTTGTGGTTGCCCATCTGGTCTCTGGGCTGTCCCAGCACCCCTATCTGAACTGTTGTATTTCTGTGGGGAAACAACCAGCCTTTTGAAGTGAGAACTGATAGGCCAGCAGCTGAATGATGCCGATTCTTTATTTTTTTAGCAGAGATTAAGAGGGGTATCACTTAGGAGCCCAGGCAGCTTCAAAGCCCTGCTTTGCTGGTCACTGTAAGTGGACAAGAGAGACATTTTTTACCCTAAAAATCTTGCAATCGAAAAACCATAGAATCATCAAGGCAATGAAGATGGGACTGTGCTATGAAGTGCATGACAGAAGTGTACACTTGGCTCAGTAGCATCCATCCTGATCAGAGTGGAGCAAATTTTCATTGCCTGGTTCTCACCCAGCCCTTAGATAGTGATGAATTTGTGACACTGGGATCCTGGGAGTGCTCCCGTGTTCTGCTCAGGAGGAATGTGAAAGCTTTGGATGCTTCCTCCTTTACTGTTGGTCCTGGGAGGCAGCAGCTGCTGCTTTCTGGATCTGGGAATGATACAATGAGCCCACCAGACTACCTGGGCTCTGATCAAGAATAGCGAGGGGAGCCAGCCCCAAGAATGGGCCTCAACAGCCCTTGTAATGAGGGTAAAAAAAAGGCCATGTGAGATGCAGAGAAGGAAAGTAAGAACAAGGAGCAGAAGGTTGGGGTTGGTGGCACTGTTTGTCTCAATTTATCCCTGATTTAGCCCAGAATTTCAGCATTTCTGCTGTCTGTATAGAGAGCAGAGAGGTCTGAGGCTGTATCAGAGAGATATCTGCCATCCAGTCTATCAGTCTATGCTTTCTAGCACACTAGTTCCCAGAGGAGTCCCCAGCCTCTGCATAATGATGTTCACTGGCACAGTAATTTCTGCCCTGTCACATCAGGGCCCTGGGCAAAGGTAGGAACAGTGGGAAGGGCTGTAAGAGGAGGCAGTTTCTGAAGCTGGAGGCAGGATTCAAGATGGGGAGACAGAGGTGGAGCTGGCATGGGAACACACTGACCTCCAACACAATGGCTTCCAACAATGGCAGAGAAGAACTGCAGGTGAAGAGTTTGGGCAGAACACCAAAGGATAGTCCTCATGGAGAAACTCACCCTGCGAAAGATGCTGTGTTAGAAGTCATGAAAATAGTTGTCTGCCCAAAATGTAATGGGAGTGATCCTGATCTCTGAAATAAAGGTGAACTGAGCAAGCCTTGTGCATGTGCAAAGAAATTGGTTAGGATTTCACCTACAGAAGAGTGGTTTGCATTGGAGAGAAGCTTCTCTGTCTTTCTCCCATTTGGTTCAGCTTGTTAACTTTTCTTGTCACATAAGAGCCCCTCTGTCCTTTCCCATCCATATCTGATCATGAAGAACTTAACACAGAGCTCAGGCTACAGCTCACCACCTTGCTCTCACAGGGCCCCATCGCCAAAACTCTTTTTATCCTCCGTTCTCACAAAGTCTGATTTTTACCTTATTAAAGTTCAAAAACCTTAGTCCTTGGAAGTGCAAATGCTTCAGGTAGAGCCAGGTGATGAGGTAACGCCACCTTTGGAAAAACAGTTCTTCTGTTTAATCTGGACGTTTGGATCGCATAGCTTGCATACATGCATAGAGCCATTAGGTGAAGACTGTGAATGTTAGAATGCTGTTTTTACTCAGTGTAGCCTGAGCTTCAACCAGTCATGGTGTGATTTTGTCAGCTGGTTTGGGAAACCAGGGAAGGAACAACCAGGAACTTTCTACAGATGTCGAAAATGCCATCAGCCAGCTGATAGCCTGACTAGCAGCTCTCCCCATTATAGGCATCCTGCGTTAGCCTCATCCATGCTGTCAGGAGTTTAGGAGTGCGTGGCCAAATGTGCCATAGATGGAGTTATATTTCTAGATTTCTTGTGTAACTGGAAAGCTGAACTGGTTGGTGAGCTTGTATCATGACACTGGATACAGGCTACTTAGGGAACATGTGACTTGTTTAGCACTTGAGCCCTACAGCTTGAGGACGATGAGCAAGAATGCATCGTCTTAAGTAAAATAAAATTATTAACCCTCTAGGTTAAAGGCTACCCTGTTACTACAGAAAAAATTAAAAATAGGCACAGAACCCAGAAAGGACATTACTATTAATCTTTAGGAGTGATTGACTGTTATAAACATGAAATCAAGGTTTTCCCTTAGAACCATAAAAGCTATTTTAAAGATTCTTCAACTCCCCTTGGAGGGCTAACGTTTGATAATATACACACAGAGGAATGTGGCAACCAACAATAGCTGAAGCTGGTAGAAGAAAAATATGGCGAGGATATAGGTAAGATTAGAATACAGGATGCAGAAAGGTGAGGAGCTGAAGTGGCAGAAAAAGCATTTGCATAGAGCAGTAATGCAGTCTGTTAGCATACTAAGAAGCTTTCCTACAGAATTAGCCTCTTAATTCACTGCCAGTACCATTACTCGCTTGCCTTAATTTAGTGGCAAACAGGGAAGTGTGCATGAGAAAAAGTGTTTGCTTTTGCCACACTGCTTCACGTAATATTCCCAGTTCAACCTGAAAATGTGATGCTTGAGGCCCAGCTGAATTTTTTTGCTGCTTACGATTGTTCAAGACTAATAGCTCTAAAACAATCTGAAATTAGGAACTCTGAGAAGTGGAGTTACAAATTCAGAGATACTATGTGCTAGCTCTTCCCTGCGCTAGGCTGCTTCACAGAGGCTGTCCCTTCTCCTTCCTCCACTACACATAATGTGGGAGAGTCCTGTTGTCCCTCCAGCGGAAGGAAGGGAAGCCTGGTTTTCACTGCTCAAATTCCTCCTGGCTATTTAGATAGAAATCCTGTCCTAACAGCCCTTTGCTCATAGGAACAGCTGTAACTCCTGTGTGTGTAACCCCTGTGTGGGCAGGAATGTAACACCCTGAACAGAACTCTAACTTCTCTTCCTCACCCTACAGGAATGTAAAGATATTTGTGCTGTTACAGCTGTGGAATTCATGAAGAATAAACAAATGGTGCAAAAGAGAAGACAAGCTACAGCCACTGACCTTTCAGAAATATATATACACATACACAGCACGGAAGCAGGAAACATAACAAAACAAAATATACTTTATTAAAATTAAGCATGTTAGCACCTCAGTGTAACCTGGAGAAGCTGAACAGTCCAGCAGTTAACCAGTCCAGCAGGCCAAATGGCTGAACATCCTGAAGTGCATTCCAATGGTAGAAAAAGTACCACGACTGTTACGACACGCACATTCTCAAGAAGCTAGGACGCACAACCAGTCTCATTTGTGAGGAGGGATGTTGTGCTGCCTATTGTCTTGATGGGAGCCTATAGATCTGCTGGACCAATTACATATGTTAAATCAGATGGTGTAGCAGGTACCTGCCTTCCCTACAAAAAAAGAAAAATCAAACCAACCAACCAACCAAGAAAAAAAAAAATTGCTGCTTACTTGACTCGCAGGAAAATCAGTATACCATGGAGCTGAAGTGAAAAGCTACGTATCTAGACTGGAGCAAATAAATTAAAATGAAATAATGAGAAATACTTAGTACATGAATAGACCTGTAGTATCCTTACAGTCAACCATCCAACTCAGTACACACGTTAATAGAAAAATGACCCATGCATCACACAGCAGGCTGTGACAACCAATGCCTTTAGCTGAACGGGCTACAAGATCGATAAACCTGCAGCTACCAAATTGCGCTGTGCCCTTTTGTTCCGTTATACAGAGTACGAAACTTACAGTTGTAAAGCTACATTAGCCAGTGTTACAAAGATTACATTATTTTCAAACTAAAGATACTTTCTACATTTAGAAAATAACTTCTATAAAATTCAGTAAAACTGACATCCTGATCTACTGACTGCAACGCACTCTGATTACAGGAGAAAGCTCTCAGAGACCCAGAAGACACCTGGGCATTCCTCCCTTGAATGTAATTACGGGCACATCGTGGTGAACTGCCTTTTGTTTTCCACCTCCATCACTCCTGAAGCTGTACCCGCTAAGTACACATCGCCATATAGCTACTATGCAGGTGCACCAGATACCCTCCTCTTCCTCCTCCTCCTCCAAAGCGCCAGATACCAAAGTGGATGTATCTGCTCCACTGGCTAACCTGGAAGTACATATTCAAGCCAAATTAGTAGCCTTGCTGCCCTCACTCCAACCCTCTTTCCAGCCAACACTGATTTGGTTTCCTGTTCCTGAAAAGTAAGGGGACTAATGCTGGCTAGAAATAGAAACTACACAATCATTCCACATAATTTGTTACAATATTCTTAAAAATCTTGGTTTAGAACACGCAAACATGTTTCAGTAAGGTCTTGCCTAATGTACAGATTATTAGTCATGCCAACTAGTTTAGGATTAGACAGCAAGGGTTTGCAACCACTGCAGAGAAACTTGCTTCGCTTCTGTTTCATCCCAGTTCTCTGAAAGAAAGCCAAGGATTTAAATTCCAACGTGTTACAAAGCCTCCGTTTCATTAGAGAGAGTTCTTAAGCCAATGAGATAAACTACAGCTGTCAAATGCCACCGAGTTCTTTGTACCAGATTGTAATCCTTACTAGTGTTGAGAGCATCGAGACATCTGTAACAAATACGTATGTACTGCGAAGAAAGCAGAAACTACACAGTACAAGTACTACTTTAATCTGAGGATTCTTTCACGCTAGAAACAGCAGTCTTTTATGGCATCAGTAATTTACTGAAGAAACACATTACCCTGAGAGGGTTTCTAAAGCTTTCCTCGTGCCTCTGCTAAGCGAGGCCATGTGCGGCATCGTTGTTCGATCCTAGGAAGGGTACGGTGCCAACTGCGCTTCCCAACACGCCTTCTCCAGGGGGTAGTGTTGCCTCTACTTTATGTAACGCAGAGCAAGTTTACTTGCTGAAAACCGGTACCCTGCGTCTGCTTAGTGGTGACACGGGTCCCATCCACACTGAGAGAAGCGCTTTCTGCCACTGCTGGCATGGGGGGAGCGCTGCTAGGTCCGGCAGGGACAGGGTGCCAGCAGCACTAGCTCTGGGGTAACGTCGGATTGATAAAGGGGCTCAGCACTGAGCTGACAGTGGCCGCCCCATCTAGGCAGGGAAATCCAGTGGCACGGGCTGGCCCAGCGGTGGGCTGCTTTGATGGGGCAAGAGGGAGCGGGCAGCGCGAGCCAGGGGCCCCATCTCCGTTCTGTCCGGGAACCTGGCAGAGGGCGGCAGGGGCTCGGAGGTGCGGAGCCCTGGGCCAGGCCGGGCCCCGGCAGCCCTCAGAGGCCGTGGCGCTTGCGGGTGCCAGCGCTGGCGGCATGGAGCAGCCGGTCCTTCTCGCGAATCTCCTCACGGAGCTGGGCCTCGGCCAGGCGCAGGCGGCGGATGCTGCCCTTCATCTCCTTCATCTTCACCTCCAGCAGCGCAATGATGTCGCGCTGCTCATTCAACTTCCTCAGCAGCTCCTCCGACGTGGTGCCCGACGACAGCGAGTACGAGTGGTCCGGGGGGCCGCCCTCCACCGGGCCCTCCTCCCCCACCGCCGCCGGGAGCCTCCCGGGGCCGGGCCCAGCGGTCGCCCCGGACCCGAGCTCCACCTGCACCGTCAGGTCGATGGGCTTCACATCTTCGGCCGCGCCCCCTGCCGGGGCCTCGGTGGGGGCGGCAGCACCGGGGCCCTGGGCGGCGGTGGCAGCAGCAGCGGCGGCGGGGCGGGGGCGGCGGGCGGCCCGCTGCGCCTTGCGCTCGTTGACGCCGCGCAGCGGGAATATGGTGGGGACCCGCACCAGGTAGGACTTGCGGCCGCCCTGGAAGTGCTCGCTGCAGACGCGGTGGCCCGTGGTGGGCTGGAAGGTGCTGAAGCAGCCGCTGACGCCCGCCCGGGAGACGTTCTTCAGCCAGAGGCGCCGCAGCTCCTCGTCCTTGGGGAAGGTGTAGAAGTGCAGCGCCTTGTCGCGGTGCGAGTTGTTGTAGCAGCCCGGCACGCAGCAGGTGAAGCCCGGCATGGCGGGGCGGCCTCCCGAGCTGCCGGGGGGACCCCTGGGCAGCCCCGGCGGCGGGGAGAGCGGGCGCGGGGGGCCCCCGCGGAACTACAGATCCCACAAGGCCAACGGCGGCCTCTCGCCGCCCGCCAACGCCGCCCGCCGCGGCCGCACCGGAACTACGCGGACCACAATGCACCGCGGCGGCGGCACGGCGCCGGAACTACTCGCCCCACACTGCGCTGCGCCCCCGCCCCCGCCGCCCACCGCTCCCGGAGGCACCGCCCCGCCCCGCCCCGCCCTGATCTCGCGAGAGGTGGCACGGCCGGACGGCGCGGCCGTTACCCAGCGATGGCCGACAGGCCCCCTCGGGCCCGCCGCAGTGGCCACCTCACGGCGCGGGCAGCGGCCAAGGTGGCGGGCAGGGCCCGGCGGTTCCGCGGCGGGGGGGCCGCGGCGGGGCGCGGCCCTTGGGGCTAGCCGGCGGACGCTGCCTTGTTCTCGTTTGCCGTTAAACCGGGGCGTGGGCCCAAACCGCGCAGTTCGGTGCTCGCCCCGCAGCCAGGGCCCTTACCGCCCCGCGCCTCGGCTGGGCGGCTCCGTTGCGCAGTTTTGGGTTGCTTTAGGTTGGAGACTAGACGGGGCCGGAGGAGCCGTGAGGGGGGCGGCCGGGGGGCTGTGAGGGTTGGAGGGCCGTGAGGTGCAGCAGGGCCGGGGGCTGTGCTTTCAAGTCCCTCAGGCTTTTGCCTGAGTTGCTCACTGAAACCCGCCTCAACGATACACTGTTGTGAATTGTCTTCTGTCCAAAACCAAAGTGTGCAGTGCACGTGCATGATTTCTTTTTAGAAAGTGTATTTCGAAAATGTTTTGTGTTAGCTAGCTTAGATTTTTATTAGGAGACAGATGATGAATGCTTTTGATGTCAAGGTTGCTTTGTAATGATGGAAGGTACAAGTTTGGAACTATGTGTCTCTGTGATTTCTCTCTTCAGAACATACCTGGTTCAGGAAAGGACAAGAATTCTGGCAGAAGCACCTTGGTGAAGCAGAGACCAGCTGTGTTCCCTGATCTTGACAATGACACCCCACGGAATATGCTCAAGAGAATCATCCAGACCCGTAAGTACTGTTTTTCAGGAAAGCAGAGAACAGAAGGACAGTGTAATTAGAGGCACGTGCTGTTGTGAACTTCAGCTCAGGTCTGCTGTGGCTCGTGGAACCGCCGTGCTGCCGTTTGTCTGTACTGCTGGCTTTGTCACTGTACATGCCAGCCTTCCTGGGAGTTAGAACCCAAATAGTTTTTACCAAGTCAGTATTTTAACCGATTAGTAAATGTAAGTTACAAAATGTAGCGTAGATCTGACAGTCTGCTGCGTTTTGGCATTCTTGCTGGATTGAATTGTGGAAAGGAAATGTTTTCATTTGTTGGCAGAGCCACAAGTTTCACCTCTGGCACTTAGGATATCTAAACATGAAGAAACAGAAGGACCTGTATGGGAACTCCCAGCTAAGAGGATTTCCAACATGTAAGTACTTTTTTAAAATTTTCATTTTTACTTCCTGTTTTTTACACTACCAGGTACAGTGCAGTTCCTACAATGGGATTGGGGAGCAGGATTTCTCTACTGCTGTTTCAGTGATCAGAATTACATTCTGTCAGGTGGGATTTTCAAAAATAATTTTCCAGCTTTAAAAGTCACATAGGAATCACTGGGACTGAGGGACCAAATAGGAAATACTGCAAGTATTTGCTTGTCCCCTTTCTTAAATGCAGGCTTTTAATAAAATTGTTGTGGCAGAAGTGCTGATTAAAGTAAGGCTCCTGATGGAAGCATACTTTTCTTAGCTGTCTGTGACAGAGACTAAGACAGAAATTCTTGGATTTCCCCAAGGCTACAGGCCATGTACTGACAATGCAGGGGCATAAATGAGTGATGGCTGTGTTTTGTATTTAAAACACAGGCTGCTGCAGCTTTTCATGGTATTACTACTTCTTGGTTGTCCTTGTTTTGGGGTGCGTGGTTTAACTTCCTTCCTGTAGGGTAGCTCAGAGGTGAGGTTTGCCTGAGGCTCAGATGCTCTTATTTGTGTTTAGCGGCCATTAATATTTTATAGGCCTGACTGGACTGGAGAGGCTGAAGTGTGGTTCATTTACTTCCACTTCGTTATGAAATAGAAGGAAGTGGTAGGGCTTGTTTTTGTGTACTGCAAAATAGACTTCCAAATAATGTGATTTTATAGCTAAACCTTTTGCATTGACTGTAAGTAGCCTTAAACAGACCATATAAAATATTAAGCAAACTTCTGTCTTTCACATTTTTTTTAGTAGAGGAGTAGACATCTGAGTTTTCTGTTAAGTGGGGCGGCTTGTTTATTTGTGTGTTTTTTTAATTCAGACTAGATGAGTAATGTTATTTTAATTCTTTATTGATTTTTCTTTTTGTAGTTCTTGAAGGTTTTTGTGCTTCTCATCAACCTTTCTTAAATGAAAAGACAAGACGGTTGGGTCTTTGCAGGGTTTTATATTCCATACGTTAGCTAGCTGTAAACAGGTGTAGACTTGTTTCAAAACCTTCCTCACAGCCGCCTTTTAGTTGACGTGAACTTTCTTGAATTTGGGAAGTCACTGCTTTCCCTGGTTGTAATAGCATGTTCCAGGACAGATGTGAAAAAATGAGCAAATTTTTTTTTTTTTCCCCTTTCCCACTGCTTTACATTTGTTCCCCATTACAAGCCAGTTAATTCTAATGCTTAGGCTTACATTATACTCATGGTAAGAAACAAAACCTAGCTGCATTTGTGAGTAGTAAAAAACCTATTTTGTAAGGGGAAAAGACCTGTAAACAGGGAGTCCCTTACAGTTCTTGCTATCTTGAAGCCACCTTGTTTGTACCAAAAGGATACAGAATGCTGCATCTGCTGCATGCAGGTCCTGGCTGTTGGGAGGGACGCTCTGCTCTAGTTCTGTGGGACGTGGTGTGGCGTGCAGGCAGCAGCTTGCTGCCTGAATGTGACGTTGATTAGAGGGGATTCTTGGAAGTGCTCAGTGAGGGGAAAACAACTCAGAAACTCGCTTTCTGATACTGATCCCGGTGCCTGACTGGGGTATTATGTGCCTGTTCTATGTGCCAGTGCGCTTGGTGGTACGTAATGTTTCATGGTGATGATGACTTTATTTACATTGTAATGATTGGCAAGCCTAATAGCCCCTGTGTGCTGTTAGAAGGAGAGCTATGGATGGAGCTTCTTGGAAGTCCAAGCTTTTACTCTTAGTCTGACCTTTCTCAGCCCTGTTGTTCTGAATAACCACTCAAGTTTTGATTCTCTTTTGAGCATTTACTTTGATTTAGTAGGAGGGAATGACACACGTTCTTGCTTTGCTGAGCTAATCACGGATTAGTTCCTTACTTCTGCTGCAGCAAGGTCAAATAATTTTAATTTGCTTTTCAGTGATGTTACAGGGACCTTTCAAAGGTAGCTAAGGAATAATGCTGTCCTTTGTTAAAGGCTTGCTTTGTATTGGTAGGGGGGAAATGCAACTGCCAGACCTTGTTCCTGAGGATGCATCTATTGCCACATTCCGTATGACTAAGAAGAGAAGGAAAATCAGCGTTTCTGAATTTGAGAGAGCAGCAGATGAACGGCTTCCCCAGAACCAAGGCAAGGCTGCAGTAAAAAATCACCTTGTTCAGCTCTGTGTTTGCTGTCAACTAATTTTCATCTGCTGCAGTTTAGTTCTTAGTAGCTTCTCAGCTGGGCAGTTGCATGTTTGGAAGTAAGATTGCACTGTTTTTTGTGAAGGCGTTAGCGGAGGAGGTAAAAGCTCCTCCTATCAAATTAAAATAAGCCTTTTTGAGCCAAGTTACAGGCTCTCCCTTAACCGTATATACCTTCTGGAATATTTTTGCAACTTGATACTCTTTGAGTTTTGGAGTGTCTCCAAAAGAAGCAATCTCTGTCTTCCCCTCAATCGCAGAAACTTGAAAATACAACAGGCTGCATACTTTTCATTGCAATTATATCAAATAAGTTATAAAGTTCTTGCTTGAGGAAAAAAGTGTCTTGCAGTTTTATGAAAGGAATAATGTAGTATTGCAGTAAGTCTTCCCTTTAAACATAAATTTGCAAATTTGGTAAATACAACTTTCATTTTAGTTGCAGTTTAACAGAGGCAGTTAAAACACCTCACCTTGGTTTCCATATCCTATTGGCAGTAGCAACTGGAGTACATTTCAAGGGTGGGATTCAGCTCCAGATTACACACACCAGTACCTCAGCTCCGAGTTATAGATGCTCTGGGTCTGTGTGTACGTGCAACTGAAGTCCTGCTGAAGTTCAGGGGTGATCTAGTTGGTGGAGTATGGAGGGCGATTCAGCTCACCCTAAAGCAGATGCCTACATTGGATTAATTGTGCTTGACTAATGGGAATATAGACAGCTGTGTTCGGATGGTTTAATCTGGAGTTGGATCCCACCTGGCCTCACTTCTGGTCAAGAAATCAACTTGTCTTTTTTTTAGCCTGGTACCCAATCTGAATATCTTCTGATAAGCTGCGGGCAGCTCTGCAAAACCAGAAGGTGCATGCTCTAGTATTTTCTAATATGAGCATGATTATGTCCCTGCTCTCCAGATCTGCTTTTGGATTTTTGCGATTTTGTGAGTAAGCAAGGTTTGAGTTCCAGTTTCACCAACAGTCTGTGGAGCAATTATCTGTACTTCTAAAGCTTCCAGATGCTTTAATGTTTGACTTGGATTGCTGAAGGGTGGTTGTGACTGAGGCCCTAGTCTAGCATCTTGCTATTAACGTGGTAAGAGTAGTATTACTGAGTATGAGGGCATGTACCATATCAAATTTTCTTCGAAATAACTGTTTTATTACCCTTTCAGAAATCGCTTATTAGAATTCTAATATGCAGTTCTGAAACACAGACAAGCAATTGCAAAGCAAACCTGTCACCTTAATTTTGTTCTCACCAAAATGTTACTTTTGAGGATTGTAGTATAACTGATTCTAGAAAGAGGAAGATACATTGAGGTATTGTTGTCGCCTGCTGTGTAGAGGGTAAGTTCTCAGCTAATGCGTCACCAACTTTTTCTAGCTCGGTCAACGCTGGACAGCAGCACCGCTTTGGCTCGGTGAGTTTGAACTAAAACGTCTTAAATTCTTGCTGTCCTAACTATAGATGCCTTGATTCATCACCTCTGTAGTGTGAAGAACCCAGATACCTAGGTTCAGGATAAAGACTTGTGTTATTACGAACGCAATCGTCTCCCACTCTGGTGATGGAATTTGAAGATGTTAAACCTTGTGGTTTTCAGAAAATGTGGCTCTGTATGCCCAGTTTGGTCTAGCTGGTATCGCTACTGTTGCTCCTCTTTACTTACTAGGATTGTTCTCTTTTTCCTTTCATTCTAATGTTTCCAGCAATAAATCAGTACACAATATACCTTAGACTATTACCTCTGCCTGTTATTTGACCCATCACATCAGTTGCATCTACACAGTCTTTAGTCCAACTTTCTTGGACTTTAAAAGTTTTTTAGCAAGTCAAAGAACTTATTTTCCTGTGTTGCCTGTATAATTTGCTATTGATCTTAGCCATGGTGAGCAATTTATTTCACCTTTCTTACTGCAGCCCTTGCCTGCAGTGCCAAGCAAGGTGATTTATAGGGCTGCGTTCTGTACTTCCTATCCCTGAATCCTTTGAACCCCCTTTTTTGATCAGACTGCCTAGGGAGAGTGACAGGAGGTAGCTGAGCATGGCCAGTCTCTTTAGGATGCAAAATACATACAATGAGATACATTTTTTCCTGTACTTTGCCTGTTGCTGTCTTAGCTCCCATCTCAAAGAAGTTAACAGGGTGTTGGTAGCTGTACTTTGCTGTGAATACTGATACTAAGCAGCTTCTTAGACTTGTTCTGAAGTCCTCCTACCACCCTGCTGTCATCTAGAGGATGTCTTTACTCTGAAATGTTTTATTTTCCTTTTTCTTTTTTTGCTATTTAAAATGTTTAAAATTTCTGAACCTTTTGACAGATATTGTTGCAGCACTCTTGAGGTAGGAGGCTATAAAATGTCTGTTTCCTGATCTCTGTTATACATATCCTGATGTTAGGTGGTATCATGAAATTAAACTATTTGTTTAAAGTAGACTGGCATGCATTCTTCAAAGGTATTTTTGGGAAATTCCTCCTAGTGAAGGGATTTGTGAAATGTCTGTTAGTGGCACTGTGTCTGTAATTTGAGGGTAAAAGAGGAGTGTGTAAGTTCGGAAAATCATTTCTTTCCTTCTCTTTTTTCACAGGTCTCTTAGCATGTCTCTTGGTACCGTGATCCCACCAGACACTGTTGAAAAGAGAGGCTTGCTCCGGAGGCCAAAAAATCGCAGAGCTATTGACATAGAAGCTTTTGAAGGTGGAGTGGAACAGAACATGCTGAAAAGAAAAGGTTTCTTTTGTGTTACTACCTGTTTTGGGAGGGTGGGCCTTATATAAGGTGGCTTTTAGAAGTAGTGGTCTGTATTGTACGATTTGAATGCTACTAGCACGTTCACAGAAGTCCAGTGTAATTTGGGATGCAAGATTAGAATGAGGTTCTGCATCTGTGGTTGCTTTGATTCTATGCACTTAAATGTGCGCCCTACCCAGTTTGGTGATTTATACTACAGGAATCGTTTGGGATGGTGTTCATAACTGGGTATGGGGGAGATGGTTTGTAGAGAAAGTTAGGGGCACCGAAGTGTGGTGATACGGTTTCAGTGTTTGATCTCTGGAGGAAGAATAAAATTTGGTTGAATTATGCAAGTCCTGGTAATAAATGTGTGTCCCTGTGGCCTTGAACAGTTTTTCACATAGAATTTGTTTTAAAACTTCCTAAACAGCACAGAAGTATCTTGTGGACTCACAAACAGCATCTGAGATTCAAACCACCGTGCTGACCAGTGACGTGGAAATCATGCTGAGTAACACAGAGCTCTTTGTTCAGCCTCAGTTTGATGATCAGAGCCAAAATAAGCTTTCTGTTCTTGAACCACAGCTATTGAATTCAAAAACTTCAGCACAGAGAAGCAAGATTTCTGATGCTGCTCAAGAGGAAACAAGGCTGGTGGGCACAGATACAAGAAGGACACCAAGAAATTCTGAGAACTTAATCCTTGATCATGAGCATGCTGGCAGAATGACTCCTCTTTCTCCAGGAACACCTGCAAACCAGCAAGAAGATAAGCACAGTCATTCCCAGCAGAGTAACCCAATGAAACAGCTTTCTGTTTCAGAAGAGGTGGCAGTTGGCAGTGAGTACTATGGGTTAGGGCTTGGGGCTTAGCAGGTATTACCTGAAATCACAGAAGGGTTGAGGTAAGAAAGGACCTTGGGAGGCCATCTTCTCCAGCCCCTCTGCTCAAGCAGGGCCACCTGGAGCAGATTCCCCAGGGCTGCATCCAGGCAGCTTTTACGTGTCTCCAAGGATGGAGACTGCAAACCCTGGGCCACCTTTGCCAGTGCTCAGTCACCCTCACAGTGAAAAGAGTTTCCTTATGTTCAGACAGAGCCTCCTGTCTTCTAGTCTGTGCCCGTTGCCTCTTCTCCTGGCACTGGACACCACTAAAAGAGCCTGGCTCCATCTGCTTGACACCCTTCCCCCAGGTACCTGCCTATATTGGTGAGATCTTCCCTGAGCCTTCTCTTCTCCGGGCTGAACAGTCTGGCTCCTTCAGCCTTTCCTCCTATGAGAGGTGCTCCAGTCCCTTAAGTTTCTCATGGCCCTTTGCTGGACACTCTCCAGTACGTCCATCTCTCTCTTGTACTGGGGAGCCCAGAAGTGGACGCCGTAAATTGGTCACAAATATGGTGAGATAAGGAGATAAAATGTAGGAATTGTTGACAGTTTGGAGTGTCAGGAGGTTACTAATCTAAACTTTTACCCTGATACGGTCATTTATATTTCACAGCTAACTGCCTTGTTGCCTCCAGGGCTTTAAAAATCCCTTGGACAGAGTTAATCACGTCCCTGGTCACTGTAGCAATGCTTTGCAAGCCCTGTCACTTGCCAGTTTTTCTCAGGTGCCTGGTATCTCTCTTCTGCATTTATTTCCCTGTAAATAGGATCACATTTTCTTCATATTGCATAGACCAGGTCCCGAGGCACAGTTGTAACCCTAAAATTTTCTGCTTAGTGACCTGAGGCGGCTAGCCAGGATAGGATCTGCTGTAGTAAATAGCTTCATGCAGTTCTTATATCAAAACTCCCAATGCTTGCCATGAAGTATGAACAACTACTGTTTCTTTTTCATTCAGGATTTTATATGATCCTATGTCAGAAGGGCCACAGAAACTGTATTTAAAGAATGGTTGGTGTATTCAGTACTGCTCAGGTCAGGAGAAGAGTTCTTGCTGTAGAAAGCTTTGAAATTAATTAAAGCCTGGTGGACTGTTGCACCATACTCTGCTTCTAGAGTGTTGTCTGTGGCAAGCTTGGTGGGAACAGTTGTTTGGAAAGGATAAGGGAAGAGATCAACAGAAAAAGATTAGTCCTCTTCTGACAAGTCCTCTCCAGAGCTGCTCTTTGCCGTCCAGAAGTTGAAGTAAATGTTTGGGATCCTCAGTCACTCTAAAGCCTGAGAGATCTTTCAGCCTATCTTTGAAGGAAGTTGTGTCCCATATAACTGAAGACCTAGATGTAAGCAATACAGAAGAAGAGGTGGCTAATGCAATGAACAAAGCGTAACAGGAGGGGATTTTCAGAGAGGGTAAGAAGTGCTTTCCGTGTTGCAAGGGAAAAGTATGGTAAAAGCTCTGCATGGATGCTGAGGGTGGCAGGTGTTACCCAGTCATTACATAAAGCTTTGGGTATATGTGGACAAAAGTTGCGTGTTTTGTTGAATTTCACTTTCTAGACTCCAGTTTAGGATCCTTTTTAAGTCTTTCCCAGTGTTCCTTTGACAGTGTCCGGAAATGAGAAGACCATTGTCATGCAGTTTAACTTGCCTGGGGCTTAACTATGTCTAAAGCTTCGTATGAATTACCTTATGTCAGTATGGAAACTGAACACACTGTAGCACCAACAGTTTTGTTATTAGAATTTGAAACTGAATACTTGCAGTGCCCATAAGTAATTGCTTGCACATACCAGGTGTATCAGCAAAATTAGTTATGTTTTTTTATTATGAAGATACAGCCTTTTGTTCTAAACAGTTCTTTGAGAGTAGTTCATTAAGGCAGCAGATATTCTTCAGTTCTAAATTTACAGTTGTGTAAGCTTGGCATCCTGTAATCTTTCTTGAATCTGTTGTCCTGTTACAGTTTTACTTGGGTGCACCTGTGGAGTTTAAATGGGCTGTGACTCTTGAGACTGATGAAAGTCACCTCAGTATTGTTAGTTCTGTGAACACCAGCTCAGAGCTTGGGGGGGATGGTCAGGAAAGCAAGTAACATGTAAAAATTCTTATGAAAGGAAGATGATGAAACGTCACCGTGCCACTGCTGAAATAATTGTCATGCTCACCTTTCGAATACTGCAAGCAGTTCTAACCTCTCCATCTCTAAATAGATTTAACAGAACTGGAGAAAGAAGGTGCAGAGAAAAACAGTTTTACCATTAGCAATAATCAAATATGTGGAGTAGTGTCTGCAGTCTTGGATAACTAAAGCTAAGAACTGCTCAGCCCGGAAAAAGGACAGTGGTAGTGAAATACAAGAGGTTTAAAAAGAAAAGCCATGGGCAGCATTGAAGGAGATGATTCAGCCAAGCAGCTTCCTGGTCTGTCAGCGCAGAAATTCGAGAGGAGCAACTGGCACTAAAGGCTGGCAGGTTATACCAAACTACAGGAGGTATTGCTACTAGCAACAAGTAAAGAAATCGGTAAAAATCATGCTTGAATGTAACAGTGGAGTACCAGATGCTACTGATGGAGTACTGGATCCCAGCAGTGATGCAGTATTGTGGGAGAAGCACTGGTGCCTGTCTGCCTTAGGCAGACTTAGTGTTGAGTTGAGCTTTTGTCTTCCCCTCACAAAGCTAGTTAATATTTCATGTAACTAGGCAAGATACTGCCCTGCATTGGTGTAGCGAGCCCTATGTTCTGGTTAGTGAGATTGGTATTACTGATCTTTTGCACCACCTTTGGCCAGACTTCCTTGTCCCCTTCACTGGGGCTTGGGGCTTGCAAGACTTTGACACTTGTACTTTTGAGTGTGAAAACTCCCAGTCACTGGAGGGGGTGGTAAAAATCCACTTTTACAGCTTCTGGTTCTGGATTCAGCCAAGATTTCCAAACCTGTCAGCAAGCAACAGTACTATGAGAGTTCCCAGTAAGATTTCTCCAAATAATTACCTGTGTGGGTTTCTGCTGGAATTGAGCTACATGGTAACAGACATGCAGACTATAGACTTAGTACGCAGGGAAAAGGAGTACTAAAGTACTCTTCAGTAAGTAGCTACTTTGGTAGCTGAAGTCATCTAAAGACATGCAAATTGTGTATCCATTTATTTCTCCTCATTCTTCCTGCCAGAGGCTTGTCTGGGATGGCTAAAACCACTGCTGGGCGCTCTCGTCTTTATACTGCAGTGTATCTCTGCATGGTTTATTCAGAAAGGCTGAATAAAATGGTTTATTCAGAAAAGCCGAGGAAATGGGGAGGAGAAGCTGAGCACAAACTCAGCATATTGCTAGACCTAAAGGAAAAGAAATTGCTCTTTTGCACAATTGCCAAGAGTGAGAATAGATGTAGAGATGACGGATCTGGAGAAGCTCTGCTTACTGAAAAGTAAAATTCCTGCGCTGGGATCTAATGTGCACGCTAGTTAGGTGGCTGTAGAGTAGATGCTGGAGAAGTTGTTCATTTCTTAGCTGTAAACTTTTGGGAACTGCATCTGCTTCCCTTATAGCTTATGGTTGTCGCCATTTGCTTATCATGAGTCAGTTTCAACGTCTTTTAAACTGTATGCAGGTGGTTGGTTGAGAGGGTTTTTTTATAGCTAAGGTCGATGATAGAATTTCCTATTTTAGCTGCAGAGCATCATGCAAATGCTGGATATTCTGAAGATTTGGAGAAGACACTGAGGGAGAAAGGAGAATTGCAGATAACTGTGGCACAGGATGCCAGAGCTGAACCAGAAGTGTCCTCTTCAGAAGAAGGGGGAATAGCAGAAGGCAGTGTTGAACACCCAGGCTCTCCCAAAGCTGGTGAGGACAACCTCTAATACTACAGAGTGTCTCTAATGCCAGAGGCCTCTCAAGCTGCATTATTGGCATCAGTGCTGGGAGAGGGACTTGTTAACTCTCTTTGCATTCTGGAATCTGGGCTAAATACTGGGAAAACAGACTAAATTTGGCATATTAAGCTGAAAGGACTGTGTTCTGTGCAAACGGAAACTAAAATTGCATTGGCAGTAGTGTTTAGAAATATATAATTGCAGAAGGCATCTTTAATTAAAATTTAGTAATGGAAGTTCTAGAATCAAATCAGTTTTAGCAGTTGATAAAATATTGGCCAATTTTATCAATTGATAAAATTGGAGACCCTCTGATTATGTTGGCGAGTTGGCATCTCTTAAGTTACTTTTCCTGAATTGCTAGGTCTTCTGTGTTCAACATGCTGCATAAGGCTTTGGTAAGACTTCTTTTGAGATAAAAATACTTATGAAAGGAAGTTCATTTAAAAGGAGCTCAGATAAACATTTTACTCAAACTTCCTGGGCTTCTACCAAGTGCTTTTTTTTTTTTTTTTTTTTTTTTTTGTGGGACCTCTGCATGCCTAGATGTAACAGAGGGAAAAGTTGAGAAGTCATCAGTACTTTAGTTTATCTGGCTTAGTGTATGGACACCCTAATCCTTGGAGACAGGAATATGATAAGTGGCAATGTTGCCAGGAATGGAAAGATGGTTTTTTTTCTTATGAGTGCTCTGAAACTTTGGCTGTGATACTTGTTTCAGTGATGTGTCTGTCCTGTTTTGGAAATCTAGAACATGAGATCACCAAAAGTGTTGGAGGTGAAAGTCTGGACAGGCATTCCCACACTTCCTCCTCTGAAAAATCTGGGATGAAGTTATTGAAGGAAGCTGTTGAACAAGCAGATGAGCTAGAGGACCAGGCTATCAAGATAGAATTGGATGGTATGGAAGAAGGGCCCACTGAGGATGAAGCTGAAGACCCTGAGAGTGAAGGTAAGAAAACTATTGCAGAAGTAGCAGAAAGCAGTTGGAGAAATTTTTCCCTGTTACATCTTGATTGAGGAACAATGTAGGTTAATAATGTTGTTAACTATTTAGTATGTCAGTGGAGGGGAAGCTGTTGGCTGCACTTCCTAGGGCCAGATTCTTACTGGCTCATCAGGTGCTTCAGGGACCTAGATCATCTCATACTTTTGAGGTGAAGGTAATGGAAGCACACAAATAGGCAAAACTGTTTTTACGCAGTGACATAGGGATATCCTTCATTTTATTCTTCCTTCCTGCTTGACTTCTAACTTCATGCAGACTTTTTAATGTCTTAACGTTTAACTTCTCTTTACACAGCCATGTATATGACTCCAGACTTGAAACCTAATTTAGAACCCCTATTTTGTAGTTACAAACTTAACTTCCCAGTTAACCAAAAGCATAGGCTGGTTTTCCAGAAAGCCAGGAGGAAGTGTCTGTTTCTGAACAGGTCTTCAGATGCTGGATCAGTCTGCTCTGTTTCCCCAAGAGTGCTTAAGCCTTTTGGAAGAATGTATACATCAGACTGAGTTCTCTTTGATCAAGGCCACATTTGAGAATGCTCGGAGTGTGTTTTAGTGGCGTCTTTTGGGTCTGATCTTAACAGTTCTGTGACGTACGATACACCCTGAAATAAAAAGGTGAACTAAGGGCATCCTAAAAGAATCCCGTTGCCAGGATTTGAGGCTTTGTGGGGAAATTCACCTGTAGTGAAAACACCAATGCCTGTATGTATTTCTGCAGTGTGGAAGGGCGAAAGGTGACACATGATCTGGTACACTTTTGCCATGAGGAAATTTGTAGGTGTTCTTATAGTGTCAACAGTAGTGTGTCAGTGTGCTTATCTTTACCACAGCTGTATGAAGAAGAAATGGAAAGATGTTGATGAAGAGATCTCTGCTGATAGGGTAGAGCAGTAAGAGTAGCATCTCACAGGTCTTGTTGGACAAAGAGAAGAAGAAAAAGCTGGAAGATGAGAAATTATGCACTCTTCATAAGTCATAAAACTTATCTCAGAAACCTCAGCATAACTAATCTCTTCCCCTGCATCATGCTCCCAGTTCCTCCAGTGCACAGAAATGCTTCCTCAGAAGAAGCTAATGCGAGGGACCATGGTAGTTCACCCAGCCCTGCTTTGTTTGAGAGACCCCTGACCCTCTCAGTTGTGGAGTTTAACTCTCGGTACCCGAGGCCTCTGGTAGCTGGGCTTGTCTTCTGTAACAGGGCGGATGGCCTGGTTCTTACGGGGGGGGTTGCAAAGTTGACACCATTACCAGATATGCTGGGTTCTTGCTCTGTCCTTGGCTTGCAAGGGAAGCTGGCAGGCAGGAAGCCCTCCATGACCACTCCTCTTCTAGACAGGGTGCTGCTCAGTATTTCAGTTCTGTTAACATTCTTTTCTTTCCTGGACTCGCTTGTTAAGAACTTTAAAAGTTCAAGAGTAGAGTTAGAAGATGCAGATTAGACTTGGAGGAAACTGCTATGGTTAGTTTACAGCAGAGAAGAGGTGAGCCTGAGCCTTAGCTGGAGGGAGTTTATGAAAAATCTGTGAATACGGGAGATGCACATTGATTGGTGCTGGTCTTGTGATTCTGTTGCTCTACTTGTCCCTGTGTTCAGGAGAATTTGCCACTGATTTAGCAGGATGGCAATAAGGTATCTTGCAGACTTTGAAGTTCTTTCTGGGAAAAGAGGCTGCAGCCTAAGTCAACCCAGCTGTCAGCCCCAGCCCGGCCCCGGGTGTGTGTTCCTACACCCTGCCCAGCCTGCTGGCCCAGCACAGGGCTCAAGGGAAGCCACCAGCCATTGTGGCAGGAGGTGTGGAGGGTGGGATGGCACAGCCAGCAGTCGTGCTGGCTCAGGGTGCCTTGGAGCCACAGCCTGAGCACCGGCACTGCGGCACCAGACAGATGCAAAAAGCTGGCTGGGCTTCTGTCTGTGCTACAGCGCTGCTTGCTGCAAGAACTCTGAAAACAGAGCTCAGTTCCTCACGTACCTTTCTTTTTTCCCCTAGGGGATTCCATGAAGACACCCACATTTGTCCGTGCTGTAGCCTACAAGCCACTACTGTCAACTCCACATCCTGCAAAACCTGCTGCTCCCAAGTTGTCAGCTCCACGTCCTGCAAAACCTGCTGCTGCCAGGTAAGTGTAAGGCACCTTCAGCAGCGGCCTGGTGGCGTACCTGGGGTGTAAGTGTAGGGGAGGGAGCCGAGCCCAGCTTTGTCGGCTGTTTTGTGCTTTGTCAGCTGTAGCGGGCAGTAAGCAGCCCTGAAGCCTTTAGTTAGTTCACTGCCTTAGCAGCTGAATAAAGAGTTCTATCAAGTGGATGTCAGTACTCTCCCAGAGCAGATGTGATGCCTCAAGTCTTTCCAATGAGCATTCTTGTAATAGTTTCTTGTGCTGAAGGCCAAAATCTTTTCCTAGGAGTTTTTAAACTGGTAAGCTACTCTGGACCCATAGACTGCAGCATGGGATGCAGAGGCCCTCACGGAAGAGGGGGATTGATGGATTATGTTACACTGATCTTACGAAATGGCATATTTGCGCTGATTTTAGAAGCCTAAAGCTGTATGCAGTTGCCATGTGCTGAGTATAAAATGAAGTTCGTCTAGAGGCAGAAAGTGAACCAGTCCCCTGCAGTATTCCAAATTAATTAACAGTTGTCACCCTCTTAACTAGAAATTTGGTGAAGCTTTGTCAGAACCACTAACAGGGGGTCCTAGGGAACAGAAGGAATTTTTCTAGCCCATGACTCTAGATGAAGGAATAAACAATAAAACCAAATTCTTGTGCCCTTTACTGCTGTAAACAGAAGGTGCTGGATGATTGCTGTCATCATGAATAGTAAAATACATTTATAAAATAGAAACAGGAGTCTCTAATAACTCTGCCAAAGTGGAGCGGTGTTATAACTGAGGGAATGTGGATTTGTTTTGGGATTTTGCACTGGGATGTGCCCTTCATATATAGGGAATGTCTGAATACTAATTGCTCTGTAGAGAGTGCTAGTCCTCGTTGGCAAAAGAAGTCCATGTATTTGGATGCATGCGCTGTACAGGAATTTCTGGACTGACAGATTTTTCAGGTTTTCAAGCTGTGCTGAGGCAACAGATGGTCATAATTACAGGTTCAGAGCCTCAATTAAAGGATGCCGTTGCACAAGTCCATGTTTTTTAGTGCTTTATGGAATACAGTCTGGCTCTGACTTGGCCTGCGTGCTTCCTGAGATAGCAGTACTTGGGTTAAAGGAATACTCTAGGTTATTTAGTGGAGCCATAACTGTGAGAGACCTACAGTTAAGGCATCTTGCTATAAAATAATCTATGCTGGTACAATTCTACTGTGATCAACTATACCAGATTAGTGCCACAGAAATTTTCATTTAGAAACACCGCAGTCTCATACAGTCACGTAGAATCACAGCATGGTGGGGGCTGGAAGGGACCCCTGGAGCCCCCCCCCCAGCCTAGCCCCTGCTGAAGCAGTTCTCCAGAGCTGCATCCAGGCAAGTTTGAATATCTCCAGAGAAGGAGACGGCACAGCCTCTCTGGGCAGCCTGTGCCAGGGCTCCGTCACCCTCAAGGTAAAGTTCTTCTTCCTCATATTCAGAAGGAACTTCTTGTGTTGCCGTTTGTGCCCGCTGCCCCTTGTCCTGTCGCTGGGTGCCACTGAAAAGAGCCTGGCCCCGTCCTCCTGACACTGGCCCTTGAGATATTTGCAGGCATTGATGAGGTCCCCTCTCAGCCTTCTCTTCCCCAGGCTGAACAGCCCCAGCTCTCTCAGCCTTTCCTCATCAGGGAGATTCTCCTGTCCCCTCATCATCTTTGTAGCCTCCCCTGCCCCCCTCCAGCAGTTCCCTGTCTCTCGTGAACTGGGGAGCCCAGCACTGAAGTTGCTAAACTTCAAAGGTTTTGCCCTGATTCTGCAAACTGAACATTCCTGTATAGAATCATTCACAAACAGGTAAAGGGAGGCACAGAAGCTGTAGCCAAGATGACTCAAATCATGATTGTTTTGTCTCATTGCAACACGTACTTCCTCTCTGGGGCTGACCTCTTTGGCCTGCCCCTGAGGTTCTAACAGGAAAACATGCAGGTGGGCTGCAGGGGGAACTGAATGATACATGCACCCCCTCTGTAGGCTTTGCATGCGTTGGCCTGAGATTCTAGATATTTTCCACTTGTCTATGAGTGAATCCAGGGCTTTCACTTCCCTTTTTTTATATTATGATTTTCCCTTTTTAGAATGGAAAACAGAGGCTCACAGTCTTGTTTGAGGAAAAAAGACCCCACAATAACTCACCAACAAAACAACCAACTAAAACCCAAAACCCACAAAAAACACCTGCTAAACAAAATGTTTGTAATAGCGTAAAAGTCTGTGCTGCAGACCAGACTCTTCTGTCTGCAGATACAGAGGTGACCTGTGGATGTCTCAAAGTCTGTGGACTCCTGGAGAGCAAGTACTACAGGGATGCAGGGAAAATTCCATTTATGTGTTGGAGAGAATTAGACCTTGTTGACTACTTGTGATGCTAGCTAGCATGCTTCTCTCAAGGAAACGAGCCTGGATTGCTTCTCCCATGATGCCATGTGAACTGTTTGCAGACTGCACTTCATAGGTGTGAGGGTTTTGAAGAATTGTGAGGGAGAAAGAATTAGAGCTTGAGGTAGTTCTTGCCTCTTGTAATTTGGTGTAAGGTTTGCCCAGATTCAGCCTGGTGGTCTCTGGCTTTCCTTGTGGGCGTTCATTTGATGTGTGAATTTTCATTTTTTTCCTCAAAGGTCTCCCCAGCAGCCGCTGCAGGCTAACCGTGTTCCAAAGGGCTCTGGTGTGTCACAGAGGAAAACAAGTGAGCCTGAAATAGCAAGCAGTTTGATAAAGAAGATATTTAGCCATTATGTGAAAATGCCAGTGGCCAGAGATGCCCTCAAAATTGTTCAGAAATGGTAAGCAGCAACAAACTGCTCCTCTTCCTATGATTCTATGATTCTCCCTGCTCTATTTAGTCTTTTTTTTCCTTTCTTTTCTCTCCTGAAATAACAAACCTGTCAGGAGCACTTGCTGCAAGCTGACAGCCCTCCCTGTTCAGCTGGGGAGAGTCACAGGAGGTCTGATTGAAACTAGGACAGAAACGTGCTAGGTGCTCCCGGGCCAGTACAAATTGCACCACTCACAGTCTCCTCATCACTAGCATTCCCTGTGAGCAGGACGGCTCGGGAGAATGGTGGTTGTGCTGGGCAGGGTGCAGGTGTTCCAGCTGGGCAGTGTTACCTCTGAATCCAGGCTTCTCAGCCTCCTGAATCTGTAGACCCATGTTACCTTCACGAGTGAAATCCGTGGATTGTTGGAACAGTGTCACGATAGTCTAAGCCTCAGTGTTGATTTTTTGCTGGTGCCAACCCCTGTTCTTGCATGTGTGGGAAGTTTGGGAAAGGTTTTGCTTGTCAGCTGTGCAGCTGTTCCACAGCTGCCTTGACTGTGAAGTTCCTGGGAGCCCAGGCTGAGAAGCCAGACTTTGTTTGTGGGCTGGGGAGTTTCTTCTCCCATGTTTTTTGCTGGCAGGCTGTGACCTGCACAGTGAGCAGCTCTAGTGCAGCTTGCCCTACAGAAGCGGGCGAGAAGCTGGTGTTTGCCCACTCCACAGTCTGATTTTATTTCCCTCTTCAATCCTCCTTCAGCTCAGAGAAATATTTCATGCAGCTAAGCAACGATCTGGAAGCTTACATCCACCATGCGGGCAGGAAGACAGTGGAGATGGAGGACCTGGAAGTCCTCATGAGAAGGTAAAGGGAGGGTTTTTATTAACCTGTGTAGTTAATGTCCAGTGGGGCATTGACAGCCTGGTAAGATGCGCCGTCAGGGTGTGCGCTAGCAATACTTCTGCAGTAAGTGTGGTGTCTTGTGATTTACTTGGCATGATGCCACTTGGCCTTCCATCGCAGGAGGGCATTTGTGGGCTTGGGGTTTTATACTCCATGATGACGGTGGTGGAGGTCCAAGAGGAAGGTGTGAAGCAGTTATGACTGGGAAATGAGTAGCGTCAGTAGAAGCAGAGTAATGGTCACAAGGCTAGGCTGCACCATTTGCATCCCGGAGCAATCTCTCTTTGCTAAAAGCACTTGCAACTGAAATAGCATGAGCATTTTCACATGCTTTGTGGTCTGTTTTGATTCCTTACTCTTCCAAATAAAATACTCTTCCTGCAATATTCTTCCTGCTTCTGCGGAAGCTGGGACTTGGGGTTCAAGCTGACAGTTCCTCTCCAGAGCAGGAGAAGGAGCCTCCAGCCTGACAGGCCAGGGCTGGCTTCTAACAACGGTTTTCTGCTCGCCAGCAGCCTGGCTGAACTGTTCTCAGAGTCTTCTCATTGCTGGTCTTTCCTGTGGGCTCCCTCAGCTGCCCCATCTGGTGCCTGAATTTAATTTGGCCCGTGACCAGAACACAAGGGATTTGTTCTTGGCTTGGGAGTCCTCTGTAAAACTCTGTGGGGCCTGAAACAAATTCATCACTCCTTGTTGAGAGTCAGTGCTCTGGGTTGTTACTCCTTGTCTCTTTCCACTGGCAGAGTTCCAGGTGTGATGTTAAAGGCATTGGAGGGATTGTGCAGGCACACCTGATTAAAGGCACAGGTTCTGCATGGGCTTCGTGTAGGTGGAGCTGGTGCTGCTGCTTAAGAATCTGTTGCTGTCTCGAGCCAGAGATTTGCATTTTCCTACCTGACAGGTGTGGGCTGAAGTTGGTGTGAACAGGCTGAGAGGCACGATGGTTTAGTTGGCCGGGTCTGAGGATTCTGTATGCTCACTTTACCTTTTTCTAGATGTCCTTATGCCTTTCCACAGCCTCATAAAGGGATCAGTAATTGTTGCTGGTTTGTGAATAACAGTATTTCTGTTCCTTCTGTGAGGAAAGCATGAATCGGTCCTGCTTTTTTTTTTTTTTTTTTTTTGTCTCCCTACAAGGCTAGGAGATGCTGATGTTTTCGGGGCCATCAGCTACATGGTGTACTAGAAAACTGCATTGGATAATGCCAGCCACCTCTGAACTGTGAATGTAAAAAATCTGCCGAGTAATGAGCTATTTGCTTCTGTTGCATTATTCTGCGTGTGTCTTTACATGGTAAAATGTATCCCATGGCAGGTGGCTTGTGAATTTAAAAAGCAGCGAGTATATACTTTGGTCTAGGTTGGTGTGGGGACTCTCGCTGTGATAAGCACTTGCCTCCGTGGGGGGCTGCTCTGCTGTAACCCTCCTGCTCAGCTTTCACCTGTAGGCAAGCCTGGTGCCCGCGCCGCACAGAACCAAATGTGTCACCCAAGGGGGCTGCCTGCAAATAGAAGTCTGCAGCTCTTCTGTCACAAGCAGCCACAGCGTTTCAGCTGTTAAATGCAAAAATGTCCCTGCAAGAAAACAAAAAACATTACCCTGATGGCAAGTTTGAGTGCAAACACTTTTCATTAACAGCTGTGTTTGTTCTCTGCTCTCCCCTTTATGACCAGACAAGGGCTAGTGACAGACAAGATGCCGCTGCATGTGCTGATCGAGCGTTACTTCCCCCTGGAGTACAGGAAGCTCCTGATTCCAGTTGCTGCGAGTGGAAATAAAGTGATCCCCAGCAAATGAACATGCCCCTCTGGTGGGGATGGCCCCCATGGGTGTGAGGCCACTCTCCTGGCCAAGGCTGCCTGTGGGTTATTCCATGGAATTGCTCCCTGTGGTGGTTTCATACGAGTAACTAGTGGGGCGATAAGTGGTTGACGTCATCTTGAACCAGTGCAGGCTGGGCTGTGGCTCTCACACCCGCCTGCTGGGTCTCACCAACCGTTATTACAAGTAATTTTGACCACCCTGACTTTTTTTATATTACCACTGAATACTTGTACAGCTCTGATAAATAAAGTATTGTATATATTCTGAGGAATTCTGTGTTCCCTGGTGCTGCATTGTGGTGTTCAGAGTGTTCCTAACAGACACTCAGCTGTGGTGGTGCTCTTTGTACCAATTAGTTGTTTGCTCAAAGAAGAGCTATGTGCTACCTTCCAGAAAGGAGCAGATCCTTGTTACAGCTGTGTTTTTTTCTAGGGCAGGGGCTTTGGCCCCCTGCATAGGTCTGGTCTCCTGTACCAGGAGCCGGTCATAGTCCCCCTGTGACCACAGCTGTTTGCTGAGGTAAACTGAAACGGCACAATACACTTTATACTTAATTTATATATGTAACTAAAACTTACGGGGAATTAGCAAGCAGTAATTTAAAACTGTTTGAGAGATGAAGTGCTCTGGTGTACCGCGTGGTAGGCAGACTGGGAGGGACTGACTCAGCTGGAGTTGCCACTGTGCTGGGTTTTGTGCCCAGGCTGTGGTAGTGGGTTGGGGGGGTTGTCTAAGAAAGGGCAAAAATGCTGCATAGCAGCTGTCGGAGGGAGGAGTCAGGAGAAAACAGAGAGAAACAACCCTGCAGCACCGAGGCTGCGGGGAGGAGGTGCTGGGGTGGAGACCCTGCTGTGGCCCGTGGCATGGTGGGGAAGTGGGGTGGCTCCCTGCAGCCCACCAGGACCCCGTGCCAGCAGGCAGACCTGCCCTGTAGGAGGCTGGAGCCTGTGCAGGTTTGCTGGCAGGGACCCTGGGGACCCGTGCCGGAATGGCTCCTGAAGGATTGTGTCCCATGGAAGGGACCCCACGGGGAGAGTGTGAGGAGAGGGCAGCAGAGACGAGGGGCTGACTGACAGCTGTGGTTCCACATCCCCTCTGCCCCGCTTGGCAGCGAGGAGCTGAGCCTGGGAAGGAGGGGTGGGGGGAAGATCCTTTTAGTTTTGTTTCTTACTGTCCTACTTGATTCTTAATTGGCAATAAATTAAACTGATCATGCCCAAGTCAAGCCTATGTTGCCTGTGACGATACCCACTGACCGATCTCCCTGCCTTCATCTCAACCCGTAAGATTTTTCCATCTAATTTTTTCCCGTCATCCTGTTGAGGAGGGCAAGAGCAGCTGGGTGGGTGACTGGCCGCCAGCTGTGGCTAAACCACCACCTTGGGCTTCCCCAGCTGTTTCCTGCCAGCCCTGGTGCTGCCCCCAGCTCCAGGTACAGAAATGTATCCGGGAAGCCACCTCCTGCCTGGCGGTGCCACCAAGACGGCGGGTGACCACCAGCTCCCTGTGAAGCGAGGTCTGGTTGCACTCCGTGGGTGCAGTAGTGTCCCGTGTCATGATCCAAAGCTGTGAGACCCACACAGTGACTCTGCTAGTGACAAGTGGAAATGAACCCTCTGTGCATTTGATGCACCTGGGTGGTTTCTGCCACTCTGCGCCCGCCATGAGCCATGGTGCCGCTCAGCTTCCCACCCACGCTTTCATACAGCAGTTGCTGCACAGAGGAGCTGCTCCGTGCTGTGCTCCCTCATGTCCCTCAAGTAGGGCAATGATTAAAGCAAAATTGTTGTGTGTGATTTTACTGCTTACAGCGAACCTAAACCATGCCAGGAACAAGGTCAGCCACAGCAAAGACTTTGGGTGCAAAGGACTGTGACTTTGGAAAACCCTTCAGAAGCTGGTAAGGAAGGAATGACAACGATCACATGTTCCACATTCGGAGGGACGGATGCAGATATCAGACCTCCACTTGCGCGCTCTTCATCGGCGTGCTTTCTCTGCTGTCTTTCCAGGGGGGGCAGCCTAACACACTAGCGCGGTTTCCTTTTATTTAGCTAGTCTGTTATTTCCAAGGAGAGACATGATGCTTAATTTCTGAGAAAAATTAATGTTATTTTTTCTCCTGATTCTTGCGATCTCTTGTCTTGAAGATGAAAAACCTTGATCCTTTAAATTGATTAATTTGACTTAGACTTGAGTCAAATGGATTCAAATTCAAATGGATTGATTAATTTCCAGATGTCTGTGCAGAAGGGACAGCTCAAGGCTGCAGCTCTGCAGCCTCCCTCGGTCAGGCAGAGCAGGGCCGAGCATGGGCGGCACGCCCCATTGGGGTAACTCGGAGCTCTGCGCAAACATCATCCTGCTGCTGCCTCTTCCAAGGCTCCGAGGCAGGACCATCGGTGCAGCCGGGCGGCTGGTCACACAGCACGCCTGCCAGCCTCCAGTTGCTGCTTTTCCCCATCGTAGCCCTGTCCTAAATCCCACTACGATATGGACACTTGTCTCTGGACTAAGCTGCGCGCACGGTGCAGGTTCCTAAAACCATGATGGCACAAAGGGCCAAGTGGCGCTGTTCATAAGGACCCCTGGAAATCCAGCCCAGCTCTTGGCAGCAACACTTGCAAGTTACGCGGGTTTTGCACAACACTGAAGGAAATGATGGCCAACACAGTTAAAACCTCTTTGGCAGGCCATACCAATACGAAGGTCAGTCATTTTTCAAGTATTTTTTTAAAAACCAGAATTCCACAACAAAGGGTATTCCCGCCCCCCCCCCCCCCCCCCTCCTTCCCCAAAGGAAATGGCTTTGTTGTTTGGGACAAACATGCTGCAAAATTTGTACTTTTTAAAATACATTTTTGGATACTATGGGATATTTCAAGTGTGTCCTCGAGGCTTTGCATGCCTGAGTTTGAAAATGTTGATCTGAAGTAGTAATGAAGTTTGCACCTCCTTTTCTCTGTCGCTGAAGCACCCTGAGAACCTGCGCTTCCTAAGGAGAGAACTTCCCAGGAAACTGCTGGTTTCCTCTTCTCCCTCCGTTGTTGCCACCACCTCCTGCAGCCGTGCTGCTGGGACACATGTTGGTGGCCAGGGTCCTGCCCTGCTTGGCTTCCAGATGAAGGTGGACGAAGGGGCTTTGAGAGCTGGGAGTGCTGAGGGAGGTGAGACTCCCCACCTGGTCTTTGTCTTCTCCCGAGATGTGTTCAGCTTCTAGCTGCACTGAAGTCAGGATTAACCAGACTCAAGACTTTTAGGGACACATTGTTCAAGTCCTAACGTTAACTGGAAGGGCAAAAGAAAGAGATGCCTGCACAGTGAACAGCTGTGAACTTTTGGCATCTAAAGTCCTCTGGGTGAAGCAGAACGAGTGGCTCTGCTGTCCGTAGCCCACTGCCTTCTCTGCCTCCCCATCACAGGCTTGCTTGAAAAGCTTTGCAGATTTGATGTTCACCTACCAAACACTTCTGTGGTGGTTCAGTGCCCTGTCCTTTTTAGATACACTGAATTGTGCTGTATTCCACCTGCTCCTTTCAGAGTACTCCTAGAGATACCCGCAGTTAGGCCATTTGATTTCTAGCCAGACGATGCATCTCCCTTTCAATCCTTTTCTAGCTCCTTTCCTGCTATTTTGTGACTTGTGTTGGAAATGCCTGGCACCAGGTTCTAGTATTAAGGCAGAAAGCCCCAGGGCCTCGTACCTCTGGGTGGCACATGCTGTGCCACACCAGCTGTGGTGCCTTCCCGCTTTACAAATGCAATCAGTTTTGGCAAGTTTACAAAACTAGTGCTTTATCAGGAAGGTGTCTTTGGGTTTCAGCTTACCCCTTTCTACTTTTCATATGCCTACATCGCAAGAAGAAGAAAGGGTTTTGCTTCTCAGGTTTGCTCCAGTTACTTGGCAATTCAGGCATGACCACAGCAGAGCTGTTTTCCTACAGTCTTTTTTGTTTCCAGAACCCTCCCTCCTCTCCCTAGAGAGGGCTATGTGCAGGGCAAAGCGGACACTATGAGTAGGGACAACTGAGTAAAGTTACCAAAGGGCACGTGGTGCCTTCCTCGAAGCAAGGGACTGATTTCAGTTTTTCTATGCTTGGATGACTTTTGCAGCTCAGAGTTTGGTTAAATCTACTCGTGGGGCAGCACTTGAACGTCTGTTGAGTGATTCCATACTGGACAACAGCAGCCACACCAAGACAAAAGTCTCCTCGGGGACAGACACGATAGCAGACTTCGTGTGGGCTGACCTCACCTTTTGCTTGCAACCGGCACCTTATTTTGCAAAGGAATCTTTGAAACCCTCTTTCTTTGAGACAAGGGACTGTAAGGGCCAAGGGCCAAAGCAGCGACGCTGCAGCCTGGAGCCTGACGGTGGCTTCTCAGGTTCCAGCAATGGCTGTGGAGCACAGCTCTTGTGTCACCAAGCAGAGCGCCTGACACCCTGAAGTGCCTCGGCGCCCCGGGGGTGTGAAGCCTCTGTCTGGGGATCAGGCAGCCTCCCACCACAGGTCTTGCTGAGCTAAAATGACTCTGCAGAGGCTGTAAAATTGTCCTGGAGTGCTGTGCTGCTTAAGATGAAAGTGCTTCCGATAGCTCAAGCTAGCCCGCCCACTCAGCTCTTACGAGCTGTACCTCCATATGCCATGGGAAGAAGTATTTAACGCAGTAACTCCAACTCTCGGCTTGGCACCCAAACCTGTAGATCAAACAGTCCATTTATTCTTATTATTGGAAGTCTCCTTCCTCCCCTCCAAAGCCTGTCGTGCTTCCCTCCCTGGGCGAGGGCCCTACTCGTCTCGCATATCCAGCAAGCAGCCTCTCGAGTGCAGTTTCCACAGGCACATCTTCTTGGTCTGGCAGGTCAATGTAGGTATCTAGCGTCTGATCGTCGATACCGGGATCAATCGCACAGAAAGCAGTCTTCAGATCATCTGCCTTCCCCTCTCTGTTCCAAAACAACACAGTCACCATTACGTTGTGGTATGTGAAAAGAACATTTACTTACTTGTGTCACAGTGAGAATCCATGCTGCCCGAAATGCAGAGCAGAGATGTCTTTTAATACAGTCATCTCTGCCTCTACTAGCATCCCGTTGTTAAACACATGTGCAATAAAGACTGGTGAATGCTAAACGTCAAACTGAATGGAAGTTAAGAAATCTTAGATTGATGATAACCTGGGAAGACCTTAATTTCACTCTATTGTGCATTGATATCCCTTATTACAGAACTGTACTTCTTGCTAATCCAGTGCCCACGTTGGACAGGATTTCACTTCACAGGCACCTGCCCACCTCTGGCGTTCTCCTCGGTGCTCGGTGTGGCACCAGACTTTTTTTCAATGCAGTAATTGCCTCTTGTTTTGAGGTGGAATTATTTCTCAGATTTGCACCCGTTGTCAGTCCTATTTGCTCTTCCCACTCCTCAGAACCAGTCTCTGAAGATGTACAGGATTTTACCGCTATTTTTGGAGAGCTGAGGAGTGTGGATAACTGGCTAGCTGGAAAAGTTCACATAAACATAGTCTAGCTGGCTGGACAAAAATGCGCATCGCTCTCAGCTTATCTGAAGTAAAGCACAAATACGCTGCCTTTGGCTGTTCTTGTTACACAATAACAGGAAGATTTCGGTGGGAAAAGAATGTTGCAGGTGGGAACAGATAACTACAGAAGAGAAACTAGGGGTGGGCTTGATATTTAGGCAACTCACCAATAATGAGCTTAACTTTTGTAATACGTATGAGCTAATTATAACAAGGCATAAAAGGTGACTGTAAGGTACAATAAACGAAGTCTGCTGATCACTCATATTGATTGACTGTGTCTTCCCTCCGTCGCGACAGAGGAGCACTGTACCGAAGGGGATTAGTGGTACAACGGATCTCTGCTCGCTGTCTGCCACGCCAAAGTTCTTTGGGTCGGGGACTGCTGCTCGCAGTGTTCCGCAGAGCCGGGCTCAGCCAGGTCTCGGCATTCACTGCAACGGGCACAGCCCTGTAGCGCAGGGAGGCCTGCGCTGGCCACGCACACTGCGTCCACTGCGGGGTTCCCTCTGCACGCGCGGTCCTGAGCTACTGTCCCCATCAGCCCCTTCCCTCCATACTTACAGTAGATCTCCCAGCTTGTTCTTCAGCTGGCTCAGATACTCCTGCTTCTCCCCGACATCCTGGCTCCGGGGCTTGGCCACGAAAGCTTCAGCGCTCCCCTCCTCCTCCTGAAAGAAATTACAGCTGTGTTAGCACCGAACATGTGTTCCGGTCTGCATAGGAGCTGCCTCTCAATGTGCACGAAAATAACGCGGCTCTCCTAGAAATGGAATTTCCACGTGAAAAGTGGAAATAAAGAGAAAGAACATGGGAAAAACTCCCATCACAGAAAAGGCACAAGCTTGCACTGCCATTGTCTGCAGAGGGCCTTCAGGTGTTAGAGCTTGTGGTGGGCACTCCAGCTTTGTTAGTCTGATAACCCTAGCTAGTCTGATAAAACTAATTTAATCCCTAATTTAATCCCATTCTCCTGAAAAGGAAAGAGCCAATCCAAGAACTAGTTGATGCAAGCAGGTACAGCACTGAAGACCTCATTGACAACTTATCCTTATTCAAAGAATTAAACTGACGTTACTTAAATTTTAGGGATTAAAGTAGAGATTTAATTAAGGATTACATTTGTTTTAGGGATTTAGGGATTAAATTAGGGATAGGTCATTTGTGTGGGTCTCGCAGTACTACAAAACACATCTGTCAGCACCTTAGGGATTAAATTAGGGATAGGTCATTTGTGTGGGTCTCGCAGTACTACAAAACACATCTGTCAGCACCTTTGCAACTTGTCTCGAGTGCTCCAGGGTGGAAAAAAAATGGGACTCTCTGAGAGGTTCTGCCCAACAAAACCAGAAAAGGAAAGATCTTCCTTGGAAATACCTTTCAGGAATGGCAGGGAAAACAGTTCAAGCTTCTGGAAAGGCTGAGGAAAAGATGTCGAAGGATCAAAGAAATGCTACTCTATCCCAGAGAGAACCTCTGGATACAGTCGTGCTTAGTATGACGTGAAGAATTCTTGCAACGCTTCCTTGTCCCTGTATCATTGCCTGCTTCCCCCATGTGCTGGGGTACGGTGCAATGGGACATTGTGAGTTGAATGAACTTCCTCATGCCACAAGAAGCAGTCATTCCTTACAATGTAGTCTTGCTACTTAGTCATTCTGGCGCTTGTCTGCATTAATCTCGTCAGCAGAGAAGTAACCCGGGAAAACCCAAATACTGCTCTGCTGGACACTTCCCGGTCACGGCCACCAGTACCGGGGCAGGGAGAGGGGAGGAGGATGAGGCTTTTCCGCAGCAGGAAGCTGTTCCTTTGGCTTGGCCATATAGCGCAGCATTAGCAGGGGCTCGAGCCCACTAGAAATACCTGCATGTCCGGTGGTTCACGTGGCATCATTGTAAAGTGTGGCTACTTCAGCTATGTCTTCAGTATGCTCACCGTTTCAGCTTTTCTAGTGCACCTGAGTTTTCCTGGCTTTAAAGTTTTCAGTGTTTACACTAAGAAGGTGGTGAATATTGAAGACACCGGCTGTGAAAGTAATTCTCCCACCTTCCTAATGGGTATTTATTACCAATTAATCTCAGTGGAAACAAGCAGTGAAGAAAGCTTCCACATACCCATGCAGGGAAGCCATTTCTCTCTCTTAGAGCTCCCGTTGCTATTTCTTCCAGAAGAACATCCACCAGCTGACTGCTGGTCTTCCCCTCAGCCAGAGAACCCCACTGGTCAGCTCCGCCTGGAATCACCGCTGCAACAGCAAAAAGACACCGAGCTGCTAGGAGAATGTGCCCACACATACTGGTTTTGTGTGAATCCCACTAGGAGCCTAACGATAGATACAGATCTCCAGGCATTTGGTTGGTCTCCTAAGCTGTCTAAGGCAAAATGGAACACCCTGCAAGCACCTCTCAGGGCACTCCTAAAAGCCTAGGAGAAAATGGGGTGTTGCAGGTGGGCTTAGGGGTTGGGGTTAGGGGTGTGGGAAAATCACCCTGAGGTGGGGGGAACTCGAGAAAATTGCGTCCTAACGGAAGCATAGTATTACGGAAAGCTTCTCTTAGGGTAGAATACAGCTCTAGCCTTGAGGACGGTTGGCACGCACACGTTTCGCTGGGAAGCAAACCAAAAGGCCTCTTCCCCTCGGCTGCTCCGGCCCCGGAGCTGACTGTCACGACACAAGATCAGCCAGACACCTGAGCTGCCGCTGCCTCCCAGCCCTCCCCGGCAGTTAAAAGGCTTGCGGAGAAAGCAGCAGTCGGGGGCGACGGCTGGGGATTCCGCTGCCGGCTGCCTTTTCTTGCTCTGGCCCGCTCGCAGGGGCGGGAAGAGGCTCCTGAGCCACACACACACACCCCCACACCCCCCCCCCCCCCCCGCGACAGCGTTACCGCAGGCCCCGAGGCAGCCTCTCTGCGGCCCGCGGGGGCCGGCAGCCCCAGCCGGCTGCCACGGCTCAGGCCAGCGGCTGGGGGAAAGACAAAGCCCCGCGCAGGGCTGCGGCGGCTGCCCGGGCAGCCCGCAGGCGGCGGCGGGTGGGCGGCGGGGCGGCGCGGGCCGACCCCTCTCCCGGGCGCCGCCGCCACGAGCGAGCACCGGGGCCGCCCTGCCTGCCGCCGCTCCTCGCCGAGGTAGCGGCGCGGCTCCGAGAGACAAAAAAAAAAAAAAAAAAAAACCAAAAAAAAACCCACCCAAAAAAGGGCAGCCCCGTGAGGAGCCCGCTGACCACCGTCCCTGCCGGGGAGACGAGAACCGGCGGCAGCCCCGCCGGTCCCGGGCCGGGCCGCCCGCCTGCCTCAGCCCGCCCGCCGCCGGCACCAGGCGCTCCCTGCCGCGGCCGAGCGCCGGGCCGCCACATCCCCCCCGACCGGGCCGCTGCCCGCCGGCCCCCGGCCGCCCTTCAGCCCGAGCGCGCCGCCGCACGTCCCGGCCCGAAAGTCTTCCGGGCTCCCGGCGAAGGCTCCGCACCTCCACGGCCGCTCCAGCGCGCCGCGCGGGCCGGGAGTGAACCCACCTTTCCCGGGCCGGATGCGCCATCTGCCCCTACGCACGAGGCCGGAAGCCCCGCCCCTAGGGGGTCAAAGCCGCTTCTGCGCATGCGCCGCCCTCGGTCGGCCAGAAAGGCTTCTGCGCATGCGCCAAACCCGGATTGCGTCATCGGCCCAGACGCAGGGGGCCGGAAGCCCCGCCCCTAAGGGTCAAAGCCGCTTCTGCGCATGCGCCGACCTTCCTTGGCCAGACAGCCCTTCTGCGCATGCGCCAAAGCGGGATTGCGTCATCGGCCCGGACGCACGGGGCCGGAAGCCCCGCCCCTAAGGGTCAAAGCCGCTTCTGCGCATGCGCCGACCTTCCTTGGCCAGACAGCCCTTCTGCGCATGCGCCAAAGCGGGATTGCGTCATCGGCCCGGACGCACGGGGCCGGAAGCCCCGCCCCTTCGGCGTCAAGCCGCGTCTGCGCATGCGCTGCCCTTACTCCGCCTGGGAGGCCGTGCTGCCACCTGGCGAAAAAAATTGGGTACTGCAGCCCGTCTAGCTAACCAGACTGCACAGTTTATTAGAGGCATGGCATCAAGAAGGGAACTCTGCCCACGGCCCGTTCGGAAGTTGCCTGGCTTCCCATCCCGGTGGATGAAGTTCTTACAGCGAACATTCTCGATTCCACTAGTCTAGAGAAAAAGAAAAAAAAAATAAAAAATAATAATCACTCGAGAGACCAGGCATACGCTTTTTTTTCCCCCCTTATAAAAACACTAGCAACAGTGCCTGAACGGGAAAAGGGGTCACGAATGTTTTTATTGTAAAATGGAAGGGCACGAAAGAGAACAGAATTCGACAGACGATACGTAAACCTCTCCAGCTCTTTCCCCGTGCCTATCGGACATCGGTTTCCAAAAACTTTCTCGGGTGAGCGTCTTTTGTCTTTGAGCAGTGCAACAGACGCTTTGCAAACAGCACAAGTCTGCTTTTGAACCATCGTTTCAGACTTTGCAATCCCTTGAGATGGGGCGCTTTGTACTTAAGAGAAACAAAACCCACTCTGAGTCTTTCCTTTAACGATACAGGCCTATTCCCCTTTCCCTTAGAGAAACAACCTACTCGCTTCTGATCTCTCGAGGAATCTTAATACTCCCAACACACTGCGCCGTCAAGATCAACAAAGCAGTTTCCTACCACGTTGCCAGCGAGCGATAGGACCGTCTCGAGACGCAGTTTCCTCGGACAAAAACCAGAGAGATCTATCTTCAAGACTCGGTCCAAACGGCTCCGTCACCGTTCCATCGCAGTCCCCTTCGGCTCCACACCACTGCCTTGTGGGAACGCCCCCTAGAAAAAAAGAAACGCTTTCATCAGGGTAACAAGCAGAATACAGCTCTAGCCTTGAGGACGGCTGGCACGCACACGGCCTGTATCGCCGCAGTCCCCTGAGCCGCAGCTCAGCGCGCGCCGACAGCGGTGACGGAGGACGCGCTGAAGGCGAAAAGCCGAAAGCCAACCCCCCGAAGCCCAGAACCGTGCTCAGGCACCCAGGAGTTAAGCCTAAAACCGGTTGAAAGAGCTGCCTCCTACCTGTTCCCCCGCCACCTCTCCCCCTCCGAGGCCAGCAACCTTTCCTCGCGATCCCTTTCCGCAAACAAAAGACGGACGCCTGCGGCCTCAGCTCGGTACCGAAGCACCACGATGCGCTTGCCGGCGGCGTGCTCTCTCACAAGGCTGACAGCTTCTCTGCACGCAACAGCCGAGGCCCTGTGAAAGGGGAGGAAGGCAAACACCGATCACGTCTCGCCGGGGTCAGGAGGCAGTCGGGGTGCGCTGCAGTCAGAGCCCAACGCCTTCCCCAGAGGAATTACCGGGCCACAACAAGAGGCAGGAGCGATCGGCAGACAGGCAGGTAACACGCACGGCAGCGATACCCACGGCAGACTGGCAGGACGCTTCCAGCCGCTTCACCCCGCCGCTTTGTTTCGAATTTCGTTAAAAGGCAATCCGATTCTTAAGGCTCACTCTGCTCTGAAGAGCTGCTGGAGAAAGGCTAACACGTGGCATTGGCGTTACCGTCGGAATTCCGGCGTAAAAATCACGGCAAAGCCGTGCCTTGTCAAGCGGCTTCCCAAGCAGGCTCTGGAGCCTTTCCACGAGACGGGCAAAGCCGGAGTCCCGCGGGAACCCTGTGCCAGCTCCGTCAGTAGGGCCCAGCTCTCCGACAAAGCGCACCGCCGTACGGAAACGTAAAGCGGGTTTATACCTCGGGCTCCTTTACAGCCTCGGAAAACAATACTGCCCGGCCGGACGCGCTGCTTTAAGCGCCTAGCAGGCCCGGCTGCGTTACCACGAGGGACCGACAATTCCTCCCCGGCCGTTGCCCGAGCCGCAGCGCAGCACTCGGCAGCGGCGGGCACACGGAGCCTCGCGGGCCCTCGGCGGCTACAAAAGGGATCCCTCCGTAGTCAGCAGTCCGACTCGCAAGCACGAGGCACGCGTGGCGAAGTAACATCTCGAGCGACCTTCGGTTCCGCTCCCCTTGACTTGTCGACGGACGCTTCCGGACGAACCTAGGGACAAAGGGAAAACAAAAGACCCCCGTTTCGCTGGGAAGCAAACCAAAAGGCCTCTTCCCCTCGGCTGCTCCGGCCCCGGAGCTGACTGTCACGACACAAGATCAGCCAGACACCTGAGCTGCCGCTGCCTCCCAGCCCTCCCCGGCAGTTAAAAGGCTTGCGGAGAAAGCAGCAGTCGGGGGCGACGGCTGGGGATTCCGCTGCCGGCTGCCTTTTCTTGCTCTGGCCCGCTCGCAGGGGCGGGAAGAGGCTCCTGAGCCACACACACACACCCCCACCCCCCCCCCCCCCCCCCCGCGACAGCGTTACCGCAGGCCCCGAGGCAGCCTCTCTGCGGCCCGCGGGGGCCGGCAGCCCCAGCCGGCTGCCACGGCTCAGGCCAGCGGCTGGGGGAAAGACAAAGCCCCGCGCAGGGCTGCGGCGGCTGCCCGGGCAGCCCGCAGGCGGCGGCGGGTGGGCGGCGGGGCGGCGCGGGCCGACCCCTCTCCCGGGCGCCGCCGCCACGAGCGAGCACCGGGGCCGCCCCGCCTGCCGCCGCTCCTCGCCGAGGTAGCGGCGCGGCTCCGAGAGAAAAAAAAAAAAACAACCAACCAAACAAACAAACAAAAAACCACCCACCCAGAAAAGGGCAGCCCCGTGAGGAGCCCGCTGACCACCGTCCCTGCCGGGGAGACGAGAACCGGCGGCAGCCCCGCCGGTCCCGGGCCGGGCCGCCCGCCTGCCTCAGCCCGCCCGCCGCCGGCACCAGGCGCTCCCTGCCGCGGCCGAGCGCCGGGCCGCCACATCCCCCCCGACCGGGCCGCTGCCCGCCGGCCCCCGGCCGCCCTTCAGCCCGAGCGCGCCGCCGCACGTCCCGGCCCGAAAGTCTTCCGGGCTCCCGGCGAAGGCTCCGCACCTCCACGGCCGCTCCAGCGCGCCGCGCGGGCCGGGAGTGAACCCACCTTTCCCGGGCCGGATGCGCCATCTGCCCCTACGCACGAGGCCGGAAGCCCCGCCCCTAGGGGGTCAAAGCCGCTTCTGCGCATGCGCCGCCCTCGGTCGGCCAGAAAGGCTTCTGCGCATGCGCCAAACCCGGATTGCGTCATCGGCCCAGACGCAGGGGGCCGGAAGCCCCGCCCCTAAGGGTCAAAGCCGCTTCTGCGCATGCGCCGACCTTCCTTGGCCAGACAGCCCTTCTGCGCATGCGCCAAAGCGGGATTGCGTCATCGGCCCGGACGCACGGGGCCGGAAGCCCCGCCCCTAAGGGTCAAAGCCGCTTCTGCGCATGCGCCGACCTTCCTTGGCCAGAAAGCCCTTCTGCGCATGCGCCAAAGCGGGATTGCGTCATCGGCCCAGACGCACGGGGCCGGAAGCCCCGCCCCTTCGGCGTCAAGCCGCGTCTGCGCATGCGCTGCCCTTACTCCGCCCGGGAGGCGGTGCTGCCACCTGGCGAAAAAAATTGGGTACTGCAGCCCGTCTAGCTAACCAGACTGCACAGTTTATTAGAGGCATGGCATCAAGAAGGGAACTCTGCCCACGGCCCGTTCGGAAGTTGCCTGGCTTCCCATCCCGGTGGATGAAGTTCTTACAGCGAACATTCTCGATTCGACTAGTCTAGAGAAAAAGAAAAAAAAAATAAAAAATAATAATCACTCGAGAGACCAGGCATACGCTTTTTTTTCCCCCCTTATAAAAACACTAGCAACAGTGCCTGAACGGGAAAAGGGGTCACGAATGTTTTTATTGTAAAATGGAAGGGCACGAAAGAGAACAGAATTCGACAGACGATACGTAAACCTCTCCAGCTCTTTCCCCGTGCCTATCGGACATCGGTTTCCAAAAACTTTCTCGGGTGAGCGTCTTTTGTCTTTGAGCAGTGCAACAGACGCTTTGCAAACAGCACAAGTCTGCTTTTGAACCATCGTTTCAGACTTTGCAATCCCTTGAGATGGGGCGCTTTGTACTTAAGAGAAACAAAACCCACTCTGAGTCTTTCCTTTAACGATACAGGCCTATTCCCCTTTCCCTTAGAGAAACAACCTACTCGCTTCTGATCTCTCGAGGAATCTTAATACTCCCAACACACTGCGCCGTCAAGATCAACAAAGCAGTTTCCTACCACGTTGCCAGCGAGCGATAGGACCGTCTCGAGACGCAGTTTCCTCGGACAAAAACCAGAGAGATCTATCTTCAAGACTCGGTCCAAACGGCTCCGTCACCGTTCCATCGCAGTCCCCTTCGGCTCCACACCACTGCCTTGTGGGAACGCCCCCTAGAAAAAAAGAAACGCTTTCATCAGGGTAACAAGCAGAATACAGCTCTAGCCTTGAGGACGGCTGGCACGCACACGGCCTGTATCGCCGCAGTCCCCTGAGCCGCAGCTCAGCGCGCGCCGACAGCGGTGACGGAGGACGCGCTGAAGGCGAAAAGCCGAAAGCCAACCCCCCGAAGCCCAGAACCGTGCTCAGGCACCCAGGAGTTAAGCCTAAAACCGGTTGAAAGAGCTGCCTCCTACCTGTTCCCCCGCCACCTCTCCCCCTCCGAGGCCAGCAACCTTTCCTCGCGATCCCTTTCCGCAAACAAAAGACGGACGCCTGCGGCCTCAGCTCGGTACCGAAGCACCACGATGCGCTTGCCGGCGGCGTGCTCTCTCACAAGGCTGACAGCTTCTCTGCACGCAACAGCCGAGGCCCTGTGAAAGGGGAGGAAGGCAAACACCGATCACGTCTCGCCGGGGTCAGGAGGCAGTCGGGGTGCGCTGCAGTCAGAGCCCAACGCCTTCCCCAGAGGAATTACCGGGCCACAACAAGAGGCAGGAGCGATCGGCAGACAGGCAGGTAACACGCACGGCAGCGATACCCACGGCAGACTGGCAGGACGCTTCCAGCCGCTTCACCCCGCCGCTTTGTTTCGAATTTCGTTAAAAGGCAATCCGATTCTTAAGGCTCACTCTGCTCTGAAGAGCTGCTGGAGAAAGGCTAACACGTGGCATTGGCGTTACCGTCGGAATTCCGGCGTAAAAATCACGGCAAAGCCGTGCCTTGTCAAGCGGCTTCCCAAGCAGGCTCTGGAGCCTTTCCACGAGACGGGCAAAGCCGGAGTCCCGCGGGAACCCTGTGCCAGCTCCGTCAGTAGGGCCCAGCTCTCCGACAAAGCGCACCGCCGTACGGAAACGTAAAGCGGGTTTATACCTCGGGCTCCTTTACAGCCTCGGAAAACAATACTGCCCGGCCGGACGCGCTGCTTTAAGCGCCTAGCAGGCCCGGCTGCGTTACCACGAGGGACCGACAATTCCTCCCCGGCCGTTGCCCGAGCCGCAGCGCAGCACTCGGCAGCGGCGGGCACACGGAGCCTCGCGGGCCCTCGGCGGCTACAAAAGGGATCCCTCCGTAGTCAGCAGTCCGACTCGCAAGCACGAGGCACGCGTGGCGAAGTAACATCTCGAGCGACCTTCGGTTCCGCTCCCCTTGACTTGTCGACGGACGCTTCCGGACGAACCTAGGGACAAAGGGAAAACAAAAGACCCCCGTTTCGCTGGGAAGCAAACCAAAAGGCCTCTTCCCCTCGGCTGCTCCGGCCCCGGAGCTGACTGTCACGACACAAGATCAGCCAGACACCTGAGCTGCCGCTGCCTCCCAGCCCTCCCCGGCAGTTAAAAGGCTTGCGGAGAAAGCAGCAGTCGGGGGCGACGGCTGGGGATTCCGCTGCCGGCTGCCTTTTCTTGCTCTGGCCCGCTCGCAGGGGCGGGAAGAGGCTCCTGAGCCACACACACACACCCCCACCCCCCCACCCCCCCCCGCGACAGCGTTACCGCAGGCCCCGAGGCAGCCTCTCTGCGGCCCGCGGGGGCCGGCAGCCCCAGCCGGCTGCCACGGCTCAGGCCAGCGGCTGGGGGAAAGACAAAGCCCCGCGCAGGGCTGCGGCGGCTGCCCGGGCAGCCCGCAGGCGGCGGCGGGTGGGCGGCGGGGCGGCGCGGGCCGACCCCTCTCCCGGGCGCCGCCGCCACGAGCGAGCACCGGGGCCGCCCCGCCTGCCGCCGCTCCTCGCCGAGGTAGCGGCGCGGCTCCGAGAGAAAAAAAAAAAAACAACCAACCAAACAAACAAACAAAAAACCACCCACCCAGAAAAGGGCAGCCCCGTGAGGAGCCCGCTGACCACCGTCCCTGCCGGGGAGACGAGAACCGGCGGCAGCCCCGCCGGTCCCGGGCCGGGCCGCCCGCCTGCCTCAGCCCGCCCGCCGCCGGCACCAGGCGCTCCCTGCCGCGGCCGAGCGCCGGGCCGCCACATCCCCCCCGACCGGGCCGCTGCCCGCCGGCCCCCGGCCGCCCTTCAGCCCGAGCGCGCCGCCGCACGTCCCGGCCCGAAAGTCTTCCGGGCTCCCGGCGAAGGCTCCGCACCTCCACGGCCGCTCCAGCGCGCCGCGCGGGCCGGGAGTGAACCCACCTTTCCCGGGCCGGATGCGCCATCTGCCCCTACGCACGAGGCCGGAAGCCCCGCCCCTAGGGGGTCAAAGCCGCTTCTGCGCATGCGCCGCCCTCGGTCGGCCAGAAAGGCTTCTGCGCATGCGCCAAACCCGGATTGCGTCATCGGCCCAGACGCGGGGGGCCGGAAGCCCCGCCCCTAAGGGTCAAAGCCGCTTCTGCGCATGCGCCGACCTTCCTTGGCCAGAAAGCCCTTCTGCGCATGCGCCAAAGCGGGATTGCGTCATCGGCCCGGACGCACGGGGCCGGAAGCCCCGCCCCTAAGGGTCAAAGCCGCTTCTGCGCATGCGCCGACCTTCCTTGGCCAGAAAGCCCTTCTGCGCATGCGCCAAAGCGGGATTGCGTCATCGGCCCAGACGCACGGGGCCGGAAGCCCCGCCCCTTCGGCGTCAAGCCGCGTCTGCGCATGCGCTGCCCTTACTCCGCCCGGGAGGCGGTGCTGCCACCTGGCGAAAAAAATTGGGTACTGCAGCCCGTCTAGCTAACCAGACTGCACAGTTTATTAGAGGCATGGCATCAAGAAGGGAACTCTGCCCACGGCCCGTTCGGAAGTTGCCTGGCTTCCCATCCCGGTGGATGAAGTTCTTACAGCGAACATTCTCGATTCGACTAGTCTAGAGAAAAAGAAAAAAAAAATAAAAAATAATAATCACTCGAGAGACCAGGCATACGCTTTTTTTTCCCCCCTTATAAAAACACTAGCAACAGTGCCTGAACGGGAAAAGGGGTCACGAATGTTTTTATTGTAAAATGGAAGGGCACGAAAGAGAACAGAATTCGACAGACGATACGTAAACCTCTCCAGCTCTTTCCCCGTGCCTATCGGACATCGGTTTCCAAAAACTTTCTCGGGTGAGCGTCTTTTGTCTTTGAGCAGTGCAACAGACGCTTTGCAAACAGCACAAGTCTGCTTTTGAACCATCGTTTCAGACTTTGCAATCCCTTGAGATGGGGCGCTTTGTACTTAAGAGAAACAAAACCCACTCTGAGTCTTTCCTTTAACGATACAGGCCTATTCCCCTTTCCCTTAGAGAAACAACCTACTCGCTTCTGATCTCTCGAGGAATCTTAATACTCCCAACACACTGCGCCGTCAAGATCAACAAAGCAGTTTCCTACCACGTTGCCAGCGAGCGATAGGACCGTCTCGAGACGCAGTTTCCTCGGACAAAAACCAGAGAGATCTATCTTCAAGACTCGGTCCAAACGGCTCCGTCACCGTTCCATCGCAGTCCCCTTCGGCTCCACACCACTGCCTTGTGGGAACGCCCCCTAGAAAAAAAGAAACGCTTTCATCAGGGTAACAAGCAGAATACAGCTCTAGCCTTGAGGACGGCTGGCACGCACACGGCCTGTATCGCCGCAGTCCCCTGAGCCGCAGCTCAGCGCGCGCCGACAGCGGTGACGGAGGACGCGCTGAAGGCGAAAAGCCGAAAGCCAACCCCCCGAAGCCCAGAACCGTGCTCAGGCACCCAGGAGTTAAGCCTAAAACCGGTTGAAAGAGCTGCCTCCTACCTGTTCCCCCCGCCACCTCTCCCCCTCCGAGGCCAGCAACCTTTCCTCGCGATCCCTTTCCGCAAACAAAAGACGGACGCCTGCGGCCTCAGCTCGGTACCGAAGCACCACGATGCGCTTGCCGGCGGCGTGCTCTCTCACAAGGCTGACAGCTTCTCTGCACGCAACAGCCGAGGCCCTGTGAAAGGGGAGGAAGGCAAACACCGATCACGTCTCGCCGGGGTCAGGAGGCAGTCGGGGTGCGCTGCAGTCAGAGCCCAACGCCTTCCCCAGAGGAATTACCGGGCCACAACAAGAGGCAGGAGCGATCGGCAGACAGGCAGGTAACACGCACGGCAGCGATACCCACGGCAGACTGGCAGGACGCTTCCAGCCGCTTCACCCCGCCGCTTTGTTTCGAATTTCGTTAAAAGGCAATCCGATTCTTAAGGCTCACTCTGCTCTGAAGAGCTGCTGGAGAAAGGCTAACACGTGGCATTGGCGTTACCGTCGGAATTCCGGCGTAAAAATCACGGCAAAGCCGTGCCTTGTCAAGCGGCTTCCCAAGCAGGCTCTGGAGCCTTTCCACGAGACGGGCAAAGCCGGAGTCCCGCGGGAACCCTGTGCCAGCTCCGTCAGTAGGGCCCAGCTCTCCGACAAAGCGCACCGCCGTACGGAAACGTAAAGCGGGTTTATACCTCGGGCTCCTTTACAGCCTCGGAAAACAATACTGCCCGGCCGGACGCGCTGCTTTAAGCGCCTAGCAGGCCCGGCTGCGTTACCACGAGGGACCGACAATTCCTCCCCGGCCGTTGCCCGAGCCGCAGCGCAGCACTCGGCAGCGGCGGGCACACGGAGCCTCGCGGGCCCTCGGCGGCTACAAAAGGGATCCCTCCGTAGTCAGCAGTCCGACTCGCAAGCACGAGGCACGCGTGGCGAAGTAACATCTCGAGCGACCTTCGGTTCCGCTCCCCTTGACTTGTCGACGGACGCTTCCGGACGAACCTAGGGACAAAGGGAAAACAAAAGACCCCCGTTTCGCTGGGAAGCAAACCAAAAGGCCTCTTCCCCTCGGCTGCTCCGGCCCCGGAGCTGACTGTCACGACACAAGATCAGCCAGACACCTGAGCTGCCGCTGCCTCCCAGCCCTCCCCGGCAGTTAAAAGGCTTGCGGAGAAAGCAGCAGTCGGGGGCGACGGCTGGGGATTCCGCTGCCGGCTGCCTTTTCTTGCTCTGGCCCGCTCGCAGGGGCGGGAAGAGGCTCCTGAGCCACACACACACACCCCCACACCCCCCCCCCCCCCCGCGACAGCGTTACCGCAGGCCCCGAGGCAGCCTCTCTGCGGCCCGCGGGGGCCGGCAGCCCCAGCCGGCTGCCACGGCTCAGGCCAGCGGCTGGGGGAAAGACAAAGCCCCGCGCAGGGCTGCGGCGGCTGCCCGGGCAGCCCGCAGGCGGCGGCGGGTGGGCGGCGGGGCGGCGCGGGCCGACCCCTCTCCCGGGCGCCGCCGCCACGAGCGAGCACCGGGGCCGCCCCGCCTGCCGCCGCTCCTCGCCGAGGTAGCGGCGCGGCTCCGAGAGAAAAAAAAAAAAACAAAAAAACAAACAAACAAACAAAAAACCACCCACCCAGAAAAGGGCAGCCCCGTGAGGAGCCCGCTGACCACCGTCCCTGCCGGGGAGACGAGAACCGGCGGCAGCCCCGCCGGTCCCGGGCCGGGCCGCCCGCCTGCCTCAGCCCGCCCGCCGCCGGCACCAGGCGCTCCCTGCCGCGGCCGAGCGCCGGGCCGCCACATCCCCCCCGACCGGGCCGCTGCCCGCCGGCCCCCGGCCGCCCTTCAGCCCGAGCGCGCCGCCGCACGTCCCGGCCCGAAAGTCTTCCGGGCTCCCGGCGAAGGCTCCGCACCTCCACGGCCGCTCCAGCGCGCCGCGCGGGCCGGGAGTGAACCCACCTTTCCCGGGCCGGATGCGCCATCTGCCCCTACGCACGAGGCCGGAAGCCCCGCCCCTAGGGGGTCAAAGCCGCTTCTGCGCATGCGCCGCCCTCGGTCGGCCAGAAAGGCTTCTGCGCATGCGCCAAACCCGGATTGCGTCATCGGCCCAGACGCGGGGGGCCGGAAGCCCCGCCCCTAAGGGTCAAAGCCGCTTCTGCGCATGCGCCGACCTTCCTTGGCCAGAAAGCCCTTCTGCGCATGCGCCAAAGCGGGATTGCGTCATCGGCCCGGACGCACGGGGCCGGAAGCCCCGCCCCTAAGGGTCAAAGCCGCTTCTGCGCATGCGCCGACCTTCCTTGGCCAGAAAGCCCTTCTGCGCATGCGCCAAAGCGGGATTGCGTCATCGGCCCGGACGCACGGGGCCGGAAGCCCCGCCCCTTCGGCGTCAAGCCGCGTCTGCGCATGCGCTGCCCTTACTCCGCCTGGGAGGCCGTGCTGCCACCTGGCGAAAAAAATTGGGTACTGCAGCCCGTCTAGCTAACCAGACTGCACAGTTTATTAGAGGCATGGCATCAAGAAGGGAACTCTGCCCACGGCCCGTTCGGAAGTTGCCTGGCTTCCCATCCCGGTGGATGAAGTTCTTACAGCGAACATTCTCGATTCGACTAGTCTAGAGAAAAAGAAAAAAAAAAATAAAAAATAATAATCACTCGAGAGACCAGGCATACGCTTTTTTTTCCCCCCTTATAAAAACACTAGCAACAGTGCCTGAACGGGAAAAGGGGTCACGAATGTTTTTATTGTAAAATGGAAGGGCACGAAAGAGAACAGAATTCGACAGACGATACGTAAACCTCTCCAGCTCTTTCCCCGTGCCTATCGGACATCGGTTTCCAAAAACTTTCTCGGGTGAGCGTCTTTTGTCTTTGAGCAGTGCAACAGACGCTTTGCAAACAGCACAAGTCTGCTTTTGAACCATCGTTTCAGACTTTGCAATCCCTTGAGATGGGGCGCTTTGTACTTAAGAGAAACAAAACCCACTCTGAGTCTTTCCTTTAACGATACAGGCCTATTCCCCTTTCCCTTAGAGAAACAACCTACTCGCTTCTGATCTCTCGAGGAATCTTAATACTCCCAACACACTGCGCCGTCAAGATCAACAAAGCAGTTTCCTACCACGTTGCCAGCGAGCGATAGGACCGTCTCGAGACGCAGTTTCCTCGGACAAAAACCAGAGAGATCTATCTTCAAGACTCGGTCCAAACGGCTCCGTCACCGTTCCATCGCAGTCCCCTTCGGCTCCACACCACTGCCTTGTGGGAACGCCCCCTAGAAAAAAAGAAACGCTTTCATCAGGGTAACAAGCAGAATACAGCTCTAGCCTTGAGGACGGCTGGCACGCACACGGCCTGTATCGCCGCAGTCCCCTGAGCCGCAGCTCAGCGCGCGCCGACAGCGGTGACGGAGGACGCGCTGAAGGCGAAAAGCCGAAAGCCAACCCCCCGAAGCCCAGAACCGTGCTCAGGCACCCAGGAGTTAAGCCTAAAACCGGTTGAAAGAGCTGCCTCCTACCTGTTCCCCCGCCACCTCTCCCCCTCCGAGGCCAGCAACCTTTCCTCGCGATCCCTTTCCGCAAACAAAAGACGGACGCCTGCGGCCTCAGCTCGGTACCGAAGCACCACGATGCGCTTGCCGGCGGCGTGCTCTCTCACAAGGCTGACAGCTTCTCTGCACGCAACAGCCGAGGCCCTGTGAAAGGGGAGGAAGGCAAACACCGATCACGTCTCGCCGGGGTCAGGAGGCAGTCGGGGTGCGCTGCAGTCAGAGCCCAACGCCTTCCCCAGAGGAATTACCGGGCCACAACAAGAGGCAGGAGCGATCGGCAGACAGGCAGGTAACACGCACGGCAGCGATACCCACGGCAGACTGGCAGGACGCTTCCAGCCGCTTCACCCCGCCGCTTTGTTTCGAATTTCGTTAAAAGGCAATCCGATTCTTAAGGCTCACTCTGCTCTGAAGAGCTGCTGGAGAAAGGCTAACACGTGGCATTGGCGTTACCGTCGGAATTCCGGCGTAAAAATCACGGCAAAGCCGTGCCTTGTCAAGCGGCTTCCCAAGCAGGCTCTGGAGCCTTTCCACGAGACGGGCAAAGCCGGAGTCCCGCGGGAACCCTGTGCCAGCTCCGTCAGTAGGGCCCAGCTCTCCGACAAAGCGCACCGCCGTACGGAAACGTAAAGCGGGTTTATACCTCGGGCTCCTTTACAGCCTCGGAAAACAATACTGCCCGGCCGGACGCGCTGCTTTAAGCGCCTAGCAGGCCCGGCTGCGTTACCACGAGGGACCGACAATTCCTCCCCGGCCGTTGCCCGAGCCGCAGCGCAGCACTCGGCAGCGGCGGGCACACGGAGCCTCGCGGGCCCTCGGCGGCTACAAAAGGGATCCCTCCGTAGTCAGCAGTCCGACTCGCAAGCACGAGGCACGCGTGGCGAAGTAACATCTCGAGCGACCTTCGGTTCCGCTCCCCTTGACTTGTCGACGGACGCTTCCGGACGAACCTAGGGACAAAGGGAAAACAAAAGACCCCCGTTTCGCTGGGAAGCAAACCAAAAGGCCTCTTCCCCTCGGCTGCTCCGGCCCCGGAGCTGACTGTCACGACACAAGATCAGCCAGACACCTGAGCTGCCGCTGCCTCCCAGCCCTCCCCGGCAGTTAAAAGGCTTGCGGAGAAAGCAGCAGTCGGGGGCGACGGCTGGGGATTCCGCTGCCGGCTGCCTTTTCTTGCTCTGGCCCGCTCGCAGGGGCGGGAAGAGGCTCCTGAGCCACACACACACACCACCCCCACACCCCCCCCCCCCCCCCCGCGACAGCGTTACCGCAGGCCCCGAGGCAGCCTCTCTGCGGCCCGCGGGGGCCGGCAGCCCCAGCCGGCTGCCACGGCTCAGGCCAGCGGCTGGGGGAAAGACAAAGCCCCGCGCAGGGCTGCGGCGGCTGCCCGGGCAGCCCGCAGGCGGCGGCGGGTGGGCGGCGGGGCGGCGCGGGCCGACCCCTCTCCCGGGCGCCGCCGCCACGAGCGAGCACCGGGGCCGCCCCGCCTGCCGCCGCTCCTCGCCGAGGTAGCGGCGCGGCTCCGAGAGAAAAAAAAAAAAACAAAAAAACAAACAAACAAACAAAAAACCACCCACCCAGAAAAGGGCAGCCCCGTGAGGAGCCCGCTGACCACCGTCCCTGCCGGGGAGACGAGAACCGGCGGCAGCCCCGCCGGTCCCGGGCCGGGCCGCCCGCCTGCCTCAGCCCGCCCGCCGCCGGCACCAGGCGCTCCCTGCCGCGGCCGAGCGCCGGGCCGCCACATCCCCCCCGACCGGGCCGCTGCCCGCCGGCCCCCGGCCGCCCTTCAGCCCGAGCGCGCCGCCGCACGTCCCGGCCCGAAAGTCTTCCGGGCTCCCGGCGAAGGCTCCGCACCTCCACGGCCGCTCCAGCGCGCCGCGCGGGCCGGGAGTGAACCCACCTTTCCCGGGCCGGATGCGCCATCTGCCCCTACGCACGAGGCCGGAAGCCCCGCCCCTAGGGGGTCAAAGCCGCTTCTGCGCATGCGCCGCCCTCGGTCGGCCAGAAAGGCTTCTGCGCATGCGCCAAACCCGGATTGCGTCATCGGCCCAGACGCAGGGGGCCGGAAGCCCCGCCCCTAAGGGTCAAAGCCGCTTCTGCGCATGCGCCGACCTTCCTTGGCCAGAAAGCCCTTCTGCGCATGCGCCAAAGCGGGATTGCGTCATCGGCCCGGACGCACGGGGCCGGAAGCCCCGCCCCTAAGGGTCAAAGCCGCTTCTGCGCATGCGCCGACCTTCCTTGGCCAGAAAGCCCTTCTGCGCATGCGCCAAAGCGGGATTGCGTCATCGGCCCAGACGCACGGGGCCGGAAGCCCCGCCCCTTCGGCGTCAAGCCGCGTCTGCGCATGCGCTGCCCTTACTCCGCCTGGGAGGCGGTGCTGCCACCTGGCGAAAAAAATTGGGTACTGCAGCCCGTCTAGCTAACCAGACTGCACAGTTTATTAGAGGCATGGCATCAAGAAGGGAACTCTGCCCACGGCCCGTTCGGAAGTTGCCTGGCTTCCCATCCCGGTGGATGAAGTTCTTACAGCGAACATTCTCGATTCCACTAGTCTAGAGAAAAAGAAAAAAAAAATAAAAAATAATAATCACTCGAGAGACCAGGCATACGCTTTTTTTTCCCCCCTTATAAAAACACTAGCAACAGTGCCTGAACGGGAAAAGGGGTCACGAATGTTTTTATTGTAAAATGGAAGGGCACGAAAGAGAACAGAATTCGACAGACGATACGTAAACCTCTCCAGCTCTTTCCCCGTGCCTATCGGACATCGGTTTCCAAAAACTTTCTCGGGTGAGCGTCTTTTGTCTTTGAGCAGTGCAACAGACGCTTTGCAAACAGCACAAGTCTGCTTTTGAACCATCGTTTCAGACTTTGCAATCCCTTGAGATGGGGCGCTTTGTACTTAAGAGAAACAAAACCCACTCTGAGTCTTTCCTTTAACGATACAGGCCTATTCCCCTTTCCCTTAGAGAAACAACCTACTCGCTTCTGATCTCTCGAGGAATCTTAATACTCCCAACACACTGCGCCGTCAAGATCAACAAAGCAGTTTCCTACCACGTTGCCAGCGAGCGATAGGACCGTCTCGAGACGCAGTTTCCTCGGACAAAAACCAGAGAGATCTATCTTCAAGACTCGGTCCAAACGGCTCCGTCACCGTTCCATCGCAGTCCCCTTCGGCTCCACACCACTGCCTTGTGGGAACGCCCCCTAGAAAAAAAGAAACGCTTTCATCAGGGTAACAAGCAGAATACAGCTCTAGCCTTGAGGACGGCTGGCACGCACACGGCCTGTATCGCCGCAGTCCCCTGAGCCGCAGCTCAGCGCGCGCCGACAGCGGTGACGGAGGACGCGCTGAAGGCGAAAAGCCGAAAGCCAACCCCCCGAAGCCCAGAACCGTGCTCAGGCACCCAGGAGTTAAGCCTAAAACCGGTTGAAAGAGCTGCCTCCTACCTGTTCCCCCGCCACCTCTCCCCCTCCGAGGCCAGCAACCTTTCCTCGCGATCCCTTTCCGCAAACAAAAGACGGACGCCTGCGGCCTCAGCTCGGTACCGAAGCACCACGATGCGCTTGCCGGCGGCGTGCTCTCTCACAAGGCTGACAGCTTCTCTGCACGCAACAGCCGAGGCCCTGTGAAAGGGGAGGAAGGCAAACACCGATCACGTCTCGCCGGGGTCAGGAGGCAGTCGGGGTGCGCTGCAGTCAGAGCCCAACGCCTTCCCCAGAGGAATTACCGGGCCACAACAAGAGGCAGGAGCGATCGGCAGACAGGCAGGTAACACGCACGGCAGCGATACCCACGGCAGACTGGCAGGACGCTTCCAGCCGCTTCACCCCGCCGCTTTGTTTCGAATTTCGTTAAAAGGCAATCCGATTCTTAAGGCTCACTCTGCTCTGAAGAGCTGCTGGAGAAAGGCTAACACGTGGCATTGGCGTTACCGTCGGAATTCCGGCGTAAAAATCACGGCAAAGCCGTGCCTTTCAAGCGGCTTCCCAAGCAGGCTCTGGAGCCTTTCCACGAGACGGGCAAAGCCGGAGTCCCGCGGGAACCCTGTGCCAGCTCCGTCAGTAGGGCCCAGCTCTCCGACAAAGCGCACCGCCGTACGGAAACGTAAAGCGGGTTTATACCTCGGGCTCCTTTACAGCCTCGGAAAACAATACTGCCCGGCCGGACGCGCTGCTTTAAGCGCCTAGCAGGCCCGGCTGCGTTACCACGAGGGACCGACAATTCCTCCCCGGCCGTTGCCCGAGCCGCAGCGCAGCACTCGGCAGCGGCGGGCACACGGAGCCTCGCGGGCCCTCGGCGGCTACAAAAGGGATCCCTCCGTAGTCAGCAGTCCGACTCGCAAGCACGAGGCACGCGTGGCGAAGTAACATCTCGAGCGACCTTCGGTTCCGCTCCCCTTGACTTGTCGACGGACGCTTCCGGACGAACCTAGGGACAAAGGGAAAACAAAAGACCCCCGTTTCGCTGGGAAGCAAACCAAAAGGCCTCTTCCCCTCGGCTGCTCCGGCCCCGGAGCTGACTGTCACGACACAAGATCAGCCAGACACCTGAGCTGCCGCTGCCTCCCAGCCCTCCCCGGCAGTTAAAAGGCTTGCGGAGAAAGCAGCAGTCGGGGGCGACGGCTGGGGATTCCGCTGCCGGCTGCCTTTTCTTGCTCTGGCCCGCTCGCAGGGGCGGGAAGAGGCTCCTGAGCCACACACACACACCCCCACACCCCCCCCCCCCCCCCCGCGACAGCGTTACCGCAGGCCCCGAGGCAGCCTCTCTGCGGCCCGCGGGGGCCGGCAGCCCCAGCCGGCTGCCACGGCTCAGGCCAGCGGCTGGGGGAAAGACAAAGCCCCGCGCAGGGCTGCGGCGGCTGCCCGGGCAGCCCGCAGGCGGCGGCGGGTGGGCGGCGGGGCGGCGCGGGCCGACCCCTCTCCCGGGCGCCGCCGCCACGAGCGAGCACCGGGGCCGCCCCGCCTGCCGCCGCTCCTCGCCGAGGTAGCGGCGCGGCTCCGAGAGAAAAAAAAAAAAACAAAAAAACAAACAAACAAACAAAAAACCACCCACCCAGAAAAGGGCAGCCCCGTGAGGAGCCCGCTGACCACCGTCCCTGCCGGGGAGACGAGAACCGGCGGCAGCCCCGCCGGTCCCGGGCCGGGCCGCCCGCCTGCCTCAGCCCGCCCGCCGCCGGCACCAGGCGCTCCCTGCCGCGGCCGAGCGCCGGGCCGCCACATCCCCCCCGACCGGGCCGCTGCCCGCCGGCCCCCGGCCGCCCTTCAGCCCGAGCGCGCCGCCGCACGTCCCGGCCCGAAAGTCTTCCGGGCTCCCGGCGAAGGCTCCGCACCTCCACGGCCGCTCCAGCGCGCCGCGCGGGCCGGGAGTGAACCCACCTTTCCCGGGCCGGATGCGCCATCTGCCCCTACGCACGAGGCCGGAAGCCCCGCCCCTAGGGGGTCAAAGCCGCTTCTGCGCATGCGCCGCCCTCGGTCGGCCAGAAAGGCTTCTGCGCATGCGCCAAACCCGGATTGCGTCATCGGCCCAGACGCACGGGGCCGGAAGCCCCGCCCCTAAGGGTCAAAGCCGCTTCTGCGCATGCGCCGACCTTCCTTGGCCAGAAAGCCCTTCTGCGCATGCGCCAAAGCGGGATTGCGTCATCGGCCCGGACGCACGGGGCCGGAAGCCCCGCCCCTTCGGCGTCAAGCCGCGTCTGCGCATGCGCTGCCCTTACTCCGCCCGGGAGGCCGTGCTGCCACCTGGCGAAAAAAATTGGGTACTGCAGCCCGTCTAGCTAACCAGACTGCACAGTTTATTAGAGGCATGGCATCAAGAAGGGAACTCTGCCCACGGCCCGTTCGGAAGTTGCCTGGCTTCCCATCCCGGTGGATGAAGTTCTTACAGCGAACATTCTCGATTCGACTAGTCTAGAGAAAAAGAAAAAAAAAATAAAAAATAATAATCACTCGAGAGACCAGGCATACGCTTTTTTTTCCCCCCTTATAAAAACACTAGCAACAGTGCCTGAACGGGAAAAGGGGTCACGAATGTTTTTATTGTAAAATGGAAGGGCACGAAAGAGAACAGAATTCGACAGACGATACGTAAACCTCTCCAGCTCTTTCCCCGTGCCTATCGGACATCGGTTTCCAAAAACTTTCTCGGGTGAGCGTCTTTTGTCTTTGAGCAGTGCAACAGACGCTTTGCAAACAGCACAAGTCTGCTTTTGAACCATCGTTTCAGACTTTGCAATCCCTTGAGATGGGGCGCTTTGTACTTAAGAGAAACAAAACCCACTCTGAGTCTTTCCTTTAACGATACAGGCCTATTCCCCTTTCCCTTAGAGAAACAACCTACTCGCTTCTGATCTCTCGAGGAATCTTAATACTCCCAACACACTGCGCCGTCAAGATCAACAAAGCAGTTTCCTACCACGTTGCCAGCGAGCGATAGGACCGTCTCGAGACGCAGTTTCCTCGGACAAAAACCAGAGAGATCTATCTTCAAGACTCGGTCCAAACGGCTCCGTCACCGTTCCATCGCAGTCCCCTTCGGCTCCACACCACTGCCTTGTGGGAACGCCCCCTAGAAAAAAAGAAACGCTTTCATCAGGGTAACAAGCAGAATACAGCTCTAGCCTTGAGGACGGCTGGCACGCACACGGCCTGTATCGCCGCAGTCCCCTGAGCCGCAGCTCAGCGCGCGCCGACAGCGGTGACGGAGGACGCGCTGAAGGCGAAAAGCCGAAAGCCAACCCCCCGAAGCCCAGAACCGTGCTCAGGCACCCAGGAGTTAAGCCTAAAACCGGTTGAAAGAGCTGCCTCCTACCTGTTCCCCCGCCACCTCTCCCCCTCCGAGGCCAGCAACCTTTCCTCGCGATCCCTTTTCGCAAACAAAAGACGGACGCCTGCGGCCTCAGCTCGGTACCGAAGCACCACGATGCGCTTGCCGGCGGCGTGCTCTCTCACAAGGCTGACAGCTTCTCTGCACGCAACAGCCGAGGCCCTGTGAAAGGGGAGGAAGGCAAACACCGATCACGTCTCGCCGGGGTCAGGAGGCAGTCGGGGTGCGCTGCAGTCAGAGCCCAACGCCTTCCCCAGAGGAATTACCGGGCCACAACAAGAGGCAGGAGCGATCGGCAGACAGGCAGGTAACACGCACGGCAGCGATACCCACGGCAGACTGGCAGGACGCTTCCAGCCGCTTCACCCCGCCGCTTTGTTTCGAATTTCGTTAAAAGGCAATCCGATTCTTAAGGCTCACTCTGCTCTGAAGAGCTGCTGGAGAAAGGCTAACACGTGGCATTGGCGTTACCGTCGGAATTCCGGCGTAAAAATCACGGCAAAGCCGTGCCTTGTCAAGCGGCTTCCCAAGCAGGCTCTGGAGCCTTTCCACGAGACGGGCAAAGCCGGAGTCCCGCGGGAACCCTGTGCCAGCTCCGTCAGTAGGGCCCAGCTCTCCGACAAAGCGCACCGCCGTACGGAAACGTAAAGCGGGTTTATACCTCGGGCTCCTTTACAGCCTCGGAAAACAATACTGCCCGGCCGGACGCGCTGCTTTAAGCGCCTAGCAGGCCCGGCTGCGTTACCACGAGGGACCGACAATTCCTCCCCGGCCGTTGCCCGAGCCGCAGCGCAGCACTCGGCAGCGGCGGGCACACGGAGCCTCGCGGGCCCTCGGCGGCTACAAAAGGGATCCCTCCGTAGTCAGCAGTCCGACTCGCAAGCACGAGGCACGCGTGGCGAAGTAACATCTCGAGCGACCTTCGGTTCCGCTCCCCTTGACTTGTCGACGGACGCTTCCGGACGAACCTAGGGACAAAGGGAAAACAAAAGACCCCCGTTTCGCTGGGAAGCAAACCAAAAGGCCTCTTCCCCTCGGCTGCTCCGGCCCCGGAGCTGACTGTCACGACACAAGATCAGCCAGACACCTGAGCTGCCGCTGCCTCCCAGCCCTCCCCGGCAGTTAAAAGGCTTGCGGAGAAAGCAGCAGTCGGGGGCGACGGCTGGGGATTCCGCTGCCGGCTGCCTTTTCTTGCTCTGGCCCGCTCGCAGGGGCGGGAAGAGGCTCCTGAGCCACACACACACACCCCCACACCCCCCCCCCCCCCCCGCGACAGCGTTACCGCAGGCCCCGAGGCAGCCTCTCTGCGGCCCGCGGGGGCCGGCAGCCCCAGCCGGCTGCCACGGCTCAGGCCAGCGGCTGGGGGAAAGACAAAGCCCCGCGCAGGGCTGCGGCGGCTGCCCGGGCAGCCCGCAGGCGGCGGCGGGTGGGCGGCGGGGCGGCGCGGGCCGACCCCTCTCCCGGGCGCCGCCGCCACGAGCGAGCACCGGGGCCGCCCCGCCTGCCGCCGCTCCTCGCCGAGGTAGCGGCGCGGCTCCGAGAGAAAAAAAAAAAAACAAAAAAACAAACAAACAAACAAAAAACCACCCACCCAGAAAAGGGCAGCCCCGTGAGGAGCCCGCTGACCACCGTCCCTGCCGGGGAGACGAGAACCGGCGGCAGCCCCGCCGGTCCCGGGCCGGGCCGCCCGCCTGCCTCAGCCCGCCCGCCGCCGGCACCAGGCGCTCCCTGCCGCGGCCGAGCGCCGGGCCGCCACATCCCCCCCGACCGGGCCGCTGCCCGCCGGCCCCCGGCCGCCCTTCAGCCCGAGCGCGCCGCCGCACGTCCCGGCCCGAAAGTCTTCCGGGCTCCCGGCGAAGGCTCCGCACCTCCACGGCCGCTCCAGCGCGCCGCGCGGGCCGGGAGTGAACCCACCTTTCCCGGGCCGGATGCGCCATCTGCCCCTACGCACGAGGCCGGAAGCCCCGCCCCTAGGGGGTCAAAGCCGCTTCTGCGCATGCGCCGCCCTCGGTCGGCCAGAAAGGCTTCTGCGCATGCGCCAAACCCGGATTGCGTCATCGGCCCAGACGCGGGGGGCCGGAAGCCCCGCCCCTAAGGGTCAAAGCCGCTTCTGCGCATGCGCCGACCTTCCTTGGCCAGAAAGCCCTTCTGCGCATGCGCCAAAGCGGGATTGCGTCATCGGCCCGGACGCACGGGGCCGGAAGCCCCGCCCCTTCGGCGTCAAGCCGCGTCTGCGCATGCGCTGCCCTTACTCCGCCTGGGAGGCCGTGCTGCCACCTGGCGAAAAAAATTGGGTACTGCAGCCCGTCTAGCTAACCAGACTGCACAGTTTATTAGAGGCATGGCATCAAGAAGGGAACTCTGCCCACGGCCCGTTCGGAAGTTGCCTGGCTTCCCATCCCGGTGGATGAAGTTCTTACAGCGAACATTCTCGATTCGACTAGTCTAGAGAAAAAGAAAAAAAAAATAAAAAATAATAATCACTCGAGAGACCAGGCATACGCTTTTTTTTCCCCCCTTATAAAAACACTAGCAACAGTGCCTGAACGGGAAAAGGGGTCACGAATGTTTTTATTGTAAAATGGAAGGGCACGAAAGAGAACAGAATTCGACAGACGATACGTAAACCTCTCCAGCTCTTTCCCCGTGCCTATCGGACATCGGTTTCCAAAAACTTTCTCGGGTGAGCGTCTTTTGTCTTTGAGCAGTGCAACAGACGCTTTGCAAACAGCACAAGTCTGCTTTTGAACCATCGTTTCAGACTTTGCAATCCCTTGAGATGGGGCGCTTTGTACTTAAGAGAAACAAAACCCACTCTGAGTCTTTCCTTTAACGATACAGGCCTATTCCCCTTTCCCTTAGAGAAACAACCTACTCGCTTCTGATCTCTCGAGGAATCTTAATACTCCCAACACACTGCGCCGTCAAGATCAACAAAGCAGTTTCCTACCACGTTGCCAGCGAGCGATAGGACCGTCTCGAGACGCAGTTTCCTCGGACAAAAACCAGAGAGATCTATCTTCAAGACTCGGTCCAAACGGCTCCGTCACCGTTCCATCGCAGTCCCCTTCGGCTCCACACCACTGCCTTGTGGGAACGCCCCCTAGAAAAAAAGAAACGCTTTCATCAGGGTAACAAGCAGAATACAGCTCTAGCCTTGAGGACGGCTGGCACGCACACGGCCTGTATCGCCGCAGTCCCCTGAGCCGCAGCTCAGCGCGCGCCGACAGCGGTGACGGAGGACGCGCTGAAGGCGAAAAGCCGAAAGCCAACCCCCCGAAGCCCAGAACCGTGCTCAGGCACCCAGGAGTTAAGCCTAAAACCGGTTGAAAGAGCTGCCTCCTACCTGTTCCCCCGCCACCTCTCCCCCTCCGAGGCCAGCAACCTTTCCTCGCGATCCCTTTCCGCAAACAAAAGACGGACGCCTGCGGCCTCAGCTCGGTACCGAAGCACCACGATGCGCTTGCCGGCGGCGTGCTCTCTCACAAGGCTGACAGCTTCTCTGCACGCAACAGCCGAGGCCCTGTGAAAGGGGAGGAAGGCAAACACCGATCACGTCTCGCCGGGGTCAGGAGGCAGTCGGGGTGCGCTGCAGTCAGAGCCCAACGCCTTCCCCAGAGGAATTACCGGGCCACAACAAGAGGCAGGAGCGATCGGCAGACAGGCAGGTAACACGCACGGCAGCGATACCCACGGCAGACTGGCAGGACGCTTCCAGCCGCTTCACCCCGCCGCTTTGTTTCGAATTTCGTTAAAAGGCAATCCGATTCTTAAGGCTCACTCTGCTCTGAAGAGCTGCTGGAGAAAGGCTAACACGTGGCATTGGCGTTACCGTCGGAATTCCGGCGTAAAAATCACGGCAAAGCCGTGCCTTGTCAAGCGGCTTCCCAAGCAGGCTCTGGAGCCTTTCCACGAGACGGGCAAAGCCGGAGTCCCGCGGGAACCCTGTGCCAGCTCCGTCAGTAGGGCCCAGCTCTCCGACAAAGCGCACCGCCGTACGGAAACGTAAAGCGGGTTTATACCTCGGGCTCCTTTACAGCCTCGGAAAACAATACTGCCCGGCCGGACGCGCTGCTTTAAGCGCCTAGCAGGCCCGGCTGCGTTACCACGAGGGACCGACAATTCCTCCCCGGCCGTTGCCCGAGCCGCAGCGCAGCACTCGGCAGCGGCGGGCACACGGAGCCTCGCGGGCCCTCGGCGGCTACAAAAGGGATCCCTCCGTAGTCAGCAGTCCGACTCGCAAGCACGAGGCACGCGTGGCGAAGTAACATCTCGAGCGACCTTCGGTTCCGCTCCCCTTGACTTGTCGACGGACGCTTCCGGACGAACCTAGGGACAAAGGGAAAACAAAAGACCCCCGTTTCGCTGGGAAGCAAACCAAAAGGCCTCTTCCCCTCGGCTGCTCCGGCCCCGGAGCTGACTGTCACGACACAAGATCAGCCAGACACCTGAGCTGCCGCTGCCTCCCAGCCCTCCCCGGCAGTTAAAAGGCTTGCGGAGAAAGCAGCAGTCGGGGGCGACGGCTGGGGATTCCGCTGCCGGCTGCCTTTTCTTGCTCTGGCCCGCTCGCAGGGGCGGGAAGAGGCTCCTGAGCCACACACACACACCCCCACACCCCCCCCCCCCCCCCGCGACAGCGTTACCGCAGGCCCCGAGGCAGCCTCTCTGCGGCCCGCGGGGGCCGGCAGCCCCAGCCGGCTGCCACGGCTCAGGCCAGCGGCTGGGGGAAAGACAAAGCCCCGCGCAGGGCTGCGGCGGCTGCCCGGGCAGCCCGCAGGCGGCGGCGGGTGGGCGGCGGGGCGGCGCGGGCCGACCCCTCTCCCGGGCGCCGCCGCCACGAGCGAGCACCGGGGCCGCCCCGCCTGCCGCCGCTCCTCGCCGAGGTAGCGGCGCGGCTCCGAGAGAAAAAAAAAAAAACAAAAAAACAAACAAACAAACAAAAAACCACCCACCCAGAAAAGGGCAGCCCCGTGAGGAGCCCGCTGACCACCGTCCCTGCCGGGGAGACGAGAACCGGCGGCAGCCCCGCCGGTCCCGGGCCGGGCCGCCCGCCTGCCTCAGCCCGCCCGCCGCCGGCACCAGGCGCTCCCTGCCGCGGCCGAGCGCCGGGCCGCCACATCCCCCCCGACCGGGCCGCTGCCCGCCGGCCCCCGGCCGCCCTTCAGCCCGAGCGCGCCGCCGCACGTCCCGGCCCGAAAGTCTTCCGGGCTCCCGGCGAAGGCTCCGCACCTCCACGGCCGCTCCAGCGCGCCGCGCGGGCCGGGAGTGAACCCACCTTTCCCGGGCCGGATGCGCCATCTGCCCCTACGCACGAGGCCGGAAGCCCCGCCCCTAGGGGGTCAAAGCCGCTTCTGCGCATGCGCCGCCCTCGGTCGGCCAGAAAGGCTTCTGCGCATGCGCCAAACCCGGATTGCGTCATCGGCCCAGACGCAGGGGGCCGGAAGCCCCGCCCCTAAGGGTCAAAGCCGCTTCTGCGCATGCGCCGACCTTCCTTGGCCAGAAAGCCCTTCTGCGCATGCGCCAAAGCGGGATTGCGTCATCGGCCCGGACGCACGGGGCCGGAAGCCCCGCCCCTAAGGGTCAAAGCCGCTTCTGCGCATGCGCCGACCTTCCTTGGCCAGAAAGCCCTTCTGCGCATGCGCCAAAGCGGGATTGCGTCATCGGCCCAGACGCACGGGGCCGGAAGCCCCGCCCCTTCGGCGTCAAGCCGCGTCTGCGCATGCGCTGCCCTTACTCCGCCTGGGAGGCGGTGCTGCCACCTGGCGAAAAAAATTGGGTACTGCAGCCCGTCTAGCTAACCAGACTGCACAGTTTATTAGAGGCATGGCATCAAGAAGGGAACTCTGCCCACGGCCCGTTCGGAAGTTGCCTGGCTTCCCATCCCGGTGGATGAAGTTCTTACAGCGAACATTCTCGATTCCACTAGTCTAGAGAAAAAGAAAAAAAAAAATAAAAAATAATAATCACTCGAGAGACCAGGCATACGCTTTTTTTTCCCCCCTTATAAAAACACTAGCAACAGTGCCTGAACGGGAAAAGGGGTCACGAAAGTTTTTATTGTAAAATGGAAGGGCACGAAAGAGAACAGAATTCGACAGACGATACGTAAACCTCTGCAGCTCTTTCCCCGTGCCTATCGGACATCGGTTTCCAAAAACTTTCTCGGGTGAGCGTCTTTTGTCTTTGAGCAGTGCAACAGACGCTTTGCAAACAGCACAAGTCTGCTTTTGAACCATCGTTTCAGACTTTGCAATCCCTTGAGATGGGGCGCTTTGTACTTAAGAGAAACAAAACCCACTCTGAGTCTTTCCTTTAACGATACAGGCCTATTCCCCTTTCCCTTAGAGAAACAACCTACTCGCTTCTGATCTCTCGAGGAATCTTAATACTCCCAACACACTGCGCCGTCAAGATCAACAAAGCAGTTTCCTACCACGTTGCCAGCGAGCGATAGGACCGTCTCGAGACGCAGTTTCCTCGGACAAAAACCAGAGAGATCTATCTTCAAGACTCGGTCCAAACGGCTCCGTCACCGTTCCATCGCAGTCCCCTTCGGCTCCACACCACTGCCTTGTGGGAACGCCCCCTAGAAAAAAAGAAACGCTTTCATCAGGGTAACAAGCAGAATACAGCTCTAGCCTTGAGGACGGCTGGCACGCACACGGCCTGTATCGCCGCAGTCCCCTGAGCCGCAGCTCAGCGCGCGCCGACAGCGGTGACGGAGGACGCGCTGAAGGCGAAAAGCCGAAAGCCAACCCCCCGAAGCCCAGAACCGTGCTCAGGCACCCAGGAGTTAAGCCTAAAACCGGTTGAAAGAGCTGCCTCCTACCTGTTCCCCCGCCACCTCTCCCCCTCCGAGGCCAGCAACCTTTCCTCGCGATCCCTTTCCGCAAACAAAAGACGGACGCCTGCGGCCTCAGCTCGGTACCGAAGCACCACGATGCGCTTGCCGGCGGCGTGCTCTCTCACAAGGCTGACAGCTTCTCTGCACGCAACAGCCGAGGCCCTGTGAAAGGGGAGGAAGGCAAACACCGATCACGTCTCGCCGGGGTCAGGAGGCAGTCGGGGTGCGCTGCAGTCAGAGCCCAACGCCTTCCCCAGAGGAATTACCGGGCCACAACAAGAGGCAGGAGCGATCGGCAGACAGGCAGGTAACACGCACGGCAGCGATACCCACGGCAGACTGGCAGGACGCTTCCAGCCGCTTCACCCCGCCGCTTTGTTTCGAATTTCGTTAAAAGGCAATCCGATTCTTAAGGCTCACTCTGCTCTGAAGAGCTGCTGGAGAAAGGCTAACACGTGGCATTGGCGTTACCGTCGGAATTCCGGCGTAAAAATCACGGCAAAGCCGTGCCTTGTCAAGCGGCTTCCCAAGCAGGCTCTGGAGCCTTTCCACGAGACGGGCAAAGCCGGAGTCCCGCGGGAACCCTGTGCCAGCTCCGTCAGTAGGGCCCAGCTCTCCGACAAAGCGCACCGCCGTACGGAAACGTAAAGCGGGTTTATACCTCGGGCTCCTTTACAGCCTCGGAAAACAATACTGCCCGGCCGGACGCGCTGCTCTAAGCGCCTAGCAGGCCCGGCTGCGTTACCACGAGGGACCGACGATTCCTCCCCGGCCGTTGCCCGAGCCGCAGCGCAGCACTCGGCAGCGGCGGGCACACGGAGCCTCGCGGGCCCTCGGCGGCTACAAAAGGGATCCCTCCGTAGTCAGCAGTCCGACTCGCAAGCACGAGGCACGCGTGGCGAAGTAACATCTCGAGCGACCTTCGGTTCCGCTCCCCTTGACTTGTCGACGGACGCTTCCGGACGAACCTAGGGACAAAGGGAAAACAAAAGACCCCCGTTTCGCTGGGAAGCAAACCAAAAGGCCTCTTCCCCTCGGCTGCTCCGGCCCCGGAGCTGACTGTCACGACACAAGATCAGCCAGACACCTGAGCTGCCGCTGCCTCCCAGCCCTCCCCGGCAGTTAAAAGGCTTGCGGAGAAAGCAGCAGTCGGGGGCGACGGCTGGGGATTCCGCTGCCGGCTGCCTTTTCTTGCTCTGGCCCGCTCGCAGGGGCGGGAAGAGGCTCCTGAGCCACACACACACACCCCCACACCCCCCCCCCCCCCCCGCGACAGCGTTACCGCAGGCCCCGAGGCAGCCTCTCTGCGGCCCGCGGGGGCCGGCAGCCCCAGCCGGCTGCCACGGCTCAGGCCAGCGGCTGGGGGAAAGACAAAGCCCCGCGCAGGGCTGCGGCGGCTGCCCGGGCAGCCCGCAGGCGGCGGCGGGTGGGCGGCGGGGCGGCGCGGGCCGACCCCTCTCCCGGGCGCCGCCGCCACGAGCGAGCACCGGGGCCGCCCCGCCTGCCGCCGCTCCTCGCCGAGGTAGCGGCGCGGCTCCGAGAGAAAAAAAAAAAAACAAAAAAACAAACAAACAAACAAAAAACCACCCACCCAGAAAAGGGCAGCCCCGTGAGGAGCCCGCTGACCACCGTCCCTGCCGGGGAGACGAGAACCGGCGGCAGCCCCGCCGGTCCCGGGCCGGGCCGCCCGCCTGCCTCAGCCCGCCCGCCGCCGGCACCAGGCGCTCCCTGCCGCGGCCGAGCGCCGGGCCGCCACATCCCCCCCGACCGGGCCGCTGCCCGCCGGCCCCCGGCCGCCCTTCAGCCCGAGCGCGCCGCCGCACGTCCCGGCCCGAAAGTCTTCCGGGCTCCCGGCGAAGGCTCCGCACCTCCACGGCCGCTCCAGCGCGCCGCGCGGGCCGGGAGTGAACCCACCTTTCCCGGGCCGGATGCGCCATCTGCCCCTACGCACGAGGCCGGAAGCCCCGCCCCTAGGGGGTCAAAGCCGCTTCTGCGCATGCGCCGCCCTCGGTCGGCCAGAAAGGCTTCTGCGCATGCGCCAAACCCGGATTGCGTCATCGGCCCAGACGCAGGGGGCCGGAAGCCCCGCCCCTAAGGGTCAAAGCCGCTTCTGCGCATGCGCCGACCTTCCTTGGCCAGAAAGCCCTTCTGCGCATGCGCCAAAGCGGGATTGCGTCATCGGCCCGGACGCACGGGGCCGGAAGCCCCGCCCCTAAGGGTCAAAGCCGCTTCTGCGCATGCGCCGACCTTCCTTGGCCAGAAAGCCCTTCTGCGCATGCGCCAAAGCGGGATTGCGTCATCGGCCCGGACGCACGGGGCCGGAAGCCCCGCCCCTTCGGCGTCAAGCCGCGTCTGCGCATGCGCTGCCCTTACTCCGCCTGGGAGGCGGTGCTGCCACCTGGCGAAAAAAATTGGGTACTGCAGCCCGTCTAGCTAACCAGACTGCACAGTTTATTAGAGGCATGGCATCAAGAAGGGAACTCTGCCCACGGCCCGTTCGGAAGTTGCCTGGCTTCCCATCCCGGTGGATGAAGTTCTTACAGCGAACATTCTCGATTCGACTAGTCTAGAGAAAAAGAAAAAAAAAATAAAAAATAATAATCACTCGAGAGACCAGGCATACGCTTTTTTTTCCCCCCTTATAAAAACACTAGCAACAGTGCCTGAACGGGAAAAGGGGTCACGAATGTTTTTATTGTAAAATGGAAGGGCACGAAAGAGAACAGAATTCGACAGACGATACGTAAACCTCTCCAGCTCTTTCCCCGTGCCTATCGGACATCGGTTTCCAAAAACTTTCTCGGGTGAGCGTCTTTTGTCTTTGAGCAGTGCAACAGACGCTTTGCAAACAGCACAAGTCTGCTTTTGAACCATCGTTTCAGACTTTGCAATCCCTTGAGATGGGGCGCTTTGTACTTAAGAGAAACAAAACCCACTCTGAGTCTTTCCTTTAACGATACAGGCCTATTCCCCTTTCCCTTAGAGAAACAACCTACTCGCTTCTGATCTCTCGAGGAATCTTAATACTCCCAACACACTGCGCCGTCAAGATCAACAAAGCAGTTTCCTACCACGTTGCCAGCGAGCGATAGGACCGTCTCGAGACGCAGTTTCCTCGGACAAAAACCAGAGAGATCTATCTTCAAGACTCGGTCCAAACGGCTCCGTCACCGTTCCATCGCAGTCCCCTTCGGCTCCACACCACTGCCTTGTGGGAACGCCCCCTAGAAAAAAAGAAACGCTTTCATCAGGGTAACAAGCAGAATACAGCTCTAGCCTTGAGGACGGCTGGCACGCACACGGCCTGTATCGCCGCAGTCCCCTGAGCCGCAGCTCAGCGCGCGCCGACAGCGGTGACGGAGGACGCGCTGAAGGCGAAAAGCCGAAAGCCAACCCCCCGAAGCCCAGAACCGTGCTCAGGCACCCAGGAGTTAAGCCTAAAACCGGTTGAAAGAGCTGCCTCCTACCTGTTCCCCCGCCACCTCTCCCCCTCCGAGGCCAGCAACCTTTCCTCGCGATCCCTTTTCGCAAACAAAAGACGGACGCCTGCGGCCTCAGCTCGGTACCGAAGCACCACGATGCGCTTGCCGGCGGCGTGCTCTCTCACAAGGCTGACAGCTTCTCTGCACGCAACAGCCGAGGCCCTGTGAAAGGGGAGGAAGGCAAACACCGATCACGTCTCGCCGGGGTCAGGAGGCAGTCGGGGTGCGCTGCAGTCAGAGCCCAACGCCTTCCCCAGAGGAATTACCGGGCCACAACAAGAGGCAGGAGCGATCGGCAGACAGGCAGGTAACACGCACGGCAGCGATACCCACGGCAGACTGGCAGGACGCTTCCAGCCGCTTCACCCCGCCGCTTTGTTTCGAATTTCGTTAAAAGGCAATCCGATTCTTAAGGCTCACTCTGCTCTGAAGAGCTGCTGGAGAAAGGCTAACACGTGGCATTGGCGTTACCGTCGGAATTCCGGCGTAAAAATCACGGCAAAGCCGTGCCTTGTCAAGCGGCTTCCCAAGCAGGCTCTGGAGCCTTTCCACGAGACGGGCAAAGCCGGAGTCCCGCGGGAACCCTGTGCCAGCTCCGTCAGTAGGGCCCAGCTCTCCGACAAAGCGCACCGCCGTACGGAAACGTAAAGCGGGTTTATACCTCGGGCTCCTTTACAGCCTCGGAAAACAATACTGCCCGGCCGGACGCGCTGCTTTAAGCGCCTAGCAGGCCCGGCTGCGTTACCACGAGGGACCGACAATTCCTCCCCGGCCGTTGCCCGAGCCGCAGCGCAGCACTCGGCAGCGGCGGGCACACGGAGCCTCGCGGGCCCTCGGCGGCTACAAAAGGGATCCCTCCGTAGTCAGCAGTCCGACTCGCAAGCACGAGGCACGCGTGGCGAAGTAACATCTCGAGCGACCTTCGGTTCCGCTCCCCTTGACTTGTCGACGGACGCTTCCGGACGAACCTAGGGACAAAGGGAAAACAAAAGACCCCCGTTTCGCTGGGAAGCAAACCAAAAGGCCTCTTCCCCTCGGCTGCTCCGGCCCCGGAGCTGACTGTCACGACACAAGATCAGCCAGACACCTGAGCTGCCGCTGCCTCCCAGCCCTCCCCGGCAGTTAAAAGGCTTGCGGAGAAAGCAGCAGTCGGGGGCGACGGCTGGGGATTCCGCTGCCGGCTGCCTTTTCTTGCTCTGGCCCGCTCGCAGGGGCGGGAAGAGGCTCCTGAGCCACACACACACACCCCCACACCCCCCCCCCCCCCCCGCGACAGCGTTACCGCAGGCCCCGAGGCAGCCTCTCTGCGGCCCGCGGGGGCCGGCAGCCCCAGCCGGCTGCCACGGCTCAGGCCAGCGGCTGGGGGAAAGACAAAGCCCCGCGCAGGGCTGCGGCGGCTGCCCGGGCAGCCCGCAGGCGGCGGCGGGTGGGCGGCGGGGCGGCGCGGGCCGACCCCTCTCCCGGGCGCCGCCGCCACGAGCGAGCACCGGGGCCGCCCCGCCTGCCGCCGCTCCTCGCCGAGGTAGCGGCGCGGCTCCGAGAGAAAAAAAAAAAAACAAAAAAACAAACAAACAAACAAAAAACCACCCACCCAGAAAAGGGCAGCCCCGTGAGGAGCCCGCTGACCACCGTCCCTGCCGGGGAGACGAGAACCGGCGGCAGCCCCGCCGGTCCCGGGCCGGGCCGCCCGCCTGCCTCAGCCCGCCCGCCGCCGGCACCAGGCGCTCCCTGCCGCGGCCGAGCGCCGGGCCGCCACATCCCCCCCGACCGGGCCGCTGCCCGCCGGCCCCCGGCCGCCCTTCAGCCCGAGCGCGCCGCCGCACGTCCCGGCCCGAAAGTCTTCCGGGCTCCCGGCGAAGGCTCCGCACCTCCACGGCCGCTCCAGCGCGCCGCGCGGGCCGGGAGTGAACCCACCTTTCCCGGGCCGGATGCGCCATCTGCCCCTACGCACGAGGCCGGAAGCCCCGCCCCTAGGGGGTCAAAGCCGCTTCTGCGCATGCGCCGCCCTCGGTCGGCCAGAAAGGCTTCTGCGCATGCGCCAAACCCGGATTGCGTCATCGGCCCAGACGCGGGGGGCCGGAAGCCCCGCCCCTAAGGGTCAAAGCCGCTTCTGCGCATGCGCCGACCTTCCTTGGCCAGAAAGCCCTTCTGCGCATGCGCCAAAGCGGGATTGCGTCATCGGCCCGGACGCACGGGGCCGGAAGCCCCGCCCCTAAGGGTCAAAGCCGCTTCTGCGCATGCGCCGACCTTCCTTGGCCAGAAAGCCCTTCTGCGCATGCGCCAAAGCGGGATTGCGTCATCGGCCCGGACGCACGGGGCCGGAAGCCCCGCCCCTTCGGCGTCAAGCCGCGTCTGCGCATGCGCTGCCCTTACTCCGCCTGGGAGGCGGTGCTGCCACCTGGCGAAAAAAATTGGGTACTGCAGCCCGTCTAGCTAACCAGACTGCACAGTTTATTAGAGGCATGGCATCAAGAAGGGAACTCTGCCCACGGCCCGTTCGGAAGTTGCCTGGCTTCCCATCCCGGTGGATGAAGTTCTTACAGCGAACATTCTCGATTCCACTAGTCTAGAGAAAAAGAAAAAAAAAATAAAAAATAATAATCACTCGAGAGACCAGGCATACGCTTTTTTTTCCCCCCTTATAAAAACACTAGCAACAGTGCCTGAACGGGAAAAGGGGTCACGAATGTTTTTATTGTAAAATGGAAGGGCACGAAAGAGAACAGAATTCGACAGACGATACGTAAACCTCTCCAGCTCTTTCCCCGTGCCTATCGGACATCGGTTTCCAAAAACTTTCTCGGGTGAGCGTCTTTTGTCTTTGAGCAGTGCAACAGACGCTTTGCAAACAGCACAAGTCTGCTTTTGAACCATCGTTTCAGACTTTGCAATCCCTTGAGATGGGGCGCTTTGTACTTAAGAGAAACAAAACCCACTCTGAGTCTTTCCTTTAACGATACAGGCCTATTCCCCTTTCCCTTAGAGAAACAACCTACTCGCTTCTGATCTCTCGAGGAATCTTAATACTCCCAACACACTGCGCCGTCAAGATCAACAAAGCAGTTTCCTACCACGTTGCCAGCGAGCGATAGGACCGTCTCGAGACGCAGTTTCCTCGGACAAAAACCAGAGAGATCTATCTTCAAGACTCGGTCCAAACGGCTCCGTCACCGTTCCATCGCAGTCCCCTTCGGCTCCACACCACTGCCTTGTGGGAACGCCCCCTAGAAAAAAAGAAACGCTTTCATCAGGGTAACAAGCAGAATACAGCTCTAGCCTTGAGGACGGCTGGCACGCACACGGCCTGTATCGCCGCAGTCCCCTGAGCCGCAGCTCAGCGCGCGCCGACAGCGGTGACGGAGGACGCGCTGAAGGCGAAAAGCCGAAAGCCAACCCCCCGAAGCCCAGAACCGTGCTCAGGCACCCAGGAGTTAAGCCTAAAACCGGTTGAAAGAGCTGCCTCCTACCTGTTCCCCCGCCACCTCTCCCCCTCCGAGGCCAGCAACCTTTCCTCGCGATCCCTTTTCGCAAACAAAAGACGGACGCCTGCGGCCTCAGCTCGGTACCGAAGCACCACGATGCGCTTGCCGGCGGCGTGCTCTCTCACAAGGCTGACAGCTTCTCTGCACGCAACAGCCGAGGCCCTGTGAAAGGGAGGAAGGCAAACACCGATCACGTCTCGCCGGGGTCAGGAGGCAGTCGGGGTGCGCTGCAGTCAGAGCCCAACGCCTTCCCCAGAGGAATTACCGGGCCACAACAAGAGGCAGGAGCGATCGGCAGACAGGCAGGTAACACGCACGGCAGCGATACCCACGGCAGACTGGCAGGACGCTTCCAGCCGCTTCACCCCGCCGCTTTGTTTCGAATTTCGTTAAAAGGCAATCCGATTCTTAAGGCTCACTCTGCTCTGAAGAGCTGCTGGAGAAAGGCTAACACGTGGCATTGGCGTTTACCGTCGGAATTCCGGCGTAAAAATCACGGCAAAGCCGTGCCTTGTCAAGCGGCTTCCCAAGCAGGCTCTGGAGCCTTTCCACGAGACGGGCAAAGCCGGAGTCCCGCGGGAACCCTGTGCCAGCTCCGTCAGTAGGGCCCAGCTCTCCGACAAAGCGCACCGCCGTACGGAAACGTAAAGCGGGTTTATACCTCGGGCTCCTTTACAGCCTCGGAAAACAATACTGCCCGGCCGGACGCGCTGCTTTAAGCGCCTAGCAGGCCCGGCTGCGTTACCACGAGGGACCGACAATTCCTCCCCGGCCGTTGCCCGAGCCGCAGCGCAGCACTCGGCAGCGGCGGGCACACGGAGCCTCGCGGGCCCTCGGCGGCTACAAAAGGGATCCCTCCGTAGTCAGCAGTCCGACTCGCAAGCACGAGGCACGCGTGGCGAAGTAACATCTCGAGCGACCTTCGGTTCCGCTCCCCTTGACTTGTCGACGGACGCTTCCGGACGAACCTAGGGACAAAGGGAAAACAAAAGACCCCCGTTTCGCTGGGAAGCAAACCAAAAGGCCTCTTCCCCTCGGCTGCTCCGGCCCCGGAGCTGACTGTCACGACACAAGATCAGCCAGACACCTGAGCTGCCGCTGCCTCCCAGCCCTCCCCGGCAGTTAAAAGGCTTGCGGAGAAAGCAGCAGTCGGGGGCGACGGCTGGGGATTCCGCTGCCGGCTGCCTTTTCTTGCTCTGGCCCGCTCGCAGGGGCGGGAAGAGGCTCCTGAGCCACACACACACACCCCCACACCCCCCCCCCCCCCCCGCGACAGCGTTACCGCAGGCCCCGAGGCAGCCTCTCTGCGGCCCGCGGGGGCCGGCAGCCCCAGCCGGCTGCCACGGCTCAGGCCAGCGGCTGGGGGAAAGACAAAGCCCCGCGCAGGGCTGCGGCGGCTGCCCGGGCAGCCCGCAGGCGGCGGCGGGTGGGCGGCGGGGCGGCGCGGGCCGACCCCTCTCCCGGGCGCCGCCGCCACGAGCGAGCACCGGGGCCGCCCCGCCTGCCGCCGCTCCTCGCCGAGGTAGCGGCGCGGCTCCGAGAGAAAAAAAAAAAAACAAAAAAACAAACAAACAAACAAAAAACCACCCACCCAGAAAAGGGCAGCCCCGTGAGGAGCCCGCTGACCACCGTCCCTGCCGGGGAGACGAGAACCGGCGGCAGCCCCGCCGGTCCCGGGCCGGGCCGCCCGCCTGCCTCAGCCCGCCCGCCGCCGGCACCAGGCGCTCCCTGCCGCGGCCGAGCGCCGGGCCGCCACATCCCCCCCGACCGGGCCGCTGCCCGCCGGCCCCCGGCCGCCCTTCAGCCCGAGCGCGCCGCCGCACGTCCCGGCCCGAAAGTCTTCCGGGCTCCCGGCGAAGGCTCCGCACCTCCACGGCCGCTCCAGCGCGCCGCGCGGGCCGGGAGTGAACCCACCTTTCCCGGGCCGGATGCGCCATCTGCCCCTACGCACGAGGCCGGAAGCCCCGCCCCTAGGGGGTCAAAGCCGCTTCTGCGCATGCGCCGCCCTCGGTCGGCCAGAAAGGCTTCTGCGCATGCGCCAAACCCGGATTGCGTCATCGGCCCAGACGCGGGGGGCCGGAAGCCCCGCCCCTAAGGGTCAAAGCCGCTTCTGCGCATGCGCCGACCTTCCTTGGCCAGAAAGCCCTTCTGCGCATGCGCCAAAGCGGGATTGCGTCATCGGCCCGGACGCACGGGGCCGGAAGCCCCGCCCCTAAGGGTCAAAGCCGCTTCTGCGCATGCGCCGACCTTCCTTGGCCAGAAAGCCCTTCTGCGCATGCGCCAAAGCGGGATTGCGTCATCGGCCCAGACGCACGGGGCCGGAAGCCCCGCCCCTTCGGCGTCAAGCCGCGTCTGCGCATGCGCTGCCCTTACTCCGCCTGGGAGGCGGTGCTGCCACCTGGCGAAAAAAATTGGGTACTGCAGCCCGTCTAGCTAACCAGACTGCACAGTTTATTAGAGGCATGGCATCAAGAAGGGAACTCTGCCCACGGCCCGTTCGGAAGTTGCCTGGCTTCCCATCCCGGTGGATGAAGTTCTTACAGCGAACATTCTCGATTCCACTAGTCTAGAGAAAAAGAAAAAAAAAAATAAAAAATAATAATCACTCGAGAGACCAGGCATACGCTTTTTTTTCCCCCCTTATAAAAACACTAGCAACAGTGCCTGAACGGGAAAAGGGGTCACGAAAGTTTTTATTGTAAAATGGAAGGGCACGAAAGAGAACAGAATTCGACAGACGATACGTAAACCTCTCCAGCTCTTTCCCCGTGCCTATCGGACATCGGTTTCCAAAAACTTTCTCGGGTGAGCGTCTTTTGTCTTTGAGCAGTGCAACAGACGCTTT